>NC_055991.1:67048122-67648122 GCF_018446385.1 Zingiber officinale
ATAGGGCTGGTGAGACGAAATGTATGCTGGAGAAAAAAGTAAGTATTATGTAATCTAATTTTATTGATTTATTTATATTTTTCAGTTGCATTTGAAAAGTTAAATAAGGGTATCATTATTTTTAAAAATTTATTAAAATTTGCTACTATTGCATTATTAGTTCACATAGGAGGGAATCAATTAAAATTAGGTCAGCACGAAGAAAGAATGAAATCATTTAAAATTTTATTAAATTAGATTGATATAGACGGATTTGCTACTACTGCATTATATATTGACGGATTTGTCAACCATATCTTCTGGAGGTCATTTGATTGATTATATTTGAAACAAACTAATTCAGTGATGTCTTTAATCAATGAGGAAGGTGTTTGGAACCAATTTGATATTAACTAGTTTGTGTTTAATTCATTTGAGATATTTTCATATGTTAGGATTTTTAAGAATACATCTCATGCTATTCATGCCAAATGGAAATAGGATATTTGTAGCTTTTATTTGCTATGGTGAAATAGGATGTATTATATATTTAAGAAACTGTTAGCTAGCTTCAAGATACTTCTTATATTTTAATTTACCATTGCTATGAAATTGATAGTTGATACCGTTGATAAATAGGGCCTTTTTTTGAATGTTCAAGGAATTTCTGATTGCTTGTATAAAGGTGTTTAAGAGTAATTGTCTTGAGTTTGCTAACTTCAGTCCATGGGCAATTAAAAGTTTTTGACCTGTCTTAATTTTGACTTGTCTTCTTATTAGTTTGAAATATCAAACCAAGCTTTAGTCCTCTCTATCAATTTGTAGCTACAAGATCTCTGATTCATTTCTGTACATTCGGTCGGGCTTCACTTATTATGCATACAATTGATCTTTTACCTAGGGAATCTATGGTAGTCTCAGTAATAGTCTGTTAACTCTACTGTATAACAATTAATACCAAAGGAGTAATAGTACCTTTTATTGTTGGTCATAAGGTGAGATAAAAGGAGATAAATCAAATATTAAGTGACCTCTTAAATGAAAAGATTATTTACTGCACAACTATGACTTGAATTCTTATCCATTCATACAAATCTATCATATCTACATAACCAACAATTGGAAGCGTTATCACCCACAACACAATTAGTTCAATCTGAAGATGATCCATTTAACAAATCATGTCAGACTCAAAATTATTTACTCAGATCTGACACATTTATTGTAACTTCTAAATTGTTTTATACATCATGTGACCAAGATGTTAGTCCCAATTAACAAATGAATAAAAAAATCATCTAAATAATAATTCACCAAAAAAATCACAGAGAAATATATATCATATGCGTAACAATGTAATAGAGAATATTCTATTTAGGGTTTTATCATTCCAACTTTTGATATCTATTAAAAAAAATTATAGCTAAGCACATTGTAACCAGATCATGCGGATCAACCCACATAACCAAACATTGTCAGTTACAGCTAATAAAGTAGTTGACCTATTTACAAATCCATATACAACTAGACCTGAATCCTGAAATCTGAGAGAACACCTATGGATCTTCTGGAATTTCAGCTACTGCTACTAATCATGCTGGTAGTTTAGGCTACTTGAACATTGACCAAAGAAATAGACTGGATGTATAAAAAGGCAAGAATCAGAGAATGAGATGATAGAATTACTAATCTTTTGCCTCTCACTTTCTCTAGAACTAAAATGTTTTTGTAAAATAATTAGTCATTTCAATATCCATTAGTAAATTCAAAAATTTACAATTGAGATAACAAAAGAGTAAACAGATAGCAGATCCTGAAAGTAGAAGAAAATAATGAGTATAATCACAAAGAGAATAGTCACAATTTGAAGTTTATATAATTGTATAGATTTGAAATGGACTGGGCAAAACAATTCAAATGTAACTAAAACTAATAACAGTTACCTGGTAAAATGACTAACAAAAAAATTTACCTGTTCAAACAAAGCTGAATTCACATTCACATTGTATTCTATATTCATATCTTTCAAGCCACTACTAAAAGCTTTGCTGTGCGGGAGCTTCCACCTCTATATGTCACCATCTTCAATGTATTCAAAGAGCTTCTGTACTCTTTCAAATTTGCAACCAGACAAATTTTTTTGACCTGCCTCCTGATGGTTGTGGATTCCAAGACCTTTCAAAGTATCACTTCTTTTTAAAAGCTTTTCTTTAAAGAAGTCAAATGCAATTGTAGCACCACTCTTATCCATATCAATAACCTTTATCACATTCTTGCCAAATGAAGCATTGCCACAGAGAGCTTCAACTACAGTCTTATGATGGTCTAATATTATCACACTGAAAGGAAAAGCAAACAAAAGGAAATCACATGCCAGGATTAAGAACCTCACATGTAATTGAGAAGATAAGGATTCTTAGCACTATTACTCTATGAACAAGATGAAAGACAAACTAATATACATTAAATAAAATCACAGCAAAAAGAAGGAAAAGAAAACTATGAAGGACATGGACCTAAAAAGTTGAAAGTGGTACCTCTCGACTTTTGGATATAATTCCCCGATAAAACCAGAGGATCCAATGAAATCCAAAAGATAGACTTCATTTATTTCACCTAGAGGAAGATCATCAACTCTATAAGAAAACCAGGATCAGTAATTTTAACCAGTGATCAGGTCAGGGTAGAATATAGATGTTATCATTGTTGCAGGAAATCTTTTTAATATATCATCTAGGCCATTCTTTAAAATAATACCCAATGAGTCAGAGGCCTATATTTTATTAACAGATCATTTGCATAAAGTAATTCTTTGGAGATCAATTTCAATTGCACCAGCAGAATACAGATATAGTAGCCACAGTCATTATCATCAATCGTAAACTAATGAATACTTTTAGCAACAATTGCAGCTTTTAGGAAGAGGGACTTCTGGACAATTGTATCTTTTGAACAGATAAATACATTAGGCCTCTCCACTAAGAACAATTGTCGAAGTTAATCCCTAAAGATTACTTAGAAGTGAACAACAAAGTATCACACTAACACTGATCAAGTGCAAATTATCCAAGAGCAAAAGAAGCTTTATCTTACATTCTTGGTTTGATCGAATGGTTGTGCCCCTACAGCAATATGAAGACTTCAAACATCACAATTCTGTTTATTAGATTGCCGATCCCCAATTTAAATGCTTCCTACTAGTGTTTTTGTATATGGTCTCCTCAAGCCTACAGTAAGCTGTAATTGAAAACCTTGAATACAATTAAAACCATTTATAATTGATTAAGGATGGAGCAAACACTCAACTATTGATATTCACTTCGTAAAGGTCCCCAATGAGCAATGTTAAACACTATTGAAAGAAAAGCAAACATGGCATATGCTGACCAATTGGTTTCTGCAAGCAATACAGTCAAGGACAGTAAGCTCTTTCTCTAGAACTGCACAATAATTCATGACAGTATGGTGTTGGATAGATTACACTATCATTCGACTCTACTATCTAAGTATGTCTGTGTGATTTAGTGATCTGTTGATAGTTCAAAGAGCAAGATGTAAACCTTACATTTTACCTGGATTCTGTTTATTTAAATTAATTATAGAAACATGTGATGTTTTCTGGTTACATATGATCTAGTTTATTCGTTTGTTTTTATGTAGGAAAAGAAGACTTGATGGGGATGAAAGCTTTTGTGGAATAAGAAGATAACTTGATGTATCTTAGTTTGTTTAACTTGTTGGATTGATGTACCTTCTTGGATTGATGGACTTGTATGGAAACTTGTTGGAGTGTTGAACTTGTGAAATATTTTTGAGTAGCTTAAAGAACAAATTATGATATTGTATGCTTTGTTGAGTTTGAATGAATAGATGTATGTGAATTAATTAAGATGTGTTAATTAGGATGTGTTAATGTTAATTATGATGTGTTGAATGTGTTATTTGAATTTGTTGCATTGTATGGATTGAATTGTAGAAAACAGCTATATCTGGAATGTAGTTTTGATAGTAGGAACGAATTTGGCAACAAATAATTTTTGTTGCCAATCTATCGTAATTTCGTCCCAGATTCTGGGACGAATCTGTGGATTCGTCCCAGAATCCCATATAAAAAAAGCAACGGATTTGGCAACGAAAATTTAATTCGTTGCCAAATTTTGTTGCCAAAATTGTTGCCAAATTTGAAACAAATATCTTATTCGTTGCAAAATTAGGGACTAACTTAGCAATAAAAATTAATTCGTCACTAAATTTGTCCCCAAATTCGTTGCAAAGTTTGCAACAAAACAATTTTTCGTCCCAAAATTGTATGAAATATTGCAACAAATAAGGGTTTTTGTTGCAAATTTGGCGACGGCTTTGGCAACGAAAATAAAATTCGTTGCTAAATTTTGTTGCCAAATTCGTTGCCGATTTTGCAACAAAATAACTATTCGTTGGAAAATCATACGAAAAATTTGGGACAAAATTTGCAATAAAAAAAAATTTGACAAAATTTTTTGACCCCAAATTCGTTGCTAAGTTTGCAACAAAAAAAATTTTCGTCCCAAAATTATATGAAATATTACAACAAATAAGGGTTTTTGTTGCAAATTTGGCGACGGCTTTCGCAACGAAAATAAAATTCATTGCTAAATTTTGTTGCCAAATTTGTTGCCGATTTTGCAACAAGATTACTATTCGTTGGAAAATCATACGCAAAATTTGGGACAAAATTAGCAACAAAAAAAAATTCGACAAAATTTTTTGACCCCAAATTCGTTGCTAAGTTTGCAACAAAAAAAATTTTCGTCCCAAAATTCTATAAACTGCTACCGTATATGTTACAAATTTTGCGACAAATTTAGGGACGAAAATTATGTTCGTCCTTATTTTGTCCCCAATTTCGTTGCCAATTTTGCAACAAACATAAATTTGTTCCAAAAGTTGGCATCAACCTGTTTGGGACGAAAAATTTTTCGTCCCAAATTCTTTTGCAACGAATTTTTTTTATAAATTCGTCCCAAAATACAGTAATTATTGTAGTGTGGAATCACGCTCCTAGGAACCCAATACCTATTGGAGCTCATTGGGTTCACTAAGTATTCACTAGGGATGACTTCCCTAGCAACCCTTCTAATGACCCTCCTAGGCTTTGAAGCCTTGGTCATTTGGGACTCATCAAGATCAACTCTAGGGGTGACTCCCCTGGTGACCTTGGTGATGGTCTTCCTTGCCCTAGATTTTGTTCCATAATCTAATGGAACACTGTGATAAGTGGGCTTGACCACTTGGGACTTAGGTTTGTGACCCAAACCTTTCATGTCCTTGGGCTTTGGTTTTTGCCCCTTAGACCCTATATTTGACTTTTCCAAATTTTTAAGGGTCTTTTCTAACATGTCAAGTCTTGACCTCAAGACTTGATTTTCCTTCTTTAATACCTCAAGACTTGATTTGTCATTTTTCTTTGAGGCATTCCTAGGCATGTGTCTAGTTGATTTGGGATTCCTACCTAGGTTATCCTTAACCTTAGATGAGTTGATCCTAGGGTTGGCTTTCCTAGTGTTATCTGTTAGGATCGATGATCGCGGCTAGAGAGGGGTGTGTGAATAGCCGACCCCAAATTCTTTCGTTTCTTCCTACGATTAGGGTTAGTGCAGCGGAAATAACAAATAGAAACGAGAAAGGAGAAGCAAACCTCAACACGAAGATGTAACGAGGTTCGGAGATGATACTCCTACTCCTCGGCGTGTCCGTAAGGTGGACGAAGCCTATCAATCCGTCGGTGGATGAGACCCCGGATAACCGGCTAAGATGAACTCCTTCTGGGTGGAGAAACCTCGCCACAATCTCTTTGCAACAGCAATAAGGAGTACAACAATAGAGAAAGCAAATAAGAAGAATATGAATGTACAAACACTACCAAGTTTTCTTGCCTTCTCGTTGTCGACTGAAGTCCGGTGATGAAGCAACAACTTCACGGATTCAAGCACAGCAGCTAGACAACCAGCCGACGGAAGCTCACACGAAGCTTCAGCAATGGGGAGCTCAACAAAGCTCAGATCGCAGGAGCAAGAACCAGGAGAAAAAAAACTGGAGTAGAGACCCTCGACCTCCGTATATATCCTGCGAAGAAGAAGACACATAAACTAGCCGTTGTGTCGCAACGGCTAGGACCTGGACCGATCAGGCACTCTCCTGATCGGTCCAGACCTCCTCTGATCGGTCTTGGGGACCGATCAGGATCTATGCTGATCGGTCCCCAGACCGATCAGCACACTTCACAGAGAGTTTGCGCAACTCTCTGAGCGTGCCCTGATCGACCAAGTCCAAACCAATATCCGGTCAACCTTAACCTATTGGTACATCATTCTTAGCATCCGGTCACTCCCTTTACCCTGCTAAGACTCCCCACCAAGTGTCCGGTCAATCCCTTTGACCCACTTGGACTTTTCTCTTCGTGTCAAGTACCCGGTCACTCCCTTGACCTATTTGACCTTCTCAACACCAGATGTCCGATCACCCTTGATCCACCTGGATTCTCCCTTGCCCGGCTTTACTCACCAGGGCTTTCACCTAGCTTCACTCACTAGGGTTTTCACCTGGCTTCACTCACCAGGATTTCCAATCTGCCCGGCTTCACTTACCAGGACTTTCCAACTGCCCGGCTTCACTCACCAGGACTTTCCACATCCGGTCCAGAGAACGAGCTACCGAGCCCTCTCTGACCCCAGTTCGGAGAACGAGCTACCGAACCCTCTCCGACTTCCATCCGGTCCAGAGAATGAGCTCCCGAGCCCTCTCTGACCTCAGTCCGGAGAACGAGCTACCGAGCCCTCTCCGACTTCCCATGCCAAGTTTCCATACTTGGACTTCTCCGTGCCAAGTCTCCATACTTGGACTTTTCCCGTGCCAAGCTCCCTGCTTGGACTTTTCCGAGTCAAGTCAACTCACCTCGGGTCAACCAGGTCAACCTTGACCATGGGTTGCACCCACAACCTCCCAAGTTTCTGTTCTTGTCAAACATCAAGATACAACTTGAGTCAGGTCAACTCGAGTCAGGTCAACCAGGTCAACCTTGACCTAAGGTTGCACTAACAATCTTCCATCAAAATACAACTCTTCTGTTTTCGTCAAACATCAAAATACAACTCGAGTAAGGTCAACTCGAGTCGGGTCAACCAGGTCAACCTTGACCTAAGGTTGCACCAACATTATCCTTATCTAGGCTCACATGTTTGGCATCTAAGCATGTGTATCGATTTCTATAATTATCATGCTTATCATTATTGTCAATTGCAATCAAACTACTAGCATGCATCTTACTAGTATTGCAATAATGTGCCTTAGAGATTACCTTAGGGTTTGCCTTAGCTCCCCCTATCGATGTGCTCGGTCTCTTGTCCTTGTGAGATTGCCTCCCCCTCGGACATTGGCTCCGATAATGTCCCCTTCGCTTGCATTGGAAGGACACCACGTGCTCCTTGCTCTTGCATATCGGGACTCCGGCTTCCTTGATCTTTGGCGCCGGTGGATTCTTCCTAACCCTCTTTGGACATTTACTCTTGTAATGTCCAAATTCCCTACACTCAAAGCACATTATGTGTAATTTATTTGAAATTAAATGCCTTGAGTTACCTAGGGTTGAGGATGGATGAACGCTCTCTCCTTCATCCCTTCCGGAGGTAGAAGCTTCTTCTTCTTGCTCCGAACTTGAAGAAGAACTCTCCTCCTCTTCTTCCTTAGATGTTGAGTAGCCCTCAACCTCTAAATCCATGCCTCCATGATGTGAGCTACTTGGCTCACTTGACTCCTCTTCATCACTTGAAGTGGAGTTCTCCTCATGGAACTTTGCCAAGTTGTTCCACAACTCCTTGGCATCGTTATACCCACCTATCCTACACAAAACATCATTAGGTAAAGAAAATTCAAAAATTTTCAATACCTCATCGTTGACTAGGGATTGGTGGACTTGTTCCTTGGTCCACTCCTTCTTCTCTAGGGTTTCTCCTTTCTTGTCCATCAGAGGCTTGAAACCTAATTGAACACAACTCCAATTTTCAAGGTTAGTCATAAGAAAGTACTTCATTCTTACCTTCCAAAATGCGAAGTCGTCGTGATCGTAGAAAGGTGGAATTGTGACGTCTTCTCCAAATAACTCCATTCTCTAGCTCGTGCTCCCCCGGGTATTGATCCAACGAAGAGCGACCTCGCTCTGATACCACTTGTTAGGATCGATGGACGCGGCTAGAGAGGGGGGGTGTGAATAGCCGCCCCAAATTTTTCGTTTCTTTCTACAAATCAAGTTAGCGCAGCGGAAATAAAATGAATAGAAACGAAAGCGGAGAATAGCAAACCTCAAACTCGTCGATGTAACGAGGTTCGGAGATGAAACTCCTACTCCTCGGCATGTCCGTAAGGTGGACGAATCCGATCAATCCATCGGTGGATGAGACCCCGGAGAACCGGCTAATGTAACACTCTTTCTGGGTGGAGAAACCTCGCCACAATGTTTTGCAAAAGCAATACAGGAGTAGAAAGCAGCAAGAAGCAAATACAATACAAATGTATGAAACACCTTCGCTTACTTGCCTTCTCTTCGACTGGATGAAGCAGCAGCTTCTCGGATCCAACCACAACAGCAACAGCAACTGATCAGTTGGTCCCAGCCGAGTGGAAGCTCACAAAAAGCTTCAGGAACGAAGAGCTCAGCAAAGCTCGTAGAAGAACTTGCAGCAGCAAGAAGAAGAGGCAGGAACAAGAAGAAGCAGAAGCTTCGGAGAAGAAGAAGATTAAGAGCGAGAGTCCACTGTAGAAGCCCTCAGCCCTTTTATAGCCTGCATCCACCTGCACGAAGAACAGAGGCCAAAGACAGCAGAAGAATCTAGCCGTTGTCTCTCAACGGCTAGGGCCAGACCGATCAGGCATCACCCTGATCGGTCTGGGGCTGATCCGATCGGTCGTGGGGACCGATCAGGCTCTATGCTGATCGGTCCCCAGACCGATCAGAATGCTCACAGAGTTGCCCACTGCATCGCGTTCTGATCGGTCCCCGGACCGATCGGTCTCCAGACCGATCAAGAAACCACAGGATCGCTTGATCGGTCTCCAGACCGATCCAGGTCTTGGTTTTTGCCCAAACCAAGTCCAAACCAATATCCGGTCAACCTTGACCTCTTGGTACATCATGCTTAGCATCCGGTCACTCCCTTGACCTGCTAAGACTCCCCAGCAAGTGTCCGGTCAATCCCTTTGACCCACTTGGACTTTTCTCTTCGTGTCAAGTATCAGGTCACTCCCTTGACCTACTTGACCTTCTCAACACCAGATGTCCGATCACCCTTGACCCATCTCGATTTTCCCTTGCCCGGCTTCACTCACCAGTACTTTCACCTAGCTTCACTCACTAGGGTTTTCACCTGGCTTAACTCACCAGGATTTCCAATCTGCCCGGCTTCACTCACCAGGACTTTCCAACTGCCTGGCTTCACTCACCAGGACTTTCCCACTGCCTAGCTTCACTCACCAGGACTTTCCCACTGCCTGGCTTCACTCACCAGGACTTTCACCTAGCTTCACTCACTAGGGTTTTCACAACTGCCTGTCTTCACTCACCAGGACTTTCCCACTGCCTGGCTTCACTCACCAGGACTTTCCAACTGCCTGGCTTCACTCACCAGGACTTTCCCACTGCCTGGCTTCACTCACCAGGACTTTCACCTAGCTTCACTCACTAGGGTTTTCTCAACTACCTGGCTTCACTCACCAGGACTTTCCCACTGCCTGGCTTCACTCACCAGGACTTTCCCACTGCCTGGCTTCACTCACCAGGACTTATCCGTCTGCCTGGCTTCACTCACCAGGACTTTCCACATTCGGTCCAGAGAACGAGCTACCGAGCCCTCTCTGACCACAGTTCGGATAACGAGCTACCGAGCCCTCTCCGACTTCCATCCGGTCCAGAGAACGTGCTCCCGAGCCCTCTCTGACCATAGTCCGGAGAACGAGCTACCGAGCCCTCTCCGACTTCCCATGTGCCAAGCTTCTATACTTGGACTTCTCCGTGCCAAGTCTCCATACTTGGACTTTTCCCGTGCCAAGCTCCCTGCTTGGACTTTTCACCATGCCAAACTCCCTGCTTGGACTTTTCCCATGCCAAGCTCCCTGCTTGGACTTTTCCCGTGCCAAGCTCCCTGCTTGGACTTTTCCGAGTCAGGTCAACTCACCTTGGGTCAACCAGGTCAACCTTGACCACGGGTTGCACCCACAATCTCCCAAGCTTGTATCCTTGTAAAACATCAAGATACAACTTTTCTGTTCACGTCAAACATTGTCAAACATAACTCGTCAAACAACAAAACACAACTCGAGTCAAGTCAACTCGAGTCTGGTCAACCAGGTCAACCTTGACCTAAGGTTGCACCAACATACTTGTCCTCAGCTCACCGGGAGCTTACTTCCGATAATTATGATTTGTTCTTTCAGACGTACTCTTGAGTGGCATAATCTTGTCAGGTCCGGTAAGGTTGTAAATGATTTGCACTCCAGGGACGTTCCAGAATTCTTCCTTCAGTATCTTGGAGATAATATGAACTTGATGTGAGCTTTTCCACCACTTTGTAGGGTCCTCCCCATTGTGGTGCCAACTTACTGACATCCCCGACATGTTTAATACGCTTCCATACTAAATCTCCTACTTGGAAAAATCTGGGGATGACTCTTTTGTTATAATTTTGCCTCATTTGTTGTCGGTATGATACGAGGTGAGTAGCAGCTTTATCTCTAATTTCCTCTACCAAATCTAGCTCCATGAGTCGTCGACCCTCATTGTCCGCATCATATAATTGCCTTCTGTCAGATTCTACTCCCACCTCAATGGGGATTATTGCTTCTCCCCCATAAACTAATTGAAAGGGAGTAATTCCTGTAGCTTCTCGAGGTGTAGTACGGTATGCCCAAAGAACGCTGGGTAATTCATCTACCCAGCTACCTCCGACATGATCCAGTTTGGTTTTTAAACCCCTTATAATTTCTCTATTGGTTACTTCCGCTTGACCATTACTTTGCGGATAAGCCACAGAGGTGAAGGCCTGAAAAATACCATAGCTTTTGCACCAATCTAAGATTCTATCCCCTTTAAATTGTCTTCAATTATCAGAAACTAACTTATGAGGAATGTCAAATCTGCATATGATATTTTTCCACAGAAATTTAATAACTGCATCTTCGGTAATCCGGGCAAGTGGTTCTGCTTCTACCCATTTGGAAAAATAATCCACTGCTACCAATAAAAATCTTCTTTGTGCAGCTGCCATAGGAAATGGGCCTACTATGTCCATGCCCCATTGATCGAAGGGACATGAGACTATAGAGGTTCTCAATAACTGTGTAGGATAATGCAGAATATTTTGATGTTTCTGGCAAGACATACAAGTTCTTACCAACTTGTTGGCATCCTCGTGTAGAGTAGGCCAGAAATATCCTGCTAATAAGATCTTACGGGCCAAGGATCTCCCTCCTATATGACTACCACATGAATCTTGATGAACTTCCTGTAAAATAAATTGTATATCTTCTGTGCCGATACACTTGAGTAGAGGTCTAGAAAAAGCTCTTTTATATAACTGTTCTCCTACCATAGTGTACCGAGTAGCTCTCTTCTTAAATACCCTTGCTTGTTCTGTATTACTTGGAAGAACACCTTGTTGTAGATACAATATGATTTGATCCCTCCAGTCACCTTGAATTTTTGCGTCATCTTGTCTTTCGATACAAGATATTAACAGAGTTTGTTCTACTGGCCGATCTAGACTCCATGGTACTATAGCAGAGGCCAGCTTAGCTAATTCATCTGCTACCTGATTCTCAGATCGAGGAACCTTTTGTATATTTACTTCTTGAAACTGGGACTTTAACTTATCAAATGCCTCAGCATATAACTTGAGCCTGTCATTATTAATTTCAAAAGTCCTTGATAGTTATTGGGCTGCTAATTGAGAATCAGAATAGAAGAGGACTTGAGCGACCCCTATATGCCGAGCGGCTTGCAATCCAGCTATCAAGACTTCATATTCTGCCTCATTGTTAGTAGCTCTGTAATTCAATCTGATAGAGAGTTTGAGTCTATCTTCCCTTGGAGATATAAGAAGAACACCAATTCCACTACCTTGTCTAGTTGAGGAGCCATCCACATAAACTTTCCAGATGTTTTCTTCCTCAGGGCCTTGAACTTCTATAATGAAATCTGCTAGAGCTTGTGCCTTGATGGCCGAGCGAGGTTGATATTGTATGTCATATTCACCAAGATCAGTTGTCCATTTGATCAGCTGACCTGATGCCTCTGGGTTGAGTAACACCCGTCCGAGAGTACTGTTGGTTAATACAACAATTTCATGTGCTAAGAAATATGGGCGTAACCTCCGAGCAGTCAATACTAATACATAAGCCAATTTTTCTAGTGTAGTATATCTATACTCAGCTCCTTTTAATAAATGGCTAGAGAAATATACAGGTTTTTGCTCCTTTCCTTCTTGTCTAACTAATACAGAGCCTACAACATTTTCATTAGCCGACAAATATACCCAGAGGGTCTCTCCTACTATAGGCTTAGCTAATACAGGAAGAGTAGACAAGTAATCTTTTAACTCTTGGAAGGCCTTATTCATAAGCCTTTGATAAGTTGCTCCTACATTTTTTAGTCCGAAGGGCATAACATTATAACAATAAGTACCTTCAGATGTTATGAAACTGACCTTTTCTTGATCTTCTTTAGCTAGAGGGACCTGATGATAGCCTTGATAAGCGGCTAGCATAGAAATGTACTCACACCCAGCAGTGGAGTCTACCAATTGATCGATCCTGGGTAATGGATAATAATTTTTTGGGCAAGCCTTGTTGAGATCCTGGAAATTGATGCATACTCGCCATTTGTTTCCTAGCTTAGAGACTAACACCACATTAGCTAACCAGCTAGGAAATTGTACCTCCCTGATGTAACCAGCCTACATAAGTTTAGTTATTTTTCTTTGATGATTTGGTTCTGTTCCGCGCTAAAATTCCTCTTTCTTTGCATGACCGGGCGGGCATATGGGAAGACATGTAAGGAATGCTCCATTACTGTAGGAGAAATGCCCGAGACTTCTTTGGGCGTCCAGGCAAATACATCATTATTCTTCTTTAGGCATTGTACCAGTTTGGCTTTCAGAGTGGGATCAAGATCAACCGCAATATATGTAGTAGCTTCAGGCCGACCGGTCTGAATCTGAACCTCTTCCTTTTCTTCATAAACCAGAACAGGATGTTTCTCCTGAATGACATTGACTTCCATTCTTTGAATCTTTCGAGCAGCGTTAGCTTCGTCCTGAACTATTTCTACATAACATTTTCGGGCTGTCTTCTGATCACCCCGCACCTCCCCGACTTGGTCATCAACAGGAAATTTAATTTTATGACAAAAAGTAGAAATGACCGCCCTAAAGTCGTTTAGGGTCGGTCGACCCAGTATCACATTATAAGAGGATGGGGCATCTACCACCATGAAATAAGATCTCCTTGTTCTCATCAGAGGCTCCTCTCCTAGAGATATGACCAACTTTATTTGACCCAGCGGTTATACTTCGTTTCCCGTGAATCTATATAGAGGAGTGACCATCTGTTGAAGTTCACTCGGGTCAAACTGTAATTGATCGAAAGCCTTCTTGAATATAATATTGACAGAACTGCCCGTGTCTATGAAGGTACGAGAAATAGCGTAGTTGGCTATCACGACTTTGATAATCATGGCATCATCATGGGGTATTTCTACCCCCTCAAGATCTCTAGGCCCAAAACTTATCTCGGGACCAGCTGCTCGTTCCCTGCTACACCCCACAGCATGAATTTCCAGTCTTCGGGCATGTGCTTTCCTGGCCCTATTAGAATCCCCATCAGTGGGCCCGCCTGCAATCATATTGATATTGCCCCGAACGACATTACTCCTGTTTTCTTCTTGTCGAGTTGTCATGGCTTCAGAAGGAGCCTTTTCCGACACTTGACTTGTACCGGCCGGGGTTGGCAATGCATCCTGCCGAGGCTCGACCGGACGATATTCTAATTTGAGTGGACTTTCCTATCTAGGGTACTATTGCCAATAATAATTTTGCCTTTGATAATGCTCCCTATTAGCTCGTTTATTTCTTAAAACAAAACAGTCTTCAGCATGATGACTGCTAGATTTATGATAAGTGCACCATCTTCTTGGTGCCTCTGGCTGTATCTCTACGTGTTGTACTGCCTGTGGTTGATATTCTGGCTGACGGTGAGGTGGAAGAGTCGATCGAGGCACTCTTGGTGGAGGAACAAGGGCAGGAGCTTTCTCCTTAACCAGGGTAGGAGAAGAAGTAACTCCCTCCTTTCTACGGGCGGCTTGAGCTTCTTCCACATTAATAAATTCAGTAGCACGCTCAATCAAGAAATCAAAATTAACAGGAGGATTTCTCACTAAATCTTTAAAGAAATCATTATCATTTAAACCATGAGAGAAAGCGCTCACTAAGATTTATGTGGTAGCATTAGGTACATCGATAGCTACCTGATTGAATCTTTTGATGTAGGCTCGGATGGACTCTTTGGATGCTTGCTTAATTGAAAATAGGCACCAAGGAGTCTTATGATACCTCTTGTTGCTGGAAAAATGACTTTCTTAAAGTCTTTGAATTTTCGGATAGACTTCTCTGGCAGTCTCTTGAAGCAGCGTTGTGCGGCTCCTCCGAGGGTAGTAAGAAACATCCGACATTTCACCCCGTCAGAGAATTGTTGTAATAATGCTACATTCTCAAATTTCAATAGATGATCTTCTGGATCTGTTGTTCCAGTGTACTCGCCAATCTGAAGATTTTGATACCGCTTATGAAGTGGATCATCCAATACACTTTGGGAAAATGGGGAGATGACTTTCTCTAGTGAGCTATCACTGGTTATCATTTTAATCTTACGCTTCTCTTTGTCCGGTGCTTCACCAGAAGATTCTTGGAACACGGGCCTTCGACCCCCCTGCTCCATGGGAGTACGAAGAAAGGCTCGCGGACGTCGTGTCGGAGAAACTGCAGCTGGAGGAAAATATGCATGTTCCTCTTCTTCCAACTCCTTTCCTTTTCGATGCTCAGTGGTTGAAATCGCTGGATTATGAGCTGCTGGCAGGGTAGCTCTAGTATGCGCCTGAAGTTGTTGTTGTTGTTGTTGCAAGGCTTTTTGCACATGAGAATTAATAAGGAAATCCAGATCCTCACGGCTGATGGTGAGTAGATTTGATTTTCCGGCCTCTTCCATCTTGTAGTCTTAGATTCAGGTGAAGTTCCCACAGACGACGTCAAATTTGATCCTGTCTGAGAAGCTGGACAAGACGAAGAGCCGGGAGAAAAAACCTATCGCCGGTGAAGAATAATACATGTAGAATACTGATCCGAGAAACCCAGAGCGGATCAGGAAGAATAGAGTTGTTGAATGCTCTCCTTGCGAGGAGATCTAATGCCAAGAGAGAAATCCAACCGAAGAGAACTTAGATCCGGGGCTTCCAAGACTTCCTGCGCACAAGCGACCAGCCAACACTATCATCAGTGACCTAAGACCGGGGTGGGAATCCCTGGCTAGGCCCTCCGACGCTCAAGTTAGTGATCTCTCTTGGTGTGGAAGAAGGAGGAAGAAGATGAACAGTAGTTGAAAAATTAGGGTTATGAATGTGCGCAATGATGTGAACTTACCTTGCCAACGGAGAGGATTCCCCTTTTTATACTACTTCATATAACCTCCGTAGTCATGAAGTGGACCCCGGTTTATTAGAGTTTGTTATGAGATGACGCAAGTTGCGTAATTGTGATAAATGACTTTTAAGGAATCTTTTTTGTACCCCAGATGTACCTTCTTTGTCGTCTAGTACCTGCAAAATAGTCTAAAAACACATTTCATGCCAAAACATATAACACCTGTCATACAATCATATACTGCAAATATCTTCCTGCTCCTTTATTTCACAAGTTCTTTTAAAGTATTTCTACCTTTCCTACTCGTCCCTCCTATTTTTACTACATCATAGATAACTTAATATAGTAATGTTTCTTGTGTTGATTGAGTCTGAGCTTAATTAGGTTTGATCAATTATTATTACCTCTTATGAGGCTCCTGGGGCAATGTTCGTCCGGGCTCCTTTATGTTTATTATTCTAGCTAGCCTTGGGCCATGTTTTATCAAATATCATTTCAAGATATTAGTCAACCCGGTCGGTATTGACCTTCCTTTTTAAAGGAATGTCTCGGTCGATACTAGTCTACTCACTCGGAAGTATATCCTGGCTGATATTGGCCTTCCTTCTTAAAGGTATGTTTCGATCGATACTAGTCTACTCATTCGGAAGTATATCCTGGCCGATATTGGGCTTCCTTCTTAAAGGCATGTCTCGGTCGATAATAGTCTACTCACTCGGAAGTATATCCCGGCCGATATTGTCCTGCTTCCTTTGAGGTATATCTCGGTCGACACTCGTCTACTCACTCAGAAGTATATCCCGGCCGATATTGGCCTACTTCCTTTGAGGCATATGCTGATCGATATAGGTCTTCCTCCTTGGAGGCATATCTCGGCCGATATCGGCCTACCTCTTTTGAGGTATATCCCGGCCGATATTGACCTATCTTCTCCGTTTGGTTATCTCCTTTCCCTTTCTTATCGGGGACCCATGAAACCTAACCCATATCATAGACGATTATTCGAGATACGGATACATTTACTTGATGCGCCACAAGTCTGAGTGCTTTGATAAGTTCAAAGAGTACAAGGCAGATGTGGAGAAACATCTTGGTAAAAGTATCAAACACTACGGTCTGATCGTGATGGAGAATATCTCTTAGGAGAGTTTAGGAATTACTTATCAAAGGCAGGGATTCAATCCTAGTTGTTCGTACCTGGTACACCCCAACAGAATGGTGTGGCAGAACGAAGGAATATGACTCTTATGGAAATGGTTAGATCGATGATGAGTTATTTAGAATTACAAAATTCGTTTTGGGGATACGCTCTGAAAACAGCAGCGCACATTCTGAACTTAGTACCTTCTAAATCAGTACCTTCTACTCCCACAGAATTGTGGAATGGGTGAAAGCCTAGTCTAAGACATATTCAGATTTGGGGTAGTCCAGCACATGTGCTGAAAGAAGATGCTGATAAGTTAGAATCTCGTACAGAAGTTCGCGTGTTTGCGGGTTATCCTAGAGGAATGAAAGGTGATTTATTTTATAGTCCTAAAGACCAGAAGCTCATAATTAGCACCAATGCCCAGTTTTTAGAAGAAGACTATATAATGGACCGCAAGCCCAAAAGTAAAATTATTCTAGAAGAAATAAGAGAGGACACGTCTACTTCAGTACCAATAGTACAAGATGAAGTACCACAAGAGACTGCAACATGTGTCACACATGATACAATACCACAGACAGTGTCTCGTCATAGTGGGAGAGTTGTGAGGCAACCAAAAAGATTTATGTTTTTGGAAGAGTCTTCGGACTTGATCCCAGGTAAACATGAACCTGATCCCCGGACATATGACGAAGCACTCCAAGATAAAGATGCAGTATCTTGGTAAAAGATAATGAATTCTGAAATAGAGTCTATGTATTCTAATAAGGTCTGGGAGCTTGTAGAACCACCTGATGGTGTAAAAGCCGTTGGATGCAAGTGGATCTATAAAAGGAAAAGAGGGATAGACGGGAAGGTAGAAACTTTCAAAGCAAGGCTTGTTGCGAAAGGGTATACTCAGAAAGAGGGAATCGATTATGAGGAGACTTTTTCGCCGGTAGTTATGCTAAAGTCTATCCGGATACTCTTATGCATTGCTGCTCATATGGATTATGGGATTTGGAAATGGATGTCAAGACAACTTTCCTTAATGGAAGTCTTGAAGAAAACATCCATATGAAGCAACCAAAGGGATTCTTTGAAAAAGGCAAAGAGCATCTAGTATGCAAGCTGAATCGGTCCATTTATGGACTGAAGCAAGCTTCAAGGTCTTGGAACATCTGGTTTAATGAAGTAATCCAGTCATATGGATTTATTCAGTGTCCGAATGAGTCTTGTGTATACAAGAAGTGTAACGGAAATGTGGTGGTATTTCTTGTACTATACGTAGATGATATTTTGTTAATTGGCAACAATGTCAAAGTGTTATCAGACGTAAGGGTATGGTTGTCCAAACAATTCAATATGAAGGACTTAGGAGAATGTGCACACATTCTTGGGATCAAAGTCATAAGGGATCGCAAGAAAAGGATGTTGTGCCTATCTCAAGCTTCATATATAGATACAATCCTTGCTCGTTTTAGCATGAAGAACTCCAAGAAAGGTTTCTTACCTTTTAGGCATGGAGCAGCTTTATCTAAAGAGATGTCTCCAAAGACATCAAAGGAGATAGAGGACATGAAGGCAGTTCCTTATGCTTTGGCTGTGGGAAGCCTAATGTTTGCAATACTGTGTACGAGACTTGATATCTGTTATGCCGTGGGCATGGTTAGCAAATATTAGAGTAACCCTAGACAAGGACATTGGACTGCTGTAAAGCATATATTGAAGTATCTGAGAAGGACTAGAGATTATATGCTAGTTTACCATGTTAGTTAGAGCCCTAGAGCCAATCATTTGATGATTGTATGGACTCATTGTATCATATTCTTGTATATTAATAAAGGCATTTGATTTTGGTTATTATACTTACTTGTATTAGTGCCAAATAAACTAAGTATAATAACGTCCCTGAGTAGAGCGTTCTTACCTATATCAATCGATTGGTTGAATCGATAATGAGATGATATAGGGAACACTACTCTAAATCATTCCTAGTCGAGTATTAACATTCAGGGACAATGTTAATACAATAAGACTAGCATGTAGGTCAGCTCGATGACTTGATCTCACAAGTCATGGATATAGAGATATCAAGATGACACATGGGTATGCATTAGAGAATGTATACTGAATGACCCGCCATGAGAAAGTATCATGGATCATTATATGAGTGTCATATACTTTCTCATGTGACTATTAGTATGACTATTGGTCCTTAGACCTGAAGTCACCATGGTTCCCTACATAAGGAGTTATGTACTTTGGTTTCGTCAAACGTCACCCGTAACAGGGTGGACTATAAAGGCGATTACTGGGTATGTAATGAATTATGCAGAGGGATGTGAGTGATATAGATGGGATCTATCCCTCCCATATGACGGGAGCGACATCGGTATTCTTGATAGAGTTAGACCATGAAGTGCATGGCCATGCCCAAATGAGTCAACATTAGATGTTGAGCTCATTTGATCGAGTGAGTCTACTTGGAGTTCAAGATTTAGTTTGATTAGAGGATGACACGGTCTATGCCTCACATTGATCAATCTAGATGTCTAGGATAGAAGGACAATGTCACATATTGTGAGGAGTCACAATTAGTAGTCACAAGGTGATGTTGGATCTCAAAATTCTTGTAACTTGGGTAGCAATGATGTATTGCTAGATGCCGCTCGTTGCTTATGTTTCTAAAGGAGTTTAGAAACATTGCCAACGTTACAAGAACCTATTGGGTCACACACAAAGAACAAGTGGATGGAGATTAGGTTCATATGATGAACCAATTGAATTAGCTTCATATGATGCACCAAAGATTGGATTCAAATTAGACTTATTGAGTTAGACTCAATTAGATTCAATTGTTGAATGAGTCTAATTTAAATTTGATTCATTGAGTCAATTTATATTAATGAATTGAGATTCATTAAATTGAAATTGACTTGAATTAAATGTTGGATTTAACTCAACAAGGAAGAAATTGGTCAATTTTGACTTGACCAAATGAAAGTTGAAACATCAAGTTTGACTTGATGCATTGCCACATCATGTAGGTTGACTCATCCTACATGGCATGCCACATCCTTGCCACATCATCACTACCTCATAATGGTGTGCCACCTCATGGAGGTTACACACCCATTCCTTTTAATGTGGTCGACCACATTAAATGAGGGGGTTACATTGGTGTGGCCGGCCACACACTTGACGGTGTGTGAATGCAATTGATTTGCATTCATTCTTGCTTCTTCTTCCTTTGATGCTTGCTTCTCTTGGTGGTTGCCATGACTTCCATGGTGGTGAGAAGGTGTTGAGTTTCATCCAAGAAAAGATAAGAGAGTGTGAAGGACACAAGAAGAGGATACTACTAGTTGAGTATGTGAGAGTCTTCTTGTTTTCTCTCTTTTCTCCCTTTTTCAATCCCATCCGAGAGCTCTAGATAGTGCTAGCACACTTGGGGCTCTCTTCTCCATCCTTTGAGTGTGAGAGACACTCCTTGTTCGTGTGGATATCATTAGAGGAGTGTCTACGTTGACACTCTCGAGATCCGGCGTACCGTTGGACGAGCAGGATTTGCGAGGGCACGCTTCAAGGGTAAAATTCTTAACACATAGATCTAGGAGTAGATCTAGATATTTTGAAACTCGTACTTGTATTTCGTTCGGTTTTCTTTGCACGGATCTACGACTTTGGGTGATTCGGGGTTTTCGCGACGCGAAAAGCGATTTTCGCGGCTCGAAAAACCCAACATACCAAGCAGACGATTTGCTCCCTGTGAGTTACACGGATTTAGACTTCCAATCAGATAGGGACAACAGTAAGTCTACATCAGGCTATGTGTTTACTTTAGGAGGTAGAGCCATTGCATTGAGAAGTGTTAAGAAGAAATGCATTTCAGACTCAACAATGGAAGACTGAGTATGTGGTAGCCTCTGAGGCAGCCAAAGAAGCTGTATGACTTTGAAACTTCCTATTGGACTTAGATGAGATTCTTGGTTTGCCCAAAATAATCATAATTTATTGTGATAATTGTAGTGCAGTTGCAAACGCGAAAGAACCATGAGCCCATAAGGCAAGTAAACATATAGAGCTCAACAGATAACCTGGCATATCCTTTCACTAAGGCCCTTCTAGTGAAAGTTTTTGATCGGCATGTGGAGGGGATGTGAATCAGATGTATGGTAGCAGATATGACAGCTTAGTCTTTTAGTATAAGTGGGAGATTGTTAGAGTGTATACTAAAAGCCTAGCTTTTGTAAACATTTATTTTTGAAATAAAAAAATCACATTGGTCAAATGTCTATATTTATTTGTTAAATATAGTTGTTCAATTAATTTATAAAATAGATAACTTGGTGTGTGGTGTCACACACAGAAGATCATGTTATCAGCTCTTTATATATTATAAACAGTTGCTCATGACTAAGATGGAAAGGAACAAACCATTGGTAAAGTCGTAGTGTAATTAAGTATTAGTTATCTTGACTAATAAATTACACTAGTACACTCTAAGTGTTTTGAGTAGGACCATTTTAGGTAAGTTCTTTTTATACTGACTTAATAAAAGAACTAGACCTTAGTTATTTTGGAAGTGTGTACTCTTAATCCTAATATAATAACAAGCATATATATTTAGTATCTATTTTTTTAACTTATCAAAGGGTGAGATTTAGTTTGATAAATCAATAGGCCCGATAAGTTGGAAAATGATATTACTTATAGTGTGTGTTGTTGATTATAGAAGAAAACAGTGTCCTAGTAATCTAGGTTGAGAATGTCCCCAAGAGGAGTTCATAAGGATTGTCATGTTAAACACTACAGGTGGACTTAGTCCGACATGACAATGAGGTTGAGTGGTACTACTCTTGGAGCTAGATATTAATTAAGTGAGTTGTCAGTAACTTACTTAATTAGTGGACATTTGTTATCTTAAACACAGGGAGACTAACACACTCATAGTAAGAAGGAACCAATAATGTAATTTGGGTTTGGTGCGGTAGTGCAACAATAACTCTCTAGTGGAATGAGTTATTGTTGATGAACTTGAGTTGTGTGTTCGGGGCGAACACGGGATACTCAAGCTCATCGGAAGGCCAAAACCAATTTCTCCTCTAGGTCCCTGTCGTAGCCTCATTAAAGCCTCAAGTCCATCCAAATAAAAGCCCATCTTGGTGTCCAAGAAGGGGGTCGGTCCAATGCTTGGTGACCAAGCAAGGGCCGGCCACATCCTCCTCTATGGGGCCGACCCTTTTGCTTGGTGACCAAGCAAGTAGGGGCCGGCCATGATTAATTCAAATAGGAGGGGTGTTTTGAAAATCTTCTCTTTGTAGAAATCTACAAGTTATAAAAGAGAGATTTTAAATTTGAAAACTTTCCTTATTTGAATTAGGCCACATGGTTTAAAAGAAAGTTTAAAAGTTTTTAAAACTTTCCTTTTTTAACCATCCTCATGGTTTTAAGGAAAAAGGAAGAGAAGTTTTAAAATTTAAATTTCCTATTTTTGTAACCATGTTAACAAAAGGAAATTTTTAGAAGAGAAGTTTTAAATTTCAAAACATGGTTTTAATTTTTAAAACTTTCCTTTTTAACTTCCACTTTTGGAAATTAAAAGAGAGCTTGTAAAATTTTATAAGAGGTCTTATCCTTGGCTTATAAAATTTTTACAAAATTATTATTCCATTCCTATTGGGGCCGGCCACCCTTGCTTGGTGCCCAAGCAAGGGGTCGGCCAATAAAACCAATCAATGATTGGTGATTGAATCAATCAAGAGGAAAGAAAAGGAAAAATAAAAAGGGAAAAGGAAAAACAAGAGGAAGATTTTAATTTTTGTAAAAAGTCCTTCCTTATTTGCCTTGGGCAAGTAATATAAAAGAAGGGGAGGGGAGGCCTCATGAGATAACAATTCTTATTCTCTAGGTAGAGTTCCTCTTGGTAGTCGGCCCTCTCTCCCTCTATTTTCCCTTTGCTCTCTTTTGCTCCTTGGTGGTTGTCGTGGCCGAAACATAGAGAAGAAGGAGAAGTTCTTCGGGTGGTGTTCATTTTGGAGGATCGTCACCCACACGACGTCCAAGGCGAGGCGAGGAATACGACAGAAGATCTCGTGGTTATTAGCATACAAAAAGAATGTATAATTAGCAATTGTTTTCCGCATCATGCTAGTTATTTTTCTTTGTAAGGATTCCAAACACAAGAGACATTAGATTCTAGTTTTTGGGATTTGTTTCGAAGTTGTGTTTTCTTTGTTTTGTTTTTCGAATTTGTGATTTGATTGTTCCTTTTGGTTAAACCTAGAGTTATATAAGGAAATTAAATATTAGCTTTCCTTAAAAGGCTTTGCCTAGGCGGTGGTGGATGCTCCCATACCCAAGAAGGCCATGTGTCTCGCCATGCAGTCCTGGAAGCCAATTTTGGAAATTAATATTTAATGGAATTTATAACATAGGTGGATTTGGATCGATAGTGTTAAGTTTCGCTTGCGATCCAATTCTAAACCATTAAGAACAGATAAGTTAAATTTGGAATCAATGATGTTATGTTCCGTCAGCGATTCTTAATTTAACTTCTAAAGAACACAATAGGTTATTTAGGGAAGGTTCGACACTTGTACAAAATTTTTGTACAGTAGAACCGGTACTATCTTCCTAGGACTAACCAACAAACTTGTCATCCACAAACAGATGGACAAACTGAGGTAGTAAATCAAACTTTATCTACTTTATTGAGAGCTATCATTCAAAGAAATTTAAAAGGTTGGCAAGATTGTTTACCACATGTTGAATTTGCTTATAATAGATCTGTGTATTCTACTACTAATTTTTCACCTTTTGAAGTGGTATATGGGTTCAACCCTTTAACTCCTTTAGATTTGTCACCTTTGCCTGTCTCTGAGCGTGCCAGTTTAGATGGTACCAGAAAAGCTGAGTTTGTGAGGCAACTGCATGAAAAAATTCGATTGCAAATTGAAAAGAGAACTACAATATGCTACACAAGCCAACAGGGGATGATAGAAAGTGATCTTTGAACCGGGAGATTGGGTTTGGGTTCATATGAGGAAGGAAAGATTCTCTACTAAACGTCGTACTAAGTTGCATCCACGAGGAGATGGTCCATTTAAAATCATTTCTAGAATCAATGATAATGCATACAAGCTTGACTTACCAGGTGAGTATAATGTGAGTGCTACATTTAATGTTTTTTATCTTTCTCCATTTGATGTAGGTGATCACGATTCAAGGACGAATCCTTTTGGGGAAAGGGGGAATGATGGAGTCAAAGAAAGAGAGCAACAAGCTAACGATATGGATCATGGTCAACCCACTCTAGATGTTAATGATGATCCATTATGCATCAATGGAGGTCCAATTACAAGGTCTAAGACTAGAAAGATGAAGGAAGCACTTAATATACTAATTGAAGATTTGAAGGCCAAAGCTTCCATTGAAGAAGGTTTGACCAAGAGCAAGTCATTTGGCATAGTCAACCTAATTCAAGCCTTAGATGAGCTTAATTAGCACTTAAGTCTCATGTCTATGTAGTAGGGATATGTAGGCTTAATTTAGACTCAATTTCTACTTTTATTTGGGTTGTTATAAAGCCATAAGTTTAAAATGGCTAAGTAGTCTACATAGGCCTTTACTAAATGGTCTTTCTTTTGGCCTTTTAGGGTTTTTTGGTCACCTTATAGCTATAAATGAAGGAGGTGATGACCACACTTGTATCTTTGACATATTTTTCAATCTAAAGCACGGTGAGGCTCTCGCTTGTTGGTTCTTCATTGAACTTGAAATTATCAAGGCATCTCCTTGTGGCGTTGAAAGACTTATCAACCTCAATCCCAAGGTTGTGGCGGCTTCCATCTCATATACCAAGGTTCTTGCTTTTCTAAGCATATGGCCGAGGTTTCTTTCATCCATCTTATCGTCTTTATAACTTCCTTCTTTCTGTTTTCAATTCGTTGTGGGTTCTTGAGATATCTTTTTCGTTGGGTTCACATCACCAATCTACCTTTATACGTATGCATATGACCATCCATGTCTGTCTTCATTTTGAAGACCCACTTACAGCCAATGGGTTTGAACCCTTCAGGTGGATCAACGAAAGTCCATACTTGGTTAGTGTACATGGATTCCATTTCGGATTTCATGGACTCTAGCCATTTCTCAGAATCTGGACAATGTACAGCTTCCTGATACAATGTAGGCTCATTGAGACCAATAAGCTCTACATCACCATGGTCAAACAAGAGAAAAGAATATCTCTCAAGTTGACCACGGGTCCTATCAGATCTGCGTAGAGCTTGTGCTACTTGAATAGGTTGTTGCTCCACAACTTCTTGTGGTGTAACAAAATCATGATCCACAACATCTTATGGTACCTGTTCAGTTTCCATCAAGGCATCGGTGCTTGTTTGTGTATCTTGAATTTCTTCAAGATCGACATTACTCCCACTAGTTCTTCTAGAAATAAATTTCCTTTCTAGAAAGACACTAGTTTTGGCAATAAACACTTTACCTTGTATGGGATTATAGAAGTAATATCCCTTTGTTTCCTTGGGATATCCTACAAAATAGCACTTGTCTGATTTGGGTCCTAGTTTATAGGAGACTTGTCATCGAACGTAAGCCTCACATCCACAAATCTTCATGAAAGACATCTTGGGACTCTTCCTATTCCATATTGTATATGGTGTCTTTATGACAACCTTAGATGGAACGCGGTTAAGTGTGAAAGCGGCCGTCTCTAGAGCATGTCCCCAGAAGGAAGCAGGAAGTTCTGTTTGACTCATCATTGTTCATATCATATCTAATAAAGTACGATTTCTCCGTTCTGATACACCATTTCATTGTGGTGTTCCAGGTGGAGTGAGTTGAGATATAATCCCATACTCAACAAGATGGTCATGAAACTCTTGGCTAAGGTATTCTCCACTTCGATCTGATCGAAGCATCTTAATACTCTTACCAAGTTGATTTTGTACTTCATTCTTGAATTCTTTGAACTTTTCAAAGGATTCTGACTTATGTCACATTAGATACACATAGCCATATCTACTGAAATCATCAGTAAAAGTAATAAACTAATGGTAGCCTCCTCTAGCTGCTATTCTGAAAGGGCCACATACATCTGTATGTATGAGTCCTAACAAGTCATTATCTCTTTCTCTATGTCCACTAAATGAAGTCTTTGTCATCTTGCCTTGAAGACAAGATTCACATATCTCATATGATTCAAAATCAAATGAGTCCAAAAGTCCATCCTTATGGAGTTGGGATATGCGACTCTCATTTATGTGACCTAAGCGACAATGCCAGAGATATGCTTGGTTTAAATCATTAGACTTGAGCCGCTTGGTATTTATGTTATAGATTGGGTTATCAAAGTCTAGAACATAGATTCCATTCACAAGATGTGCACTACAATAGAACATTTCATTAAAATAAATGGAACAATACTTGTCCTTTATTACAAATGAGAATCCTTTCTTGTCCAAACAAAAAACAGAGATGATGTTCTTAGTTAAGGCAGACACATAACAACACTCTTCAAGTTCTAATACAAGTCTAGTGGGCAAAGATAAGGAATATGTTTCTACAACTATAGCAGCAACTCTTGCACCATTGCCTACTCGTAGGTCCACTTCGCCCTTTGTCAATATTCTACTATTTCTCAAGCCCTGCACATTAGTACAAATGTGAGATGCACATCCGGTATCTAATACCCATGAAGAAGAAATAGATAGATTGACTTCTATAACATGTAAACCTGAGGCAAAAGTTTCACTTTTCTTCCTTTTCACTTCCTCTAGGTATGATTTACAGTTCCTCTTCCAATGCCCGATCTCACTACAGTGGAAGCAGGTTCCTTCCTTAGCCACCCCGCCTTTGGGTTTCAATGCATGAGCTTTACCCTTACCTTTGGCTTGAGTCTTACCCTTACCTTTGGGCTTCCATTTGCCTTTGTCCTTTGGCACCATTAAAATGGTGCTAGGCTTTGCCTTCTTAAGGTTAAGTTCAGCAGTTCTCAACATGTTCAACATCTCAGGCAATGATTTGTCAATTTCATTCATGTTATAGTTCATGACAAATTGACTATAGCTTTCGGGCAATGATTGTAGAATTAAGTCAGTGGCCAATTCTTGGCCTAGTGGAAATCCCAGTCTTTGTAGGTTCTCCACATACTCAATCATTTTGAGCATATAAGGCCCTATGAGACTTCCTTCTTGCATTCTATATTAAAATAGAGCTTTAGAGATCTCAAATCTCTCATGCCTTACTTGTCCTTGATATAGTTGTCTAAGGTGTTCAACCATATCATAAGCGTCCATGTTCTCATGTTGCTTCTGAAGCTCAGAGTTCATGGTAGCGAGCATAAGACATGATACATCTAATGCATCATCTTGATGCTTCTTATAAGCATCCTTATCAACTCTAGTGGCAGTGGTGGGGGGTGCTTCAGGAATGGGCTGCTCTAGGACATACAGTTTTCTTTCTTGCTTGAGAACTATTCTCAAGTTTCTGTACCAGTCTAGGAAGTTAGCTCCATTGAGTTTGTCCTTATCAAGGACAGATCGCAAAGAGAGAGAGCATTTGACGTATTTGACGACATGCTGATCTACAACAATAAAATGTAGAAATATGTATTATATTTTGATCATTTAACTAGACCTTTAATTAAATAATTCTCCCACTAAATTGTAAAGCTTTGGTAGAAGCAAGTCATGGATGTGGTTTTACCCACATTACTAACTCCAAATCCAATCGCGATAACATTTATATGGGAGAAGATCCGTATTATACCGCATCTTGAGTTAGCTTTGGCTAATCGCCCAAGACTTAGTATAATTTAGGTAGGCAACATTTACCAATTACATCATATGTAACTCTTATATCATTGTGTGAACAAGAATATTTGTACATTTGCCCATCTTATGAAATCCACATTATAACTCATCTTGAGTTAGCTTTGGCTAATCACCCAAGACTAGTATAATTTTGAATTTCATCGTACGGGATATGCCTCCAAGTTCTCAACTTAGTTAAGTTGCACCCAAAGTTTTAGTAGTCGGACATCACAATTGTCCTTCGTACTCTAGCAAGATAAATCGAGTCACGTTGCTTTGGCAAAACCTGACTACAATTGATCGAGCTAGATGTGAGTACCAAACTTTGGTAGGCATATTTAAAAGACCTAATCATGATTAAACTACACATGCATCACATACAATCATAGCATATCATGGCATATATCACATATATGCATAAAAATTGTGACATGGTTATGGCCCCATTTTCTATGACCCTCTCAAGCCAATGAGAAGATCAAAAGGTCAACCTAGGCAAAAGCATCTTCTCCAAATGCTTCAAAAGCATCTTCTCCAAATGCTTGCTTGGTCGTCATGTCTTGTTATTCTTCTCCCTTTTCACCATCGTCAAGTAGACTTATTCTTCGCTAATTTGTACATTACAAAGTCTAAAGAGAAACTCGAGTTATATTCGAGTGTAATCTAAATTTACAACTACAATAAAAGAGGAGAGGCACGACACGTAGGCCGTATTATGAATTACAACACACACATCCAATCATATTGGGTTTAAGGGCCATAACCATGCACCATGTCATATAACATTCTCAATCTGTTGTGACAAAATTTACTATGATTTAAACAACTAATTATGAGCCACACTGCCATGATGGTTTCGCTAAAAACCTCTTGGCCGAAATTTGCTCATAATCATGGAAATCATAATAAACATGTCATGCAATTTCTATATCATATATGAAATTCTACTACAACTTAGTATATGCCTTCGTAAGTGGCTCTAATACCACTGTAAGGAACTAGGGCGCTAAACACGCGAAAGCGCAGCAGAAAACATCTAGTTTCTTTCCAATAGATCCATGCGAAAGGAAACCATATACTAAGTATTAATTATCTACATGAGAAAGTTATACCTTTGTTGCGTGCTCTTCGCAATCCCGATTCTAACATTTCTTTAGATGCTGATCTTAGCGCGATCAAGTGGCCACGCCTCTATGGCATTCACACGAACAAATCTCGTTTGTCTCAGAAACTCACAAGGTGGAGAATGAAATAACCAAAGGTTGTGCTAGCAACCTTTCTTAGAGGTTTCGGCCAAGTGGAAGAGAGGAGGAGGAAGAAGAGCTAGAGCACCAAAAACTCATCATGAAAATGAATCCAAAAACCCCTTTTTATAGATTCAAGAAGTTGCCTCATGCCTTAATGTCAATTGTCTTGATTGACATTAATATTTATCTTCATCCAATGAATCCAATGCATGTGCAATTCAAATGATTCACTCTTCATCCAATGAATTCAATGCATCCAATGCATGCAATGCATGAGTAACTCAAGTTGTATACTCCTCTTTCTTCATGAATTCAAATTTCATGAAATCATATAATGAGTCCACCACATTATTCATTAATTAATTCATGAAATCATATAATGGGTCCAACTCATTAATCATCAAATAATTCATGAAATCTTATAATGAGTCCAACTCATTATTCATTAATCCAATTGATTCAATGAGTCTAATTTGAATTGGACTTAATCCAATAGTTGTATTTAATTGAGTCTTACTAAATGAGTCCAATTTGAATTAGACTTAATCCAATGATTCATCATATGAATCCATCTCCATTGACTTGTTCTTTGTGTGCGACCCAATAGATTCTTGTAACATTGGCAATGTATCCAAATCAACATTTAAATACATAAGCAATGAGTGACATCTAGCAAGACATCATTGCTACCCAAGTGACGAGAATGTCGAGATACGACTTAACCTTTTCGTGGCTATTATCTTGTATGACTCAATCCTTCTATCCTCAATATCTAGATTGATCAAAGAGGCATAGACCGTGTCATCCTCTTATCAATCTTTATGTTTCTTGATCTCTAAGTTAGACACACTCAATTAAATAAGCTCAATATCGCATATTGACTCATTTAAGCATGGCCATGCATTCTTGTGTCCTACTAATCAAGGGGTCCATAAATATCACTTCCATCATATGGAAGGGATATATCCCATCTACATCACTCACATCCCTCCGCATAATTTATTGCATACCCAGTGATCAACTTTATAGTCAACCCTGTTACGGGTGACGTTTGACGATACCAAAGTATACAACTCCTTATGTAGGGAACCATAGTGACTTCAGGTCTAAGGACTATTCATACCAATAGTCACATGAGAATGTTTATGACACTCATACGACGATCCATGAAATATTCTCATGGTGGGTCATTCAGTACATGTTCTCTAATATATACCCTTGTGTCAACCTGATATCTCATATCCATGACTTGTGAGATCAAGTCATCCGTTGACCTATATGCTAGTCTCAATGCATTAATATTGTCCTTGTATATTAATGCTCGATTAGGAATAGTTAAGAGTAGTGTTCTATGTATATCTATAATATCTCACTATCAATTCGACCAATTGATATGTTGTAGATTATAATAGACTCTAGGACATTATCATGCTTATTCATTCGACACTGAATTGAAGTAAATATAATAACCAACTTTGCCTTTATTAATAATGAAATATGATACAAAAGGAGCCCTTTACAATCATCTCATATTTGGTACTAAGGCTAATACTAACACCTTCTGGGTAGCATTGGCCTCCATCCTAACCATCTCCACATAGCATTTATGTGCCATTACTTGATCTCCCTTGACCTCACCCACATGGTCATCAACAGGGAATTTAATATTCTGACAGAAAGTAGAAATGACCGCCCTGAATTCATTCAAGGCCGGTCGACCCAAGATAACATTATATGCTGATGGGGCATCAACTTCCATGAAGGGCAATCGACATGCCTGCATAAGGGGCTCCTCCCCTAAAGATATGGCCAACTTTATTTGACTCAGTGGTTGTACTTCATTGCCTACAAACCAATATAATGGAGTAACCATAGGCTGAAGCTCACTTGGGTCTATCTACAGTTGATCAAAAGCTTATTTAAATATAATATTAACAGAGTTGTTGGTGTCAATAAAAGTACGAGAAATGTTATAATTGACTATAACAACCTTGATTATTAGTGCATCATCATGGGGCACCTCTACTCCTACTAAATCTCTAGGCCCAAAACTAATTTTTGGCCCTGTTGCCTTCTCAGTACTGCATCCAACGACATGAATTACTAATCACCGAACGTGCAATTTTCACGCCGGGTTGGAATCACTATCAATGGGTCCTCCAGCCATCATATTTATACTACCCCTAACAGTATTGTTGTGATTTTCTTCATGCTGAGTTGACTGTTGTTCTCATTGTACTTGATCCGACCCTTGAGTTTGTCCTGCCGTGAGGGGTAAAATTTCCGCTTGTGATCCGCTCGGTTGATACTCAATTTTGAGAGGACTATTCTGTCACGGATATCGCCGGTGATTTGGAATTGGGGAACGCTGACGATAATGAGTGTTACCCGCCTGTTTATTCTTCAAAGTAAAACAATTCTCCATGTTGTGAGTATTTGTCAGATGATACGTGCACCACCTTTAAGGGAAATGTTGAGGAACATCCACATGTTGTACTGCTTGAGGCCAAGGCTCTGGGTGGCGATAATGAGGATCAGCCTGAGGTCCTTTAGGAGGTTAGGCGGGTCCCGCTAGACGTACTACAGTAGGAATTGACGTAGAAGTGGTAGTATCCTTCCTCCGAGCAGCTTGAGCCTCCTCCACATTGATAAACTCTGAAGCTCGCTCAATCAATATATCAAAATTGGTAGGAGGGTTCCTGACTAAATCTTTAAAAAAATCATTATCATTAAGCCCCTGGGAAAAGACGCTTACCAAGATCTCCATGGTGGCTGAAGGGACATCGATGGGCACTTGGTTGAACCTTTTAATATAAGCTCTGATAGATTCCTTAGGTCCTTGCTTAATTGAAAAAAGACTCTAGGGGGTTTGTGATACCTTCGATTGCTAGAAAAATGATGTAGAAATACCTTGCAAAAGCCCTTGAAGTGCTAAATAGAATTATCTGGTAACCGCTTAAACCATCTTTTTGCCGCGCCTCCAAATGTAGTAGAAACATTCAGCACTTGACACAATTAGAAAATTATTGAAGCAAAGCAGCGTTTTCAAATTTCAACAGATGATCCTCAGGACTAGTTATTCCTGAATATTCTCTGATATTCAGATTCTGGTAATGCTTTGGAAGCTGATCATCTAGCACTCGTTGAGAGAATGGAGTGATGATCCGTTCCGGAGAGCTATTACTAGCGATTATCTTCCCTTTGTGCTTATCACGTACTGGCGTTGCTCTAGAGAATTCTTGGGGAAATTCCTTTCGACCTCCTTGTTCCAAAGGGGAATGGAAGAATGCTCTCCAGTTTTGGCTTGAGGTTGTTGAAAAATCTTTTGTGCTTTGGTCTGGATGAGCTGATCCAGATCCTCCTGTGATATAGTAATAATGTTGAGTTTCCTAGCTTCCTCCATCTTCGTATCTTCATATTCAGGTGAATACTTCCCACAGACAGCACCAAATTAGATCCTGTCTGAAATCTATAAAGTGGTGCGTTGGCACCGGTGAACGACGATCCTTGATGAAGATAGCCTCCTAAAGATCTAGAAGAACCTCTCCACGATCTTGTGCACAGTGAGACAAACCAACAAAGCATTAGTGACCTAAGACCGGGGTGGGGATCCCTAGATAGGCCCTCCGACGCTCAAGTCAGTTTCTCTCTCAAGGGTAGAAGAAGAAGAAGAAGAACAGTAACTGAAGTACTTTGAAACAGAGTTTAGATGCTAGAACTTGCTTACATTGCCAACGAAGAGGATCCCCCTTTTTATAATTCCTCATGGTACCTCCGTAGTCATGAAGTGGTCCCTAATTTGTTAGAATTTGTTAGGAGATAAAGTCATCTCCTAAGCTTCGTACAATACTCTTTTTAAGGAATCTTTTTTGTACCCTAGATGTACCTCTTTTATCATTTGTGACTCATATTTATGATTAGATATCCATAGAACATGTCATTATAACTGAAGAAGCTTCTAGAAGACATTTCCCACCAAATTTACTAGGCTGTCATACTTATATACTTTTTGTTAAGCATATCTCAACCGATCGTTTAAACCGGTCGTGTATATATTGAGAATACCTTTTGCTAAGCATGTTTCAACTGAGAATACGTATGAGCTTTATAAGGTTGAATGCCCCTACGCTTGGTCGGGCTTTGCTCGGCCAAGCACGTATACTCACACTAGTGCTTGCTTAACCTTCAATCAGTCGATAATATGCTAGAAACTTCTAGAAGGCCAAATGACTTTATGCTCGGTCGGGCTTTACCTGACCGAGCAAGCGTTAGCACATGGGTGCTCACTCGACCTTCCCTTGGTCGGAACGTATTAAACTGTATATAAGGTTAAGTGTTCTTACGCTCGGTCATACTTTGTCCAGCCGAGTGCATGTGCACATATTGACAGTTGTTAAGCCTTCACTCGGCCGGTAATATCGATCAGGCTTTACTTGACCAAGCATGGAAGGTACATTGGCTATATACCTTCTATCCTTCTCGATCATGACTCCTTCTTCATTCGACAAGTCGACCTATTATAACTGTATCACTAGACTTTTCAAGTCTAATCTAAATATGAACCAATAACTATACATTTTGGCATTGTTGCTTAGGTTACATAAATTAGAGTCGCATATCCTAACTCCATAAGGATAGACTTTTGAGCTCATTTGATTTTGAATCAATATGAGGTATCTGAATCTTGTCTTCAAGGTAAGATAACAAAGACTCCATTTAGTGGACACAACAAAAGAGATAATGACTTGTTAGGACTCATACATACTGATGTATGCGGGCCTTTCAGAATAGCAGCTAGAGGAGGCTATCATTACTTCATTATATTTACTGATGATTTTAGTTGGTACAACTACGTGTATCTCAGAAGACACAAGTCAGAATCCTTTGAAAAGTTCAAAGAATTAAATAATGAAGCACAAAACCAACTTGGTAAGCATATTAAGATGTTTCAATCAGATCGAGATGGGGAATAACTTAGCTAAGAGTTTCATGATCATCTCATTGAGTGTGAGATCATATCTTAACTTACTCCACCTGGAACACCACAATAGAATGGTGTATCAGAAAGGACAAATCATACTTTACTAGATATGGAACAATCGATGATGAGTTAAACAGATCTTCCTACTTCCTTCTGAGGGCATGCTCTAGAGATGGCCACTTTCACACTTAGCTGCGTTCCATCTAACGCCTTTATAATGACACCATATATGATATGGAATAGGGTACTTTTATAATCCCACACAAGGCGAAGTGTTTGTTATAAGAACTGGTGTCTTTCTAGAAATGGAATTTATATCAAGAAAAACTAGTGGGAGTAAAGTTGATATTGAAAAAATTCAAGATATACAAACTATCACTGACACCTTAATGGAAACTGAACATGTACCATTAGACGTTATGGATCATGATTTTCTTACACTACAAGAAGTTATGGAACAACAATCTGTTCAAGTAGTACAAGCTCTATGTAGATCTGATAGGACCCATCGTTAACCTGAGAGATATTCTTTTTTCTTATCTGACCATGGTGATGTAGAGCTTATTGGTCTCAATGAGCCTACATCTTATCAGGAAGCTCTCCAAGTCTTGGATTCTGAGAAATGGCTACAAGCCATGAGATCCAAAATGGAATCCATGTATACAAACCAAGTATGGACTTTGGTTGATCCTCCTAAAGAGATCAAACCCATTGGGTGTAAGTGGATCTTCAAACTAAAGACTGACATAGATGGTCTTTTGCATACCTATAAAGGTAGATTGGTGGCTAAAGGATTCAAGAAGATTCATGGTATAGATTATGATAAAACCTTTTCACTAGTTGCAATGCTTAAGTCTATTCGGATCATACTTGCTAGTGCAGCTTACTATGATTATGAGATCTAGGAGATGGATGTCAAAACTATATTTCTTAATGGAAATCTACTCGAGGATGTGTACATGACATAACCTGAGGGTTTTGTAGATCCAGAGCATGCTAGAAAGGTATGTAAGTTGCAATGATCCATAGATGGATTAAAGAAAGCTTCTAGAAGTTGGAATCTTTGATTCAATGATGCAATCAAAGCATTTGGTTTCATCAAGAATAAAGATAAACCTTGTGTTTATACGAGGGTTAATGGGAGCATAGTCATCTTTCTCATATTATGTGTAGATGATATACTTCTCATTGGAAATGATATCCCTACTCTTCAATCAGTGAAGACTTGGCTTGAGAATTGTTTTTCTATAAAAGACTTAGGAGAAGCAGCCTATATTTTAGGCATTAAGATCTATGGAGATAGGTCTAAGAGATTGCTTTGTTTAAGTCAGAATACATACATTGACAAGGTACTTCATTGTTTCACCATATAGAATTCCAAGAAGGGGTTTTTCTTGATGTCACATGGTGTGAGTTTTTCGAAGACTGAATGCCCCTCTTATAAGGAAGAAAGGGACTGCATGGATCAAATTCTTTGTGCATCCGCTTTAGGGTCTATCATGTATGTCATGCTTTATACTCGCCCAGATGTCTCGTATGCGTTAAGTATGCCGAGCAGATATCAGTCAGATCTAGGTGAAGGTCACTGGATAACTGTCAATAATATTCTTAAGTACTTGAGAAAAACTCAAGATTATTTATTGATCTTTGGAGGTGATGAAGAGCTTGCTGTAAAGGGTTACACTAATGGTAGCTTCCAAACTGACAAGGTTGATTCCAGATCGCAGTCAAGATATATATTTTGCTTAAATGGTGGTGTTGTGAGCTGGAAGAGTTCAAAGAGGCTGAGTGCATTACTACTTCAGCTATAGCAAAAGAGGTTGTTTGGATTAGAAAGTTTGTTACAGAGCTTGGTATTGCTCCTAGTATAGCAAACCCAATAGACCTTTATTGTGATAACAATGGGCACACAATCTAAGGAACCTCACTTTCATCGGCGATCCAAGTACATAATACAATGATTCCATCTCATTCGAGAGATCATCGATAGAGGAGATGTAAAGATATATAGAGTACTGACTGATGCTAACATTACTGATCCCTTGAGCAAGGCTTTGGCACAGAGAAATCATGATGGTCACACTAGGTCAATGGGTATTAGATATCTAAGTGATTTGCACTAGTGATAATGAGAGATTATTAGTATTAGCTCTGGTACTAATCATGAGATGATTGACAAGGCACCTTTTGTATCATATTTCATTAATTAAAAAAAGGTAAAGTTTGTTTTTATATTTACTTCAGTTCAGTGTCGGATGAATAAGTATAATAATGTCCTAGGTTAATAGATTCTAATCTTCAACATATCAATTAGTTGAATTGATTATAGACTATTGTTGATATATATAGAATGCTACTCTTAATTATTCCTAGTCAAGCATTAATATGCAAGGACAATATTAATGTGTTGAGACTAGCATGTAGGTCAACGGATGACTTAAATCACAAGTCATGGATATGAGATATCAGGTTGGCACATGGGTATATATTAGAGAATATGCACTGAATGACTCACCATGAGAATATTTCATGGATAGTTATATGAGTGTCATAAATATTTTCATGTGACTATTGGTATGAATAGTCCTTAGACCTAAGTCACTATAGTTCCCTTCATAAGGAGTTGTGTGATTTGGTATTGGCAAACGTCATCTGTAACAAGGTGGACTATAAAGTCGATCACTAGGTATGCAACAAGTTATGCAGAGGAATGTAAGTGATGTAGATGAGATCTATCCCTTCCATATGATGAAAGCGATATCCGTGGGCCCTTTGATTAGTAGGACACAAGAATGCATGACCATGGTCAAATGAGTCAATATGAGATATTGAGTTTATTTGTTTGAGTATGTATACCTAGATAACAAGAAGCATAAAGATTGATAAGAGGATGACACAGTCTATGCCTCACTGATCAATCTAGATATCAAGGATAGAGGGATTGAGTCATACAAGATAATAGACACGGACATGTTAAGTTGGATCTCGGCTTTCTCGTCGCATGGGTAGCAATGATGCATTGCTAGATATCACTCATTGCTTATGTATCACAAATGTTGATTTGGATATATTTCCAATGTTATAAGAACCTATTTGGTCACACACAAAGAATAAGTTGAATTGGATATGAGTTTATATTTAGTTTGACTAAAATATGATGAAACATGGGACTATTGGGTAAGACTCAACCTTGATATCTCAGTGATTGGCACTAGTGCTAGTGAAAAATTATTAATATTAGACCTAAGAGTCAATCATGCAATGAATTAGACTTATGGAGTCAATTTGTGTTGATGAGGATCAATGATTTAGACTCATTTGGTGAACTCAAATTCATCAATGAAGATGAATGGTTAATTTTGAACCATTGGATTGAATGGTCAATTTTGAACCATTAAATTGAAGAGAGGAAGACCAAAGGGAAAAATCCTTTGGTATTCATTAGATGGATATAAATATGATTTATGAATGGAATTTTCATTAGATGAAAACTTGTTGTGTGCATTGAGCTTCCTCTTCTTCTTCTTCTTCTTCTTTGGCTGAAACATCCTTGGTGGGTTGCTAGCACAACCAAAGGTTGTTTCCTTCTCCACTTCTTGAGTTTGTGAGATAAACTAAGGTTTGTTTGCATGGATACCGTAGAGGCACAGTCACTTGATCACGCTGAGATTTGCATCTAAAGAAATGTTGTTGCTAGGATTGCGAAGCGCATGCAGCAAAGGTATAACTCTCAACAAATACTTAGTATATGGTTTTCCTTCGCATGGATCTTCTAGAGAGGATCTAGATAATTTTTTTACTGTTCTTTCTATGTGTTTAGCATACTAGATCCACATAGATATCTCTCTAAGGGGTAGAAAACTTCCTCCTTAAGAAAAGGGGAGGAGTTCCCCTTTTACGACAGGGGTATAACCCCCTGCCCTTAGCACGAACGGTCATGCCATGTGGCATAGTTGGGTCGTGCAGACGGCAAAAGGCATGGCACGACTGTGCCCTTCTCTATGAATGGGAGGCACGACCGTGCCTCCTACCACGAACCTGCCATGTCACCCTTTGGAAAAGGGCACGATCGTGCCTAGCAGGCATGAGTATATTGTTGCAATCTCTATAAGGGGGCATGACCATGTCTCAGGGCATGGCTTGCCTATCTTGGGTTCCGAAATAGGATGCACTTCATGTTCTTTGTTAGGGTTGTTTTGGTGTGTGAGGGGGGGGGGGGGGGGGGGGGGAATAGCTCGTCGCGCGTCTCGTTGCTTGCTGATGTGCAGCGGAATGAGCAAGAAATAAACTTACAACGCTAACACAAGGGATTTACTTGGTATCCACCTTAAGAAGAGGTAACTAATCCAAGGATCCACACGCGACACACACTCCATTAATCAAAACACACCTTTTTGGTCGTAGCCGGAGGTGGAGAAGCCTCATACAAACTCACACAACAATATACAACACCCACAAGAAGAAACTATAAAATATACAAATGAAAACTATTTCTTCTGGCTTAGTTGTTTCTTGTTATTGCCTCTTGAACCTTGGAAGTGGGACTACACTTGTTTCCAAGAGCCTTCAAGAATTGACTATGAAAGTGTGGAGAAGTACGCTAAGATCGCCGCTAAAATCACACTAGTCGTTGGAGAGGAATGCGCGAAGAAGACGCTCACCAATGGCTATAACCTGCATAACAGTCGGATCTCAATTGATTGAATGACTCTCAATCGATTAGGGAGGCTTTAAATTGATTGACTGATCGATTTAGAGCTCCTCTGTGCTCTCTGGAAAATACCTGAATCAATTGCTCGATCGATTTAGCCTCTATCGCATGATTTCCAGCTCCCCAATCGATCGGTCGATCGATTAGATATTTCAATCGATCAAATGATTGATTCAGAAGCTCACTGTTTGCTCAAAAACTCTCCCAATCAATTTACAAATCGATTGGGGAAGTTTTGATCGATTACCCAATCAATCAAGATAGTTTCTGCATGAAATCACATCAACCAATCGATTGGCTGATCGATTGAACCCCCCAATCGATTGTCCAATCAATTAGCAAGGAAAACACTATGTAGAGCTTGAAACGAGATTTGTTTAGCATCCGAGATCACCTCATTCCGATATCCAAGTCAAAAGTTATGGCCTTCGGAAGTGTACTATGTCCGAACTTCCTAGTTCCATGCCAACTTACTATTGGACTTACGCCCGCTAAGTGTTCGGTCAACTTTTGACCCATCAGGACTTTCTCTTTGCCAACTTCTCATTGGACTTCTGATCACCAAGTGCGGTCCTCCTTGACCCACTTAGATTTACCGTCTCGTGCCATGTGTCTAGTCCTCCATGACCCACTTGGACTTCCTTCCACCAGATGTCCGATCACCCTTGACCCATCTTGATTTCCTTGTGCCAAATATCACGTCAATTCTTTGACTTACTTAGACTTCTCAATACCAGGTGTCCAGTCAACCTTGACCCACCAGGATTTTCACGTGTCTGGCTTCACTCACCAGGTCTTTCCATATGCCTAGCTTACTCACTAGGACTTCCCATCTGCCTAGCTTCACTCACGAAGACTTTCACCATGAGAGTCAAGTTGGATTATGTGTTTAATTGAGTTAGACTCAAGTTGATTCATGTGTTTAATGAGTCTAATTTGGATTATGACTCATTGAATCAATTTAATTAAATGAATTAAATTCATTATATTAGATTGGCTTGAATTAAATGGTTGGATTAGATCTACCATGAGAGAGATTAAGTCAAGTTTGACTTGACTTGAGAGGAAGATGAAGAGTCAAGTTTGACTTGACTTTATGCCACCTCATTGGTGAGTTGGCATTGAGTGGGCCAATGATGATGCTCCACATCATCATGGTTGCTTAAGTGGGATGCCACCTCATGGGAGTTACCAAGAGTTGTGACTCTTGGCATTCCATGGGAGTTACACACCCTCTTAATGTGGCCGGCCACATGAATGGGTTGATGAGTTTCATTTTGTGAATTAATCTCATTCATTCCTTCATCTTCTTCCTTGCTCTAATTTTGCTCTCCCTCTCCTCTCTTTGCCGAACCATCCAAAGGTGCTAGCACACCTTTTGTGTGGTTTTTCTCCACCTACTTGTTTGTGTGGATACATATAGAGAGATGTCTACGTTGACAACTTCGAGATCCGGCACCATTTGGACGAGCGGGAACGCGAAGGGCTTCGCTTCAAAGGTATAACCTTTCTTTTGTAGATCTAAGCGTAGATCTAGGTAGAAACTCATATTCGTATGTTTTTCAAAATTTTTCTTTGCACGGATCCGTTGGCTAGGGGCTTTCGGGGTTTCCGCGACACGACAAAGCGGTTTTCGCGGCCCGAAGAACTCAACAGTGGTATCAGAGCCACGTGCGAAGACGAATATGAGTTTATTTTGTGTTTTATGAAAACTTTTCAGTTCTGTAATATTCTGTAAATTTATGATTCTTATAGTTTTTAAGGGTATTTTTCTCGTAGAAGCGAAGCACAAGTATTTCGGCACTTGTAGACTTCGACTACCGAGAAGTTTTTACCAAAACGGCTAAGTTTCGCCCCAAAATTTTTTGGGACAGCGGGCTAAGGCGCTGTTAGATTGCAAAGGAACCCTCACGATGGTTAGATCACGGGTAGGGGTGCTGCCCCTGGCCCCGCAAGGGGATTCGTTTCGCGATTGCGCTCGAAACCCGCTAAATGGAACCGCTGGGAAATTGTACTCGTAAAAATTGTAAAAATTATAGAAAAAATTACAGAAAATTATAGAAATATATAATTTCGAATTATATATTATTTTTGTGATAGTCATGGCCCAAAGACCCAATTCGATTGGATAATTTGTGTTGTAATTCATAATACGGCCTGCGTGCCGTGATGTGATGTGCGTGTTGTATTTTTTTTTTTATTTTTCGCGACCTGCGCGTCGTGCCTTTCTCTTTTATTCTTGTTATAAATTAGTTTAGACTCGAATGTAACTCGAGTTTCAAAATGTAATGTACAAAATTTGAAGCGGTGGAAGGTCCACTCAAGACGGAGTTACGAGGAAGGCGCGAGCAACACAAGGTGGTCAAAAGGAAGGCGCTTGAGAAGCTGTTGACCTTAGGTTGACCATCCGATCTTCTCATTGGCTTGAGAAGATCGTAGTAGGGCCATGACATAATCACAAAATTTAGTTAATTACTTGTGTATGTGATGCATGTTTAATTATGTAATTAATTAGTGCCTAACGATTAAGATTAGATCTAAATCATGCACAAGATGCATCCTTACGATTAGATTAGATCTACATCATGTACAAGATGCACCCTATCGATTAGATTATATCTATATCATGTATATGATACAACATCGACGTTTAGATTAGATCTAAATCACGTCAACTCTAATGCCTACCGTGCCGTGATACCTACCACTACCTCGATCGCATGCTGTTGTTGAATCTGCCAAAGCAGAGCAATACATACTATCTTGGTAGGGTACGGAGGGACAATCTTGGTCCCGCCTATCAACGCATGGGTGAGTACAACTCAATTAGATTGAGTAACTAGTTAACTCAATTGGATCGAGTTTAACTATAGGCATTCTTCCAACGGTTGGAAAGGTAGGACAAAATCACGTTTATATTAATTCTCAGGCATATTAGCCAAAGCTAACTCGAGTTTTAATATCAATGCGGATCTTGATCCTATAAACAAGAGTTGCATAGAGATGTAATTGGTAATCGTTACCTACCGATCATACTAAATCTTGGGCGTATTAGCCAAAGCTAACTCAAGGGTTAGTATGATGTGGATCTTGTCCCACATGAATTATAGAATTCAGTGAGAGCATCATTTAGTTAAAGGCCTAATTAAATGATTAAGAATATGATATTTATTTCTGCATTTATTTATATTGTAGATTACCATGACGTCGAATACGAACACCTTCTCCCTGCGATCTATCCTCGAGAATGACAAGCTCAACGGAGCAAACTTCCCACTTGGCCAAGAGCTGGCCACTGACCTGATCTTGCAATCCTTGCCAGATAGCTACAGTCAATTCATTCTAAACTACAATATGAACGAAATTGACAAGTCACTGCCCGAGTTGCTTAACATGTTAAGAACTGCTGAGCTGAACCTTAAGAAGGCTAAGCCCAACACTGTTCTGATGGTTCAGAAACATAAGGGTAAGGGCAAGCCCAAAGGCAAGGGAAAGTCCCAAGCCAAGGGCAAAGGCAAGGCACTGAAGCCTAATGGAGGGGTCGCCAAGGATGCTACCTGCTTCCACTGCGGTCAGACAGGGCATTGGAAGAGGAACTGCAAGGTATACTTGGAGGATCTTAAGAAGAAGCGAAGTGAGACTTTCACTTCAGGTATATATGTTATAGAAGTCAATCTATCTATTTCTACATCATGGGTATTAGATACTAGATGTGCTTCTCACATTTGTATTGATGTGCAGGCGCTGAGAAATAGCAGGGCATTGACAAAGGGCGAGGTGGACCTACGAGTAGGCAATGGAGCATGGGTTGTTGCTGTTGCTGTAGGGACTTACTTTCTATCTCTGCCCTCTAGGCTTGTACTAGAGTTAGTCGATTGCTGTTATGTGCCTGCATTAACTAAGAACATTATATCAGTTTCTTGTTTGGACAAGAAAGGTTTCTCGTTTACAATAAAGAACAAATGTTGTTCCGTCTATTTAAACGATATGTTATATTGTAGTGCACCTCTGATAAACAGACTCTATATTCTAGACCTTGAAAGCCCTATCTATAACATAAATACCAAGAGATTCATGTCAAATGACCTGAACCAAACCTATCTCTGGCACTATCGCTTAGGTCATATAAATGACAAGCGCTTATCCCAGCTCCATAAGGATGGTTTGCTGGACTCATTTGATTTTGAATCTTATGAGAAGTGCGAGTCATGCCTACTAGGCAAGATGACCAAGACACCCTTTAGTGGGCACAGCGAAAGAGCGACTGATTTGTTAGGACTCATACATAGTGATGTATGTGGCCCTTTCAATGTCGCTGCTAGAGGCGGTTATAGATACTTCATCACATTTACTGATGACTTCAGTAGATATGGTTATGTGTAATTGATGGCACATAAGTCTGAATCCTATGAAAAGTTCAAAGAATTCAAGAATGAAGTACAGAACCAGCTTGGCAAGAGTATTTAGATACTTCGATTAGATCGAGGTGGAGAATACCTTAGCCATGAGTTTCGTGACTATCTAGCTGAGTGTGGGATCCTATCCCAACTCACTCCTCCTTGAACACCACAGTGGAATGGCGTATCCGAAAGGAGGAATCATACCTTATTAGATATGGTACGATCTATGATGAGTCACACAGATCTTCCGACATACCTTTGGGCTTATGCTCTAGACACGACAGCTTTTATACTCAACTGAGTTCCATCCAAGGCCGTGATAAAGACACCATATAGGATATGGACTGGGAGAGATTCCCAGGTGTCTCTCATGAGGATTTGGGGTTGTGAGGCTTACGTTAGACGTCAAGTCTCAGACAAATTAGGACCCAAATCTGACAAGTGCTACTTTATTGGATATCCCAAGGAAACTAAGAGATATTACTTCTACATTTCCAGTCAGCACAAGGTAGTTGTGGCAAAGACTGGGGTCTTTCTAAAAAGGGACTTTATTTCTAGAAAGACTAGTGGGAGCACGTTCGATCTTGAAGAAGTTCAAGATGCGAACAATAGCACTGATGCCTCAATGGAAGTTGAACTGGAACCGCAAAGTGTTGTGGATGATGTTGTTCCACAAGGAGTTGAGGAACAACAACCAGTTCAAGTAGACATACCTCTTCGTAGGTCTGATAGGGTACGTCATCAGCCTGAGAGATACTCATTTCTCTTGTCTGACCATGATGACGTTGTGCTCATAGAGGATGAGCCTACCACCTATCAGGAAGCTGTGATGAGACCAGATTCTGAGAAATGACTAGAGGCCATGAGATCCGAGATGGAATCCATGTACACCAACCAAGTATGGACTTTGGTTGATCCACCTGAAGGGGTAAAACCCATAGGGTGTAAGTGGGTCTTTAAGAGAAAGACTGACATGGATGGACTTATCTATAAGGGTCGCTTGGTAGCTAAAGGTTTCAAACAGATTCATGATATTGACTATGATGAAACCTTTTCTCCAGTAGCAATGTTTAAGTCTATTCGGATCATGCTTGCTATTACAGCTTACCACGATTACGAGATCTGGCAGATGGATGTCAAAACCGCATTTTTGAATGGAAACCTACTCGAGGATGTGTACATGACACAACCTGATGTTGGATTTTTCGGGCCGCGAAAACCGCTTTTCGCGTCGCAAAAACCCCGAATCACCCAAAGCCGTAGATCCGTGCAAGGAAAAATTTCGAAAATACAAATACGAGTTTTATACTACGATCTACAGTAGATCTACAAAGGAAAAACCATTTTACCTTCGATGCGTGCCCTTGCAAAATCCCGCTCGTCCAAGGTACTTGTCGGATCTCCAAAGTATCAAGGTAGATACTTCTCTAGTGATATCCACACGAACAAGGAGTGTCTCTCACACTCAAAGGATGGAGAAGAAAGCCCCAAGTGTGCTAGCACTTTCTAGAGCTCTCGAATGGGATTGGAAAGGAAGAAAAAGAAGAAGGTACAAAAGAAATCTTATACACTCACTAGTAGTATCCTTCCTTTGTGACCTTCACTCTACCTTTGCTCTTGGATTCACTCAACCACCTTTTCCACACCATGGAAGTCACGGCAACAGCAGCAAAACCTTGAAGAAAAGACCAAGGGAGAAGATGATACAATTACCACACATCAATCCCCACTAAATGAAAACCATTCACTCTTTAGTGTGGCCGACCACACACATAACTCCCTCATTTAATGTGGCCAGCCACATTAAATGGCTAGGGAGGTGTTGTAACCTCCATGAGGTGGCATGTGATGTGGCAAGGATGAGTCATCCTTATGATGTGGCAATACATCAAGTTAAACTTGATGTTTCAACTTCTACTTGGTCAAGTCAAACTTGACCAATTGTCTTCCTTGTTGAGTTAAATCCAACCTTTGATTCAAGTCAATTTCAATTTAATGAATCTCAATTCATTAATATAAATTGACTCAATGAATCAAATTTAAATTAGACTCATTCAACAATTGAATCTAATTGAGTCTAACTCAATAAGTCTAATTTGAATCCAATCTTTGGTGCATCATATGAACCTAATCCAATTGGTTCATCATATGAACCTAATCTCCATCCACTTGTTCTTTGTGTGTGACTCAATAGGTTCTTGTAATGTTGGCAATGTTTCTAAACTCCTTTAGAAACATAAGCAATAAGCGGCATCTAGCAATACATCATTGCTACCCAAGTTACAAGAAATGTCGAGATCCAACATCACTTTGTGACTACTAATTGTGACTCCTCACAATATGTGACATTGTCCTTCTATCCTAGACATCTAGATTGATCAATATGAGGCATAGACCGTGTCATCCTCTAATCAATCTAAATCTTGAACTCCAAGTAGACTCACTCGATCAAATGAGCTCAACATCTAATGTTGACTCATTTGGGCATGGCCATGCACTTCGTGGTCTAAATCTATCAAGAATATTGATGTCGCTCCCGTTATATGGGAGGGATAGATCCCATCTACATCACTCACATCCCTCTGCATAATTTGTTACATACCCAGTAATCGCCTTTATAGTCCACCCTGTTACGGGTGACGTTTGACGAAACCAAAGTACATAACTCCTTATGTAGGGATCCATGGTGACTTCAGGTCTAAGGACTAATAGTCATACTAATAGCCACATGAGAAAGTATATGACACTCATATAACGATCCATGATACTTTCTCATGGCGGGTCATTCAGTATACATTCTCTAATGCATACCCATGTGTCAGCTTGATATCTCTATATCCATGACTTGTGAGATCAAGTCATCAAGCTGACCTACATGCTAGTCTTATTGTATTAACATTGTCCCTGAATGTTAATACTCGACTAGGAATAAATTAGAGTAGTGTTCCCTATATCATCTCACTATCGATTCAACTAATCGATTGATATAGGTATGAACCATCTACTCATGGACGCTACTATACTTATTTTATCTGGCACTAATACAAATAAGCATAATAACCAAAAAACTAAATGCCTTAATATATATATAAGAATATGATATACATGAGTCCATACAATCATCAAATGATTGGCTCTAGGGCTCTAACTAACAATCTCCCACTAGCACTAGTGCCAATCAGTAAAGGCTCTAAGGCCTAATGACCTAGTGTGACCATCATGCTTCCTCTGTGCCAAAGCCTTGGTCAAGGGATCTGCGATGTTAGCCTCTGTAGGTACTCTGCAAATCTTCACATCTCCTCTATCGATAATCTCTCGAATGAGATGGAAGCGCCGTAGTATATGCTTGGTCCGCTGGTGTGAGCGAGTTCCTGTGCTATAGCTCCATTGTTGTCACAATAGAGCTCAACTGGGTCGATGCTAGGAACCACCCCAAGTTCGATGAACTTGCGGATCCAAATCGCGCCTCCTTTGTGGTCGAAGAGTTCGATCAGATAGGGCGATTCTCAGCCGTACATTGCATCGGATGCGAATGTACTCGAGAATCGCTCATGCTTCGAACTCTTCCGTGACAAAGACAACAATTAATGCAAAATACGAACCCCGATTGCGATCTATAGTCATCCGTCTGGAAGCTAGCATCACTGTAACCCTTTACAGCTAGCTCATCATTGCCTCCATATATCAAGAAATATTCTTTAGTTCTTCTTAAGTACTTAAGAATATTCTTGACCGCTATCCAGTGACTTTCACCTGGATCTGACTGGTATCTGCTCGTCATGCTCAAAGCATACGAGACATCTGGTCGAGTACAAAGCATGGCCTACATGATCGATCCTATGGCTGAGGCATAAGGGATTTGATCCATGCGGTCTCTCTCCTCTCTAGAAGAGGGACTTTGAGTCTTCGAAAGACTCACGCCATGTGACATCGGCAGAAATCCCTTCTTGGAGTTCTGCATGGCAAACCGAAGGAGTACCTTGTCAATGTATGTACTCTGACTTAGGCCAAGCAATCTCTTAGATCTATCCCTATAGATCTGTATCCCTAGAATGCGGGATGCTTCACCTAAGTCCTTCATTGAGAAGCAACTCCCTAGCCAGGTCTTGACAGACTGAAGCATAGGGATGTCCTTCCCAATTAGCAGTATGTCATCCACAAACAATATGAGGAAGACAACTATATCCCCTACAACCTTCTTGTAGACACAAGGCTCATCTTCATTCTTGATGAAACCAAACTGTTTGATTGCATAATCGAATCGAAGATTCCAGCTCCGAGAAGCTTGCTTTAGTCCATAAATGGACCTATGCAGCTTGCATACTGTTAGTTAGAGCCCTAGAGCCAATCATTTGATGATTGTATGGACTCATGTATATCATATTCTTGTATATTAATAAAGGCATTAGTTTGGTTATTATACTTATTTGTATTAGTGCCAAATAGACTAAGTATAATAGCGTCCTTGAGTAGAAGGTTCATACCTATATCAATCGATTAGTTGAATCGATAGTGAGATGATATAGGGAACACTACTCTAAATCATTCCTAGTCGAGTATTAACATTCAGGGACAATGTTAATGCAATAAGACTAGCATGTAGGTCAGTTCGATGACTTGATCTCACAAGTCATGGATATAGAGATATCAAGCTGACACATGGGTATACATTGGAGAATGTATACTGAATGACCCGCCATGAGAAAGTATCATGGATCGTTATATGAGTGTCATATACTTTCTCATGTGGCTATTAGTATGACTATTAGTCCTTGGACCTGAAGTCACCATGGATCCCTACATAAGGAGTTATGTACTTTGGTTTCGTCAAACGTCACCCGTAACTGGGTGGACTATAAAGGCGATTACTGGATATGTAACGAATTATGCAGAGGGATGTGAGTGATGTAGATGGGATCTATCCCTCCCATATGACGGGAGTGACATCGCTATTCTTGATAGAGTGAGACCACTAAGTGCATGGCCATTCCAAATGAGTCAACATTAGATGTTGAGCTCATTTGATCGAGTGAGTCTACTTGGAGTTCAAGATTTAGATTAATTAGAGGATGACACGGTCTATGCCTCACATTGATCAATCTAGATGTCTAGGATAGAAGGACAATGCCATATATTTTGTGAGGAGCCACAATTGGTAGTCACAAGGTGATGTCGGATCTCGACATTCTTGTAACTTGGGTAGTAATGATGTGTTGCTAGATACCGCTCATTACTTATGCTCCTAAATGGGTTTAGGGCATTGCCAACGTTACAAGAACCTATAGGGTCACACACTAAGGACAATTAGATGGAGATTTAGTTCATATGATGAACCAAGAGGATTAGATTCATTTGATGAATCATATTGGATTAAGAGTAATCCAAATTGGGCTAATTGAGTTGGACTCAAGTTAATTCATGTATTTAATGAGTCTAATTTAGATTATTACTCATTAAATCAACTTAATTTAATGAATTAGATTCATTATATTAAGTTGGCTTGAATCATATGGTTGGATTAGATCAACCATGAGAGAGATTTGATCAAGTTTGACTTGATTTGAGAGGAAGAGAAAAAGTCATGTTTGACTTGACTTTTTGCCACATCACTAGTGAGTTAGCAAGATGTGGACTAATAGGATTGCTCCACATCATCAATGTGTGCCACCTCATGGTGGTTACAAGCCTCCATAGCATTTAATGTGGCCGGCCCACATTAAATGAGGAGGTTACACTTGTTGCCATGTCATTTAGTGAGGTGGCAAGATTTGGACCAATAGTGTTGATCCACATCATCCTAGAGTGCAACCTCATGGGGGTTACAACTCTTAATGGTCTCCACATTAATTGGAATTAATGTGGGGAGTTACACCTCCAAGATGTGGGCGGCCACTTGAGTGGGGGAATGAAAAAATTCATTTTTCATTCAAGTGTGATTAAGTCATCTTCTTCCTCTAGAGCTCTCTCTTCTCCCACTCCTCCTCTCTTGGCCGAACAAGACAAGGTGCTAGCACACCTTTGTTTGGTCTTCTCCTTCAAGGATTGTTCGTGTGGATACTTCTAGAGGACCGTACACTTGACGGTCTAGAGATCCGGCACCTTGGACGAGCGGGAACGCGAAGGGCTTCGCTTCGAAGGTATAACTTTCATCTAGTGTAGATCTAAAGTTTTTACAAACTCGTACAAGAAAAGGTTTTTCGATAATTTTGTTTACGAATCTTTGCACGAGATTCATGGCTTTGGGTGACTCGGGGTTTCCGCGACGCGAAAAAGCGGTTTTCGCGGCCCGAAGAACCCAACAGTGGTATCAGAGCCACGTGCAAAGACTTGTACGAGTTCGTTTGTATTTTTATGAAAAATATACCTTCTGTGATTTTCTGTAAAAATTGAGTTTTTAGAGTTTTTATGAGTAATTTTTCCGTAGAAGCGAAGCACAAGTGTCTCGGCACTTGTGGGCTTCGGCTACCGGAAAGTTTTCTTTTAAATGGCTTGGTTTTGCCCCAAATCCGTTTGGGACAGCGGGGTCGGGTGCCATTAGATCGCAAAGGAGCAACTCACGATGGTTAGATCGTGGGTAGGGGCATTGCCCCTAACCCCGCAAGGGAATTTGCTCCGCGATTGCACCCGAAATCGCTAAAAACGAACCCGCCGGGAAGATTTTTCCGAAACGGCAATGTCTCGACCCAAATCGTTTTGGGACAGCAGGTTTAGGTGCTGTTGGATCGCAAAGGAACCCTCGCGATGGTTAGATCGCGGGTAGAGGCGCTGCCCCTGGGCCCCGCAAGGGGATCCGTTCCGCGATTGCGCCCGAAACCGCTAAATTTTACTCATAAAAATTGAAAAAATTATTTTTAAAATTATAGAAAATTATGAAAATATATAATTTTGAATTATATATTAATTTGTGATAGTCATGTCCCAAAATACCCAATAAGATTGGATTTGTGTTGTAATTCATAATACGGCCTGCGTGCCGTCATATGATTGTGTGTGCTGTATTTTATTTTTTTTTCCACGGCCTGCGCGTCATGCCTTTCTCTTATTCTGGTTGCAAATTAGATTTAGACTCAAATGTAACTCGAGTTTCAAATTGTAATGTACAAATTGGAGCGGTGGAGGGTCCACACGAGACGGAGTTCCGAGGCGGGCACGAGCAACAAAAGGTGGTCAAAGGGAGGAGCTTGGAGAAGCTGTTGACCCTAGGTTGACCATTCGATCTTCTCATTGGCTTGAGAAGATCGTAGTAGGGCCATGACTAAATCACAAATAGATTAATTAATTAATTGTTATGTATATGATGCATGTTTAATAATTAATTAATTAATTAGTGCCTTAACGATTAGATTAGATCTAAGTCGTGCACATGATGCACCCTTGCGATTAGATTAGATCTAAGTCGTGCACAAGATGCATCCTTCTCGATTAGATTAGATCTAGATCGAACCAACTCTAAATGCCTAACCGTGCCGTGATACCTATCACTACCTCGATCACATGTATTGTTGAATCTGCCAAAGCAGAGCAATACATATTATCTTGGTAGGGTACGGAGGGACAATCTTGGTCCCGCCTATCAACGCATGGGTGAATACAAACTCAATTAGATTGAGTATTCCTAGTTACTCGGTTGGATCGAGTCAACTATAGGCATTATTCCAACGGTTGGAAAAGATAGGTCAAAATCACATCTATATTAACTCTCGGGCGTATTAGCCAAAGCTAACTCGAGTTTTAATATAAATACGGATATTGATTCTATAAACAAGAGTTGCATAGAGATGTAATTGGTAATCGTTATCTACCGATCATACTAAGCCTTGGGCGTATTAGCCAAAGCTAACTCAAGGGTTAGTATGATGTGGATCTTGTCCCACAAGAATTATAGAATTCAGTGGGAGCATCATTTAATTAAAGGCCTAATTAAATGATTTTAAAGAATATGATACTTATTTCTGGATTTATTTCTGTTGTAGAATTGCCATGACGTCGAATACAAACATTTTCTCCCTGCGATCTGTCCTTAAGAAGGACAAGCTCAACGGAGCAAATTTCTTGGACTGGTATAGGAACCTGAGAATAGTTCTCACTCAGGAACGTAAACTGTACATTCTGGAGCAGCCCTTTCCGGAGGCTCCTCCTACCAATGCCCCGCGAGCTGACAAAGATGCTTACAAGAAGCATCAAGATGACGCATTAGATGTGTCATGTCTAATGCTCGCGACCATGAACTCTTAGCTTCAGAAGCAACATGAGTTGATGGGTACTTATGATATGGTTGCACATCTTTGTCAACTATATCAAGGACAAGCAAGGCACTGGAGGAGGAACTTCACGGGATACCTGAAAGATCTTAACAAGAAGAGAAATAAGATTTCTACTTCAGGTATAAATGTTATAGAAGTCAACCTCTCTATTTCTTCGTCATGGGTATTAGATACCGGATGTGCTTCGCACATTTGTACTAGTGTACAAGCACTGAGAAATAGTAGAGCATTGACAAAGGGCGAGATAGACCTACGAGTAGGCAATGGAGCATGGGTTGCTGCTGTTGCTGTAGAGACTTATTTTCTATCTCTGCCCTCTGGCTTATACTAGAGTTAGACGATTGTTGTTATGTGCCTGCATTGACTAAGAACATTATATCAGTTTCTTGTTTGGACAAGAAAGGATTCTCGTTTATAATAAAGAACAAATGTTGTTCTGTCTATTTAAACGATATGTTCTATTGTAGTGCACCTCTGATGAACGGACTCTATATTCTAGACCTTGAGAGCTCTATCTATAACGTTAGTACTAAGAGGTTCAAATCGAACGATATGAACCACACATATCTCAGGCACTGTCGCTTAGGTCATATAAATGACAAACGCTTATCCCAGCTTCATAAGGATGGTTTGCTGGACTCATTTGATTTAGAATCATATGAGATATGCGAGTCATGCCTACGAGGCAAGATGACCAAGACTCCCTTTAGTGGACACAGCGAGAGAGCGACTGATCTGTTAGAACTCATACATAGTGATGTATGTGGCCCTTTCAATGTCGCTGCTAGAGGCGGTTATAGGTACTTCATCACATTTACTGATGATTTCAGTAGATACGGTTATGTGTACTTGATGACACATAAGTCCGAATCCTTTGAAAAGTTCAAAGAATTCAAGAATGAAATACAGAACCAGCTTGGCAAGAGTATTAAAATACTTCGATCAGATCGAGGTGGTGAATACTTAAGCCATGAGTTTCGTGACTATTTAGCTGAGTGTGTCCGAAAGGAGGAATCGTAGAATGGTGTGTCCGAAAGGAGGAATCGTACCTTATTAGATATGGTACGGTCTATGATGAGTCACACAGATCTTCTGACATACCTCTGGGGTTATGCTCTAGACACGGCAGCTTTCATACTCAACTGAGTTCCATCAAAGGCCGTGATAAAGACACCATATAGGATATGGACTGGGAGAGATGCCCAGGTGTCTTTCATGAGGATTTGGGGTTGTGAGACTTACGTTCGACGTCAAGTCTCAGACAAATTAGGACCCAAATCCGACAAGTGCTATTTCATCGGATATCCCAAGGAAACTAAGAGATATTACTTCTACATTCCCAGTCAGCACAAGGTAGTTGTGGCAAAGACTGGGGTCTTTCTAGAAAGGGACTTTGTTTCTAGAAAGACTAGTGGGAGCGCGTTCAATCTTGAAGAAGTTCAAGATGTGAACAATAGCACTGATGCCTCGATGGAAGTTGAACTGGAACCACAAAGTGTTGTGGATGATGTTGTTCCACAAAGAGTTGAAGAACAACAACCAGTTCAAGTAGACATACCTCTTCGCAGGTCTGATAGGGTACGTCGTCAGCCTGAGAGATACTCATTTCTCTTGTCTGACCATGATGACGTTGTGCTCATAGAGGATGAGCCTACCACCTATCAGGAAGCTGTGATGAGACCAGATTCCGAGAAATGGCTAGAAGCCATGAGATCCGAAATGGATTCCATGTACACCAACCAAGTATGGACTTTGGTTGATCCACCTGAAGGGGTAAAACCCATTGGGTGTAAGTGGGTCTTTAAGAGAAAGACTGACATGGATGGACTTATCTATAAGGGTCGCTTGGTAGCTAAAGGTTTCAAGCAAATTCATGGTATTGACTATGATGAAACCTTTTCTCCAGTAGCGATGTTTAAGTCTATTCGGATCATGCTTGCTATTGCAGCCTACCATGACTATGAGATATGGCAGATGGATGTCAAAACCATGTTTCTGAATGGAAACCTACTCGAGGATGTGTATATGACACAACCTGAGGGTTTTGTAGATCCACAGCATACTAGCAGAGTATGCAAGCAGCATAGGTCCATTTATGGACTAAAGCAAGCTTCTCGGAGCTGGAATCTTTGATTCGATGATGCAATCAAACAGTTTGGTTTCATCAAGAACGAAGATGAGCCTTGTGTCTACAAGAAGGTTGTAGGGGATATAGTTGTCTTCCTCATATTGTATGTGGATGGCATACTACTCATTGGGAAGGACATCCCTATGCTTCAGTCAGTCAAGACCTGGCTAGGGAGTTACTTCTCAATGAAAGACTTAGGTGAGGCATCCCGCATTCTAGGGATTCAGATCTATAGAGATAGATCTAAGAGATTGCTTGGCCTAAGTCAGAGTACATACATTGACAAGGTACTCCTACGGTTTGCCATGCAGAACTCCAAGAAGGGACTTCTACCGATGTCACATGGCGTGAGTCTTTCGAAGACTCAAGGTCCCTCTTCTAGAGAGGAGAGAGACCGCATGGATCAGATCCCTTATGCCTCAGCTATAGGATCGATCATGTACGCCATGCTATGTACTCGACCTGATGTCTCGTATGCTTTGAGCATGACGAGCAGATACCAGTCAAATCCAGGTGAAAGTCACTGGATAGCGGTCAAGAATATTCTTAAGTACTTAAGAAGGACTAAAGAATATTTCTTGATATATGGAGGCAATGATGAGCTAACTGTAAAGGGTTACAGTGATGCCAGCTTCCAGACCGATCAGGATGATTACCGATCACAGTCAGGGTTCGTGTTTTGCTTAAATGGTGGTGCTGTGAACTGGAAGAGTTCGAAGCAGGACACAGTAGCTGATTCTATAACAGAGGCCGAGTATATTGCAGCATCAGAGGCAGCAAAGGAGGCTGTTTGGATCCGCAAGTTCATCACTGAACTTGGGGTGGTTCCTCGCATCGCTGACCCAGTTGAGCTCTATTGTGACAACAATGGAGCTATAGCACAAGCGAAGGAACCTCGCTCACACCAGCGGACCAAGCACATACTACGGCGCTTCCATCTCATTCGAGAGATTATCGATAGAGGAGATGTGAAGATTTGCCGAGTACCTACAGAGGCTAACATCGCAGATCCCTTGACCAAGTCTTTGGCACAGAGGAAGCATGATGGTCACACTAGGTCTTTAGGCCTTAGAGCCTATACTGATTGGCACTAGTGCTAGTGGGAGATTGTTAGTTAGAGCCCTAGAGCCAATCATTTGATGATTGTATGGACTCATGTATATCATATTCTTGTATATTAATAAAGGCATTAGTTTGGTTATTATACTTATTTGTATTAGTGCCAAATAGACTAAGTATAATAGCGTCCTTGAGTAGAAGGTTCATACCTATATCAATCGATTAGTTGAATCGATAGTGAGATGATATAGGGAACACTACTCTAAATCATTCCTAGTCGAGTATTAACATTCAGGGACAATGTTAATGCAATAAGACTAGCATGTAGGACTGTTCGATGACTTGATCTCACAAGTCATGGATATAGAGATATCAAGCTGACACATGGGTATACATTGGAGAATGTATACTGAATGACCCGCCATGAGAAAGTATCATGGATCGTTATATGAGTGTCATATACTTTCTCATGTGGCTATTAGTATGACTATTAGTCCTTGGACCTGAAGTCACCATGGATCCATATATAAGGAGTTATGCACTTTGGTTTCGTCAAACGTCACCCGTAACTGGGTGGACTATAAAGGCGATTACTGGTATGTAACGAATTATGCAGAGGGATGTGAGTGATGTAGATAGGATCTATCCCTCCCATATGACGGGAGCGACATCGCTATTCTTGATAGAGTGAGACCACTAAGTGCATGGCCATGCCCAAATGAGTCTACATTAGATGTTGAGCTCATTTGATCGAGTGAGTCTACTTGGAGTTCAAGATTTAGATTGATTAGAGGATGACACGATCTATACCTCACATTGATCAATCTATATGTCTAGGATAGAAGGAAAATGCCATATATTTTGTGAGGAGTCACAATTGGTAATCACAAGGTGATGTCGGATCTCGACATTCTTGTAACTTGGGTAGTAATGATGTGTTGCTAGATACCGCTCATTACTTATGCTCCTAAATGGGTTTAGGGCATTGCCAACGTTACAAGAACCTATAGGGTCACACACTAAGGACAATTAGATGGAGATTTGGTTCATATGATGAACCAAGAGGATTAGATTCATTTGATAAATCATATTGGATTAAGAGTAATCCAAATTGGGCTAATTGAGTTGGACTCAAGTTGATTCATGTATTTAATGAGTCTAATTTAGATTATGACTCATTAAATCAACTTAATTTAATGAATTAGATTCATTATATTAAGTTGGATTGAATCATATGGTTGGATTAGATCAACCATGAGAGAGATTTGATCAAGTTTGACTTGATTTGAGAGGAAGAGAAAAAGTCATGTTTGACTTGACTTTTTGCCACATCACTAGTGAGTTGGCAAGATGTGGACTAATAGGATTGCTCCACATCATCAATGTGTGCCACCTCTTGGAGGTTACAAGCCTCCATAGCATTTAATGTGGCCGGCCCACATTAAATGAGGAGGTTACACTTTTTGCCATGTCATTTAGTGAGGTGGCAAGATGTGGACCAATAGTGTTGATCCACATCATCCTAGAGTGCCACCTCATGGGGGTTACAACTCTTAATGGTCTCCACATTAATTGGAATTAATGTGGGGAGTTACACCTCCAAGATGTGGGCGGCCACTTGAGTGGGGGAATGAAAAAATTCATTTTTCATTCAAGTGTGATTAAGTCATCTTCTTCCTCTAGAGCTCTCTCTTCTCCCTCTCCTCCTCTCTTGGCCGAACAAGACAAGGTGCTAGCACACCTTTGTTTGGTCTTCTCCATCAAGGATTGTTCGTGTGGATACTTCTAGAGGACCGTACACTTGACGGTCTAGAGATCCGACACCTTGGACGAGCGGGAATGCGAAGGGCTTCGCTTCGAAGGTATAACTTTCATCTAGTTTAGATCTAAAGTTTTTACAAACTCGTACAAGAAAAGGTTTTTCGATAATTTTATTTACGAATCTTTGCACGAGATCCATGGTTTTGGGTGACTCGGGGTTTCCGCGACGCGAAAAAGCGGTTTTCGCGGCCCGAAGAACCCAACACATACTCTACTAGTATGCTTTGGATCTGCAAAACCCTCAGGTTGTGTCATGTACACATCCTCGAGTAGGTTTCCATTCAGAAACGCGGTTTTGACATCCATCTGCCATATCTCATAGTCATGGTAGGCTGCAATAGCAAGCATGATCCGAATAGACTTAAACATCGCTACTGGAGAAAAGGTTTCATCATAGTCAATACCATGAATTTGCTTGAAACCTTTAGCTACCAAGCGACCCTTATAGATAAGTCCATCCATGTCAGTTTTTCTCTTAAAGACCCACTTACACCCAATGGGTTTTACCCCTTCAGGTGGATCAACCAAAGTCCATACTTGGTTGGTGTACATGGAATCCATTTCGGATCTCATGGCTTCTAGCTATTTCTCGGAATCTGGTCTCATCACAGCTTCCTGATAGGTGGTAGGCTCATCCTCTATGAGCACAACGTTATCATGGTCAGACAAGAGAAATGAGTATCTCTCAGGCTGACGACGTACCCTATCAGACCTGCGAAGAGGTATGTCTACTTGAACTGGTTGTTGTTCCTCAACTATTTGTGGAACAACATCATCTACAACACTTTGTGGTTCCAGTTCAATTCCCATCGTGGCATTAGTGCTATTGTTCGTATCTTGAACTTCTTCAAGATCGAACGCGCTCCCACTAGTCTTTCTAGAAACAAAGTCCCTTTCTAGAAAGACCCCAGTCTTTGCCACAACTACCTTGTGCTGACTGGGAATATAGAAGTAATATCCCTTAGTTTCCTTGGGATATCCGATGAAATAGCACTTGTTGGATTTGGGTCATAATTTGTCTGAGACTTGATGTCGTACGTAAGCCTCACAGCCCCAAATCCTCATGAAAGACACCTGGACATCTCTCCCAGTCCATATCCTATATGGTGTCTTTATCACAGCCTTTGATGGAACTCGGTTGAGTATGAAAGATGCCGTGTCTAGAGCATAACCCCAAAGGTATGTCGGAAGATCTGTGTGACTCATCATAGACCGTACCATATCTAATAAGGTACGATTCCTCCTTTCGGACACACCATTCCACTGTGGTGTTCCAGGAGGAGTGAGTTGGGATAGAATCCCACACTCAGCTAAATAGTCACGAAACTCATGGCTTAAGTATTCACCACCTCGATCTGATCGAAGTATTTTAATACTCTTGCCAAGCTGGTTCTGTACTTCATTCTTGAATTCTTTGAACTTTTCAAAGGATTCGGACTTATGTGTCATCAAGTACACATAACCGTATCTACTGAAGTCATCAGTAAACGTGATGAAGTACCTATAACCGCCTCTAGCAGCGACATTGAAAGGGCCACATACATCACTATGTATGAGTCCTAACAGATCAGTCGCTCTCTCACTGTGCCCACTAAAGGGAGTCTTGGTCATCTTGCCTCGTAGGCATGACTCGCATATCTCATATGATTCTAAATCAAATGAGTCCAGCAAACCATCCTTATGGAGCTGGGATAAGCGCTTGTCATTTATATGACCTAAGCGACAATGCCATAGATAGGTGTGGCTCATATCGTTCGATTTGAACCTCTTAGTACTAACGTTATAGATAGAGCTCTCAAGGTCTAGAATATAGAGTCCGTTCATCAGAGGTACACTACAATAGAACATATCGTTTAAATAGACAGAACAACATTTGTTCTTTATTATAAACGAGAATCCTTTCTTGTCCAAACAAGAAACTGATATAATGTTCTTAGTCAATGCAGGCACATAACAACAATCGTCTAACTCTAGTATAAGCCCAGAGGGCAGAGATAGAAAATAAGTCCCTACAGCAACAGCAGCAACCCGTGCTCCATTGCCTACTCGTAGGTCTATCTCGCCCTTTGTCAATGCTCTGCTATTTCTCAGTGCTTGTACATTAGTACAAATGTGCGAAGCACATCCGGTATCTAATACCCACGACGAAGAAATAGAGAGGTTGACTTCTATAACATTTATACCTGAAGTAGAAATCTTATTTCTCTTCTTGTTAAGATCTTCCAGGTATCCTGTGAAGTTCCTCTTCCAGTGCCTTGCTTGTCCTTGATATAGTTGACGAAGATGTTCAACCATATCGTAAGCACACATCAACTCATGTTGCTTCTGAAGCTCAGAGTTCATGGTTGCGAGCATTAGACAGGACACATCTAATGCGTCATCTTGATGCTTCTTGTAAGCATCCCAGTCAGCTCGCGTGGCAGTGGCAGGAGGAGCCTCCGGAATGGGCTGCTCCAGAACGTACAGTTTACGTTCCTGAGTGAGAACTATTCTCAGGTTCCTGTACCAGTCCAGGAAATTTGCTCCGTTGAGCTTGTCCTTCTTAAGGACAGATCGCAGAGAGAAAGTGTTCGTATTCGACGTCATGGATATTCTACAACAGAAATAAATGCAGAAATAAATATCATATTCTTTTAAAATCATTTAATTAGGCCTTTAATTAAATGATGCTCCCACAGAATTCTATAATTCTTGTGGGACAAGATCCACATCATACTAACCCTTGAGTTAGCTTTGGCTAATATGCCCAAGACTTAGTATGATCGGTAGGTAACGATTACCAATTACATCTCTATGCAACTCTTGTTTATAGAATCAATATCCGCATTTATATTAAAACTCGAGTTAGCTTTGGCTAATACGCCCGAGAGTTAATATAGATGTGATTTTGACCTATCTTTTCCAACCGTTGGAATAATGCCTATAGTTGACTCGATCCAACCGAGTAACTAGGAATACTCAATCTAATTGAGTTTGTATTCACCCATGCGTTGATAGGCGGGACCAAGATTGTCCCTCCGTACCCTACCAAGATAATATGTATTGCTCTGCTTTGGCAGATTCAACAATACATGTGATCGAGGTAGTGATAGGTATCACGGCACGGTTAGGCATTTAGAGTTGGTTCGATCTAGATCTAATCTAATCGAGAAGGATGCATCTTGTGCACGACTTAGATCTAATCTAATCGCAAGGGTGCATCATGTGCACGACTTAGATCTAATCTAATCGTTAAGGCACTAATTAATTAATTAATTATTAAACATGCATCATATACATAACAATTAATTAATTAATCTATTTGTGATTTAGTCATGGCCCTACTACGATCTTCTCAAGCCAATGAGAAGATCGAATGGTCAACCTAGGGTCAACAGCTTCTCAAAGCTCCTCCCTTTGACCACCTTGTGTTGCTCGTGCCCGCCTCAGAACTCCGTCTCGTGTGGACCCTCCACCACTCCAATTTGTACATTACAATTTGAAACTCGAGTTACATTCGAGTCTAAATCTAATTTACAACCAGAATAAGAGAAAGGCACGACGCGCAGGCCGTAAAAAAAAAAAAATACAGCACACACAATCATATGACGGCACGCAGGCCGTATTATGAATTACAACACAAATCCAATCTTATTGGGTATTTTGGGCCATGACTATCACAAATTAATATATAATTCAAAATTATATATTTTCATAATTTTCTATAATTTTAAAAATAATTTTAAAAATTTTTACGAGTAAAATTTCCCGGCGATCCCGTTTAGCGGTTTCGCAATCGCTGAACGGATCCTTGCGGGCCGAGGGCAGCGCCCACCCGCGATCTAACCATCGCGAGGGTTCCTTTGCGATCCAACAGCTTAAACCCACTGTCCCAAAACGATTTGGGCCAAGACATTGCCGTTCGAAAAATCTTCCCTGGTTCGTTTTAGCGATTTGGGTGCAATCATGAGCAAATCTTGCGGGGTTAGGGGCAGTACCCCTACCCACGATATAACCATCGTGAGTTGCTCCTTTGCGATCTAATGGCACCCAAGCCCGCTGTCCCAAACAGATTTGGGGCAAAACGAAGCCGTTTTGAAAAAATCTTTCCGGTAGCCGAAGCCTACAAGTGCCGAGACACTTGTGCTTCGCTTCTACGGAAAAATTACCCATAAAAACTATAAAATCATAATTTTACAGAAAATTAAAGAAACTTTAGTTTTCATAAAACCAAAAAACAAACTCGTACAAGTCTTGCACGTGGCTCTGATACCACTGTTGGGTTTTTCGGCCCGCGAAAACCGCTTTTCGCGTCGCGAAAACCCCGAATCACCCAAAGTCGTAGATCCGTGCAAGAAAAAATTTCGAAAACACAAATACGAGTTTTATACTATGATCTACAGTAGATCTACAAAGGAAAAACCATTTTACCTTCGATGCGTGCCCTTGCAAAATCCCGCTCGTCCAAGGTACTTGTCGGATCTCCAAAGTATCAAGGTAGATACTTCTCTAGTGATATCCACACGAACAAGGAGTGTCTCTCACACTCAAAGGATGGAGAAGAAAGCCCCAAGTGTGCTAGCACTTTCTAGAGCTCTCGAATGGGATTGGAAAGGAAGAAAAAGAAGAAGGTACAAAAGAAATCTTATACACTCACTAGTAGTATCCTTCCTTTGTGACCTTCACTCTACCTTTGCTCTTGGATTCACTCAACCACCTTCTCCACACCAAGGAAGTCACGGCAACAGCAGCAAAACCTTGAAGAAAAGACCAAAGGAGAAGATGATACAATTACCACACATCAATCCCCACTAAATGAAAACCATTCACTCTTTAGTGTGGCCGGCCACACACATAACTCCCACATTTAATGTGGCCGGCCACATTAAATGGCTAGGGAGGTGTTGTAACCTCCATGAGGTGGCATGTGATGTGGCAAGGATGAGTCATCCTTATGATGTGGCAATACATCAAGTCAAACTTGATGTTTCAACTTCTACTTGGTCAAGTCAAACTTGACCAATTGTCTTCCTTGTTGAGTTAAATCCAACCTTTGATTCAAGTCAATTTCAATTTAATGAATCTCAATTCATTAATATAAATTGACTCAATGAATCAAATTTAAATTAGACTCATTCAACAATTGAATCTAATTGAGTCTAACTCAATAAGTCTAATTTGAATCCAATCTTTGGTGCATCATATGAACCTAATCCAATTGGTTCATCATATGAACCTAATCTCCATCCACTTGTTCTTTGTGTGTGACCCAATAGGTTCTTGTAACGTTGGCAATATTTCTAAACTCCTTTAGAAACATAAGCAATGAGAGGCATCTAGCAATACATCATTGCTACCCAAGTTACAAGAAATGTCGAGATCCTACATCACCTTGTGACTACTAATTGTGACTCCTCACAATATGTGACATTGTCCTTCTATTCTAGACATCTAGATTGATCAATATTAGGCATAGACCGTTTCATCCTCTAATCAATCTAAATCTTGAACTCCAAGTAGACTCACTCTATCAAATGAGCTCAACATCTAATGTTGACTCATTTGGGCATGGCCATGCACTTCGTGGTCTAACTCTATCAAGAATATTGATGTCGCTCCCGTCATATGGGAGGGATAGATCCCATCTACATCACTCACATCCCTCTGCATAATTTGTTACATACCCAGTAATCGCCTTTATAGTCCACCTTGTTACGGGTGACGTTTGACGAAACCAAAGTACATAACTCCTTATGTAGGGATCCATGGTGACTTCAGGTCTAAGGATTAATAGTCATACTAATAGCCACATGAGAAAGTATATGACACTCATATAACGATCCATGATACTTTCTCATGGCGGGTCATTCAGTATACATTCTCTAATGCATACCCATGTGTCAGCTTGATATCTCTATATCCATGACTTGTGAGATCAAGTCATCAAGCTGACCTACATGCTAGTCTTATTGTATTAACATTGTCCCTGAATGTTAATACTCGACTAGGAATAAATTAGAGTAGTGTTCCCTATATCATCTCACTATCGATTCAACTAATCGATTGATATAGGTATGAACCTTCTACTCAAGGACGCTACTATACTTATTTTATCTGGCACTAATACAAATAAGCATAATAACCAAAAAACCAAATGCCTTAATATATATATAAGAATATAAAATACATGAGTCCATACAATCATCAAATGATTGGCTCTAGGGCTCTAACTAACACCTGAGGGTTTTGTAGATCCACAGCATACTAGCAGAGTATGCAAGCTGCATAGGTCTATTTATGGACTAAACAAGCTTCTCGGAGCTGGAATCTTCGATTCGATGATGCAATCAAACAATTTGGTTTCATCAAGAACGAAGATGAACCTTGTGTCTATAAGAAGGTTGTAGGGGGCATAGTTGTCTTCCTCATATTGTATGTGGATGACATACTTCTCATTGGGAAGGACATCCCTTTGCTACAGTCTTGCCAAGACTTGGCTAGGGACTTGTTTCTCAATGAAGGACTTAGGTGAAGCATCCCGCATTCTAGGGATACAGATCTATAGAGATAGATCTAAGAGATTGCTTGGCCTAAGTCAGAGTACATACATTGACAAGGTACTCCTACGGTTTGCCATACAGAACTCCAAGAAGGGATTTCTGCCGATGTCACATGGCGTGAGTCTTTCGAAGACTCAAGGTCCCTCTTCTAGAGAGGAGAAAGACCGCATGGATCAGATACCTTATGCCTCATCCATAGGATCGATCATGTACGCCATGCTATGTACTCGGCCTGATGTCTGGTATGCTTTGAGCATGACGAGCAGATACCAGTCAGATCTAGGTGAAAGTCACTGGATAGCGGTCAAGAATATTCTTAAGTACTTAAGAATGACTAAAGAATATTTCTTGATATATGGAGGCAATGATGAGCTAGCTGTAAAGGGTTACAGTGATGCTAGCTTCCAGACCGACCAGGATGAATATCGATCGCAGTCGGGGTTCGTATTTTGCATTAATGGTGGTGATGTCAGCTGGAAGAGTTCGAAGCAGGACACAGTAGTTGATTCTACAACAGAGGCCGAGTACATTGCTGCATCAGAGGCAGCAACGGAGGTAGTTTGGATTCGCAAGTTCATCACTTAACTTGGGGTGGTTCCTAGCATTGCTGACCCGATTGAGCTCTATTGTGACAACAATGGAGCTATAGCACAGGCGAAGGAACCTCGCTCACACCAGCGGACCAAACACATACTACGGCGCTTCCATCTCATTCGAGAGATCATCGAGAGAGGAGATGTGAAGATTTGCAGAGTACCTACAGAGGCTAACATCGCAGATCCCTTGACCAAGGCTTTGGCACAGAGGAAGCATGATGGTCACACTAGGTCATTGGGGCTTAGAGCCTACACTGATTGGCACTAGTGCTAGTGGGAGATTGTTAGCTAGAGCTCTAGAGCCAATCATTTGATAATTATATTTTTGGACTTGTTGTATCATATTCTATATAAATAAAGGCATTTGGTTTTTGGTTATTATATTTGCTTGTATTGGTGCCAAATAAACTAAGTATAATAACGTCCTTGAGTAGAAGGTTCTTACCTATATCAATCGATTGGTTGAATCGATAGTGAGATAATATAGGGAACACTACTCTTAATCATTCCTAGTCGAGTATTAACATTCAGGGACAATGTTAATGCAATAAGACTAGCATGTAGGTCAACTCGATGACTCGATCTCAGAAGTCATGGATATGGAGATATCAAGTTGACACATGGGTATGCATTGGAGAATGTATACTGAATGACCCGCCATGAGAAAGTATCATGGATCGTTATATGAGTGTCATATACTTTCTCATATGGCTATTAGTATGACTACTATTCCTTAGACCTGAAGTCACCATGATTCCCTACATAAGGAGTTATGTACTTTAGTTTCGTCAAACCTCACCCGTAACTGGGTAGACTATAAAGGTGATTACTGGGTATGTAACAAATTATGCGGAGGGATGTGAGTGATGTAGATGGGATCTATCCCTCCTATATGACGGGAGTGACATCGGTATTCTTGATAGAGTGAGACCACGAAGTGCATGACCATGCTCAAATGAGTCAATATAGGATATTGAGCTCATTTGATTTAGTGTGCCTACTTGGAGTTCAAGATTTAGATTGATTAGAAGATGACACGGTCTATGCCTCATATTGATCAATCTAGATGTTTAGGATAGAAGGACACTTGTCATATTTTGTGAGGAGTCACAATTAGTAGTCACAAGGTGATGTTGGATTTCAACATTCTTGTAACTTGGGTAGTAATGATGTATTGCTAGATACCGCTCATTACTTATGTTTCTAAATGAGTTTAGGGGCATTGCCAACGTTACAAGAATCTATTGGGTCACACAGAAAGAACAAGTGGATGGAGATTAGGTTCATATGATGAACCAAGAGGATTAGATTCATTTGATGAATCAAATTGGATTAAGAGTAATCCTAATTGGGCTAATTGAGTTGGACTCAAGTTGATTCATGTGTTCAATGAGTCTAATTTAGATTATGACTCATTGAATCAATTTAATTAAATGAATTAGATTCATTATATTAAATTGGCTTGAATTAAATGGTTGGATTAGATCAACCATGAGAGAGATTAAGTCAAGTTTGACTTGACTTGAGAGGAAGATGAAGAGTCAAGTTTGACTTGACTTTATGCCACCTCATTGGTGAGTTGGCATTGAGTGGGCCAATGATGATGCTCAACATCATCATGGTTGCTTAAGTGGGATGCCACCTCATGGGAGTTACCAAGAGTTGTGACTCTTGGCATTCCATGGGAGTTACACACCCTCTTAATGTGGCCGGCCACATGAATGGGTTGATGAGTTTCATTTTGTGAATTAATCTCATTCATTCCTTCATCTTCTTCCTTGCTCCAATTTTGCTCTCCCTCTCCTCTCTTTGTCGAACCATCCAAAGGTGCTAGCACACCTTTTGTGTGGTTTTTCTCCACCTACTTGTTTGTGTGGATACATATAGAGAGTTGTCTACGTTGACAACTTCGAGATCCGACACCATTTGGACGAGCGGAAACGCGAAGGGCTTCGCTTCAAAGGTATAACCTTTCTTTTGTAGATCTAAGCGTAGATCTAGGTAGAAACTTGTATTCGTATGTTTTTCAAAATTTTCCTTTGCACGGATCCGTTGGCTAGGGCCTTTCGGGGTTTCTGCGACGCGAAAAAGCGGTTTTCGCGGCCCGAAGAACTCAACACGAACTTCCTAGTTCCATGCCAACTTACTATTGGACTTACGCCCGCTAAGTGTTCGGTCAACTTTCTCTTTACCAACTTCTCATTGGACTTCTGATCACCAAGTGCGGTCCTCCTTGACCCACTTAGATTTACCGTCTCGTGCCAAGTGTCCAGTCCTCCATGACCCACTTGGACTTCCTTCCACCAGATGTCCGATCACCCTTGACCCATCTGGATTTCCATGTGCCAATTATCAAGTCAATTCTTTGACTTACTTAGACTTCTCAATACCAGGTGTCTAGTCAACTTTGACCCACCAGGATTTTCACGTGTTTGGCTTCACTCACCAGGTCTTTCCATATGCCTAGCTTTACTCACTAGGACTTCCCATCTACCTGGCTTCACTCACCAAGACTTTCACCTAGCTTCACCCACTAGGGTTTTCACCTGGTTTCACTCACTAAGATTTTCCCACTGCCCAGTTTCACTCACCGGAACTTTCATCTGCTTGGCTTCACTCACCGGGACTTTCACTTAGCTTCACCCACTAGGATTTTCCAACTGCGTAACTTCACTCACTAGGATTTTCCAATTGCCTAGCTTCATTCACTAGGTCTTTTATCTGGCTTCACTCATCAAGATTTCCCAACTGCCTGGCTTCAGTCGCTAGAATTTTTAAATTGTCTAACCTCTAGTTAGGACTTTCCCAGTCAAGTATCCAGTCAATCCTTTGACCTACTTGACTCTTCTTCATATCTAACTGGTCAACCTTGACTAGAAGAGAATTGTATCAACAATCTCCCCAAACGAACGATTGCATCTGCAATCTCCATGTATTGTTAAACATCGAAACCCAAACATCAAAACTCAAGCCTAGGCATATTATAGCAATAATCTCCCCCTTTTTGATGTTTGATAATACCTTTAAGTTAGGCTAATTCCATGAGAGTTTCCTTCATTCTCCCCCATTCCTAGAGGGCAAACTCCCTCTTTAGGTAATGAAGGCCTAACTTAAACCCTACATTCTCCCCCTATTGACATACATCAAAAACTCTCCCCTGAAGAGTTACTCACCGTTGTTCACAACTGCACTTGTTGTGTTTAACACCATAATGAAGGTCTCATATCCTTCATTATATCTAATGCTCATCCTTGAGTGTACACAACTAAATAATGAAGATATCATTCTCCATTGTGTTTAAATTCTCAACCTTGAGCATTTACGCTAAGGAAGGTTGATCACCTTCCAAGGTTTATGAAAAATTAATTTTCATCTGCTTAAAGAGTAACTCCCCTTAAGGACATGCTCATAACTTCTATCATTGTACCAACAATGACTTGGAAATCCTAAATCTTTAGGAAACCCAAATTTAGAAGTTTTGATGTTCAAAACTTCAATATTGAAACCAAACCTCAACCTAAACTTCTACTTAGTTTCCCTTAACCAATCCATTCATGTTTTCATCAAGAAAACTCTCCCCTAAATGTATACAAATGTGTGTCAAGGGGTTAGGAATGGTTACCTAGACAAAAAAAATCATTTAAAATGCTTAAATTAGGCTTTCCTACCCAAAATCAACATTTTCAATCGATTGAAGTTGGGTCTTAATCGATTAAAACCATTTTAATCGATCCATTGATCGATTCCGTGAGCTTTTGTTTGTGGAAATTGCCCCTGAATCGATCTACTGATCTATCCATCTTGGGTCAATCAATTAGCTGATCGATTCCACGATGTTCTGGTAGCGAAAAATACATTCTCAATCGATCGACTGATCGATTGAGACCTTCCAATCGATCGACTGATCGATTGGATTTCTGATTTCCTAAAATCCAATTTCATCGAAATTCAGAAATGTCCTAGAAATTATCTAAAATTCTAAAAACTATGAAAATTCATATAAGAATTACTTAGGGTATATGCTATCATGGAAAAATAATTTTCAATGAAAATACTCCTATTTTCAAAGATTGACACAAACATGAAAACTTGTAAAAACTTCAATGTTTACTTCTAGTTTGTGTCTAACTTTTTAAAGATGGGATTCCCATAGGCCCATATGTACTCAAGATGATTGGGTACATAGAAAACCTACAGAGGTTGGGATTTCCCCATGGCCAAGAGATGGCCACTGACTTGATCATGTAGTCCTTGCTAGAGAGCTACAGTCAGTTTGTCATGAACTACAACATGAATGAAATTGACAAGCCACTGCCCGAGCTGCTTAGCATGTTAAAAACTACTGAGCTCAACCTTAAGAAGGTTAAGCCTAACTCTATTCTAATGGTTCAGAAACATAAGGGCAAGGGCAAGCCCAAAGGCAAGGGAAAGTCTCAAACCAAGGGCAAAGGCAAGGCACTGAAACCCAAAGGAGGGGTCGCCAAGGCTGCTACCTGCTTCCACTGCGGTCAGACCGGGCACTGGAAGAGGAACTGCAAAGTTTACCTGGAAGATCTTAAGAAGAAGAGAAGTGAGACTTCCACTTCAGGTATATATGTTTTAGAAGTCAATCTATCTATTTCTTCATCATGGTTATTAAATACCGGATGTGCTTCTCACATTTGTACTAATGTACAGGCGCTGAGAAATAGCAGGGCATTGACAAAGGGCGAGGTGGACCTACGAGTAGACAATGGAGCACGGGTTGCTGCTGTTGCTGTAGGCACTTATCATCTATCTCTACCCTCTGGTCTTGTATTAGAATTAGATGAGTGTTGTTATGTGCCTGCTTTAACTAAGAACATCGTATCAGTTTCTTGTTTGGACAAGAAAGGTTTTTCATTTAGAATAAAGAACAAATGTTGTTCAATTTATTTAAATTATATGTTCTATTGTAGTGCACCTCTGATGAACGGACTCTATATTCTAGATCTTGAGAACCCTTTCTATAACATAAGTACCAAGAGGTCCAAGTCAAATGACATGAACCAAACCTATCTCTAGCACTGTCGCTTAGGTCATATAAATGACAAATGCTTATTCCAGCTCCATAGAGATGGTTTGCTGGACACATTTGATTTTGAATCATATGAGACATGCGAGTCATGTCTTCTAGGCAAGATGACCAACACTCCTTTTAGTGGACACAGTGAGAGAGCGACTGACTTGTTAGGTCTTATACATAGTGATGTATGTGGCCCTTTCAATGTCACTGCTAGAGGTGGTTATAGGTACTTCATTACATTTACTGATGACTTCAGTTGATATGGTTACGTGTACCTGATGACACAGAAGTCAGAATCCTTTGAAAAGTTCAAAGAATTCAAGAATGAAGTACAAAACCAGCTTGGCAAGAGTAGTACGATACTTCGATCAGATCGAGGTGGAGAATACCTTAGCCATGAGTTTCGTGACTATCTAGCTAAGTGTGGGATCCTATCCTAACTCACTCCTCCTAGAACACCACAGTGGAATGGTGTATCCGAAAGGAGGAATCGTACCTTATTAGATATGGTACGGTCTATGATGAGTCACACAGATCTTCCCATGTATCTTTAGGGCTATTTTCTAGACACAGCAGCCTACATTCTCAACCGAGTTCCATCTAAGGCCGTAATAAAGACACAATATAGGATATGGACTGGGAGAGATGCCCAGGTGTCTTTTATGAGGATTTGGGGTTGTGAAGCTTACGTTCAACGTCAAGTCTCGGACAAACTTGGACCCAAATCTGACAATTGCTATTTCATTGGATATCCCAAGGAAATGAAAGGATATTACTTCTACATTCCCAGTCAACACAAGGCAGTTGTGGCAAAGACTGGGGTATTTTTAGAAAGGGACTTTGTTTTTAGAAAGACTAGTGGGAGTACGTTCAATCTTGAAAATGTTCAAGATGTGAACCATAGCACTGAAGCCTCGATGGAAGTTGAACTGGAACCACAAAGTGTTGTGGATGATGTTGTTCCACAAGGAGTTGAGGAACAACAACCAGTTCAAGTAGACCTACCTCTTTGCAGGTCTGATAGGGTACGTCGTCAGCCTGAGAGATATTCATTTCTCTTGTCTGACCATGATGACATTGTGCTCATTGAGGATGAGCCTACCTCCTATCAGGAAGCTGTGATGAGACCAGATTCCGAGAAATGGCTAGAGGCCATGAGATCCGAGATGGAATCCATGTACACTAACCAAGTATGGACTTTGGTTGATCCACCTGAAGGGGTCAAACCCAATGAGTGTAAGTGGGTCTTTAAGAGAAAGACTGACATGGATGGACTTATCTATAAGAGTCGCTTGGTAGCTAAAGGTTTCAAGCAGATTCATGGTATTGACTATGATTAAACATTTTCTCCAGTAGCAATGTTTAAGTCCATTCGGATCATGCTTGCTATTGCATCATACCACGATTATGAGATCTGGCAGATGAATGTGAAAACCGTATTTCTGAATGGGAACCTGCTCGAGAATGTGTACATGACACAACTTGAGGGTTTTGTAGATCCACAGCATACTTGCAGAGTATGCAAGCTGCATAGGTCCATTTATGGACTAAAGCAAGCTTCTCGAAGCAGGAATCTTCGATTCGATGATGCAATCAAATAGTTTGGTTTAATCAAGAATGAAGATGAACCTTGTGTCTACAAGAAGGTTGTAGGGAACACATTTGTCTTCCTTATATTGTATGTGGATGACATACTACTCATTGGGAAAGACATCCCTTTGCTGTAGTCTGTTAAGACTTGGCTAGGGACTTGTTTCTCAATGAAGGACTTAGGTGAAGAATCCCACATTCTTCGCATACAGATCTACAGAGATAGATCTAAGAGATAGATCTAAGAGATAGTTTGGCCTAAGTCAAGTACATACATTGACAAGGTACTACTACGGATTACCATGCAGAACTCCAAGAAGGGATTTCTTCCGATGTCACATGGTGTGAGTCTTTCGAAGACTCAAGGTCCCTCTTCTAGTGAGGAGAGAGACCGCATGGATCAGATCCCTTATGCTTTAGCCATAGGGTCTATCACGTACGCCGTGCTATGTACTCGTCCTGATGTCTCGTATACTTTGAGCATGACGAGCAAATACCAGTCAGATCCAGGTGAAAGTCACTGGATAGCGGTCAAGAATATTTTTAAGTACTTGAGAAGGACTAAAGAATATTTTTTGATATATGGAGGCGATGATGAGCTAGCTGTGAAGGGTTACAGTGATGACAGTTTCCAGACCGACCATGATGATTATCGATCATTGTCAGGGTTCGTGTTTTGCATAAATGGTGGTGCTGTGAGCTGGAAGAGTTCGAAGCAAGACATAGTTGTTGATTCTACATTAGAGGCCGAGTATATTGCTGCATCAGAAGCAGCAAAGGAGGCAGTTTGGATCCGCAAGTTCATTTCTGAGCTTGGGGTGGTTCTTAGCATAGCTGATCCCATAGAGCTCTATTGTGTAAACAATGGAGCAATAGCACAGGCTAAGGAACCTCGCTCATACCAGCGAACCAAACACATACAATGATGCTTCCATCTCATTCAAGAGATTATCGAGAGAGGAGATGTGAAGATTTGTAGAGTACCCAAAGAGGCTAACTTCGCAGATCCCTTGACCAAGGCTTTGGCACAGAGAAAGCATGATGGTCACACTAGGTTATTAGGCCTTAGAGCCTACACTGATTTGCACTAGTGCTAGTGGGAGATTGGTAGTTAGAGCCCTAGAGCCAATCTTTTGATGATGGTTGCATGGACTTGTTGTATCATATTCTTGTATATAAATAAAGGCATTTGTTTATGATTATTATGTTTACTTGTATTGGTGTCAAATAACTAATTATAATAGCGTCCTTGAGTAGAAGGTTCTTACCTATATCAATCGTTTAGTTGAATCGATAGTGAGATGATATAGGGAACACTACTCTCAATCATTCCTAGTCGAGTATTAGCATTCGGGGACAATGTTAATGCAACGAGACTAGCATGTAGGTCAACTCGATGAATTGGTCTCACAAGTCATGGATATGGAGATATCAAGTTGACTCACGGGTATTCATTAGAGAATGTATACTGATTGACCCGCCATAAGAAAATATCATGGATAGTTATATGAATGTCATGTACTTTCTCATATGGCTATTAGTATGACTATTAGTCCTTGGACCTGAAGTCACCATGGTTCCTTACATAAGGAGTTGCATACTTTGGCTTCGTCAAACGTCACCCGTAACTGGGTGGACTATAAAGGCGATTACTAGGTATGTAACAAATTATGCTGAGGGATGTGAGTGATGTAGATGGGATTTATCCCTCCTATATAACGGGAGTGACATCGATATTCTTGATAGAGTGAGACCACTAAGTGCATGGTCATGCCCAAATGAGTTAATATGATATGTTGAGCTCATTTGATTGAGTGAGTCTACTTGGAGTTCAAGATATAGATTGATTAGAGGATGACACGGTCTATGCCTCATATTGATCAATCTAGATGTCTAGGATAGAAGGACAATGTCATAAATTGTGAGGAGTCACAAGGTGATGTTGGATCTCAACGTTCTTGTAACTTGGGTAGTAATGATGTGTTACTAGATACCGCTCATTACTTATGCTTCTAAATGGGTTTAGGAGCATTGCCAATGTTACAAGAACCTATAGGGTCACACATAAAGGGTAATTAGATGGAGATTAGGTTCATTTGATGAACCTAAAGGATTAGGTTTGTTAATACAGTCTGACCTGGCTGTTGTTTTGATGTTGACACGGATTTAAGTTTGTATCAGATATTAATTAAACTCAGACTGATTAATGATCAAGGTTGATCATGTGGAGAGGAAAAGTCCAAGTACGGGTACTTGGCACGCGAAGTCGGAGAGGGCTCGTCAGCTCGTTCTCCGGACTAGGTCAGAGAGGGCTCGGTAGCTAGTTCTCTGGACCGGACAAAGTCGGAGAGGGCTCGGTAGCTTGTTCTCCAGACTAAGTCAGAGAGGCCTCGGTAGCTCGTTCTCTGGACCGGACGAAGTCGGAGAGGGCTCGGCAGCTCGTTCTCCAGACTAAGTCAGAGAGGGCTCGGTAGCTCGTTCTCTGAACCGGACGAAGTCAGAGAGGGCTCGGCAGCTCGTTCTCCAGACTTGGTCAGAGAGGGCTCGGTAGTTCGTTCTCTGGACCAGGAAGACGTTAGGGTTTAGGGATGGGAAGCTCTAAAGCCAACAGAGGCATTGGATCGGTCTGTTGACCGATCCAGTGATACTTTGGCTGTCTAGATCGGTCTGTCGACTGATCCAGTGATACCTTAGTTATCTGATCGGTCTCGTGACCGATCAGTATCCACACAGAAACTTTCTGTGAGTTATCTGATCGGTCTCGTGACCGATCAGTAACCACACAGAAGCTTTCTGTGGGTTATCTGATCGGTCCGGTGACCGATCAGTAAGAAAACGATAAGATTCAGAGCAATAGGGGGATCGGTCTGTGGACCGATCCACCTATTGGTGATCGGTCCACAGACCGATCAGCATCGTCCCAGACAGATCAGGATGTGTCCTGATTGGTCCAGATGGCTATGGATCGGTCTGGTGACCGATCCACAACGATGTCGTTCGTCTTCTGCTATTTCTCTGCGATTTCTAATTCATTTGATCTAAGCATCTGCTATAAGCTTTTTGAGTTACAGGTTGCAGGTGTCGTGCCAATGCTTGATTTCAAATTAAGCTCCATCAGAAGAATAATACCAAGTGCTCTTTCTACTGTGTTTCGCTGCAAATTGTGCAATTGGAGCGTCAACGTTCACTGGCTGCGATCAGTTGGCAACAGCTTGACTCTTGCTTATTGGTTCAAGCTCAGAGACACCAGTGAAGACCATGGATGGTATTGGTGTGAGTTCAGAGAACCAGATGAGGAGGAAGAGTGATTGGCGACGCCTGAGTTGGTCGCAGTGATTCGATACAGATGACAGTGATTCGGCTCTGGCTGAAGACAGTTAGAAAGCAGAAGAATAAGAAGAAGGAAGAAGAGAGGTTTGGTAGAAGATTTGAAAAACTCTCTGTCGATCAAGCAAGAGTGTTGTGTGTTTGAGCTCTTGGCTGAGGAACCTTCTGTCTTTGCGCTTTGCTTTCATCGTGGTTGTAAGTTTGTTGTTCATTCCTTTTAGCCACTAAACACTGTAAGTCTTGTGCCTCATTTTCAAATCTTGTCTGAGACTTTGTGGAGAGGTTACTCCACCGAGAAGGAGAAATACTTAGCCGGAATTTGTCCGGGTTGTGATCTACCGAAAGATCAAGGGATCGTCCACCTTACGGACACGCCAAGGAGTAGGGGAAAGTTATTCCCGAACCTTGTACATCCTTGTTGTGTTAGTGGTGGGTTTTCTTTTCCTTGCATCAGTTTTCTTTTTGCTTATTTCCGCTATGCTAACAAATTTTTGTGAGGAATTAATTGAGTTTTTAGTGGGGTTATTCACACCCCCCCTCTCTAGCCATCCGAAGGTCCTAACAAGTGGTATCAGAGCGAGGCGCTCTTCATCCGGATTAACACCCTAAAGAGCAAGAAGATGGCTATGAAGGAAGGTTTTAGCACCAATCGTCCACCCTACTTTGATGGAGCGGACTTCTAATATTGGAAGAGTCGTATGGAGTATTATCTCAAGACCGACATCTCCATGTGGTTCTCGGTCAAGGAAGGGTTCACACCTCCGAAGGACGAAGAAGGTAAGGAATTAGAATCGTCAAGGTGGTCCGCCGAGCAAACTCGCAAAGGACAAGCCGATGCCAAGGCGGTGGTCACTCTACAATGTGGGATAGCCAAAGATCAACTTGTCAAGGTAGGTCCATTTGTGAGCGCAAAAGATTTGTGGAATAAGCTCATCGAGCTTCAAGAAGGAACCCGAGACTCTTGGATCGCCAAGAGAGACTTGTTCCTAAACCAACTATAAAATCTCACCATGAAGGAGAACGAAACGGTAAGTGAATTACACGGAAGGTTCAAAGAGATCATCAATGGTCTTCATTCCATAGATGAACGCGTAGAGAATCGCGATCTTTTAAGGTACGCTCTCAAAGCCTTTCCGAGGAATGCCTTGTGGTCATCTATGGTAGATGCCTACAAGGTCTCCAAGAACCTTTCAATTGTTAAATTAAATGAATTCTTTTGTGAAATGGAACTTCATGAACTTGCTAACAAGGGTCAAAAAGAGAAAGGTATTGTCTTAGTTGCAGGAGAAAAGAACAAGGATGGAAGAAGGAAGAAAGAAAAGAAGAAGGAGAAAGAGATTCCTACATCCTCATCCTCTTCCGAGTCCGATGATGAAGGTGGATCATCATCAAGCGAGATGGCCAACTTCGTAAGGAGAATCATGAGAAGGAGCCAGAGATACAAAGGGAAAGGTAAGTCTATTGATCAAAATGTTGATAAGACTAATGTTACGTGTTATGAGTGTAGCAAGAAGAGACACTATCGGAGCGAGTGTCCAAAACTCAAGAAGAAGGAGGAAAGGGCCAAGAAGAAAAAATCTCTCAAAGCTACTTGGGATGAATCCTCCTCAAGCTCATCGGAGGAAGAGAAGGAGAAAAGCACTCGTCAATTAGCGCTTATGGCAAGGGAGGAATTGGATTCCGGAAGTGATACATCAGCCGCGGCTTCATCATCTTCGGATGATGAAGAGGTAACTTCTCCTCACTTAGAAAAATGTTATAAAACTATTACACATTTATCTACTTTGCTTAAGAAATCAAAAACTGAAATCAAATCATTAAAAGATGAAATAGAACACTTGAAGACTCTTAGGGAAGATGAGGTTGATGACCTACATCAAGAGCTTCTTGAGGATGAAAAAAAAGCCTTAAAGAGTGAAGTTGAGAAACTCAAGAAAATGCTTGAGAAATTCTCAACTAGCTCTAAGACCTTAGATATGATTCTAAATGCCAAAAGGGCGATCTACAACAAGGCTGGGTTAGAATATCAACCTAAGGAGTCTAGTTTCATTTCCCTAGTGTCTAGAACCCAATTTCATAGATCACATGCTTCTAGGGTTCATGAGACTAGGAAGGGTGTGACCAAGGCATGGGTTCCTAGGTCTTTCATTGTAGATGCATTAGGTCCCAAGATTTGGGTACCTAAAACATCTATCTTTCGTGTCTTGTAGGCATCTGTCAAGGGGGAGCATCTATCAACTTGGTTTGTTGATAGTGGATGCTCCAAGCACATGACCGGGGACAAGTCACTCTTTACTACCCTTCAAAACAAAAATAGAGGTAATGTGTCCTTTGGTAATAATGGTAGCCTTAAGGTTATAGGAGTTGGAGATATTCATATATCCGAATGTCTCCAAATCAAAAATGTCCTTCTAGTCAAGGGGATGACCTTTAATCTCCTAAGTGTCAGCCAATTGTGTGATACGGGTTACACAATTGAGTTTCATTCAAGTCAATGTCTGGTCAAACACATTGACACACTTGACACGGTACTAGTAGGCACAAGGGTAGATAACATTTATCAAGTATCATTTAAAAGTGCTACTAATGCCTCTGCTAAGTGTTTCATGTCAAAAGAAGAAGAATCATGGATGTGGCATAGGAGGTTGGCCCACGTAAACATGAAGAATATTCGAAAGCTGGCCAACAAAGGATTAGTGCGAGACTTACGAAGAATCAAGTACCAAAAGACAAAATTATGTGATGCATGTCAAAAGGGTAAGCAAACAAAAGCGTCTCATAATAGTAAAAGCGCTGTAAGTACATCTACTGTTTTAGATTTATTGCATATGGATTTGTTTGATTGCAGTAATGTTATTTCATTGAATGGAAGTAGATACTGCTTAGTGATCATTAATGATTTTACTAGATATACATGGACTTTCTTTTTGAAAAATAAGGATCAAACCATAGATGTTTTTGTTTCTTTTTGTAGAAGAACTGAAAATGAAAAATCAACAACAATTAAAACAATTAGAAGTGATCATGGTGGAGAATTTCAAAACTATAGATTTTTAGAATTTTGTCAAGAAAAAGGATATAGGCATGAGTTCTCTACTTCAAGGACCCCACAACAAAATGGGGTTGTGGAGAGAAAGAACTGAGTCTTGCAAGAGGCTGCACGAAGCATGCTCAATGAGTACTCACTACTGAGCTACTTATGGGCTGAAGCTGTAAATACAGCTTGCTATGTGCAAAACCGAGTCTTGATACATAGGTTTTTAGGAAAGACTCCCCATGAACTTTGGTTTGGGAAACCCCCTACAATTAAACATCTTAGGGTGTTTGGTTGTAAGGTGTTTATCTTGAACACCAAGGATCATCTTGGAAAGTTCACGGCTAAGGCTGATGAAGGGATACTAGTCGGGTACTCTCTCATCAGCAAAACCTATCGAGTCTACAATAATAGGACTAAATTGATTGAAGAGTCCTCGGATGTAGCATTTGAAGAAATTCCTAGATCAAATGATCCATCAAGGGATGTAGGAGAAATTCAATTTGAACTTAGAAATCTAAGTTTAAATGATCAAAACATAGAAAGAGTCGAAATTGACTCCGATGATGATGAACAAAGGCAAGAGAGGGCTCAGTCTGATCCTTTGCCTGATACTGAGCCCTTGCCTATGTCTTGTGAGACCGCTCATGAGGCACCGCCAACACCAAGGCAATCAAGGTTAGCCTCTAGTCATCCCCAAGACCAGATTGTGGGAGACATTCAACAAGGGGTTAGGACTAGATCATTCTTTAGAAATGAGTCTAATGAGGTCGCCTTGATCTCAGAAATTGAACCAAAATTAGTTGATGAGGCATTGCACGATCCTGATTGGATCATAGCTATGCAAGATGAGTTAGGTCAATTTGAAAGAAGTCAAGTGTGGGACTTAGTTCCTAGACCTAAGAAGACCACCATTATTGGAACCAAATGGGTCTTCAAAAATAAGTTAAACCAAAAGGGAGAAGTCGTAAGAAACAAGGCAAGACTTGTAGCCAAGGGCTATAGTCAAGTCGAAGGCCTCGATTATGATGAGACTTATACTCCCGTGGCTCGATTAGAGTCCATTCGTTTAATGCTAGCTTTTGCTGCACATAGAGGCTTCAAGCTCTATCAAATGGACGTTAAATGGGCTTTCTTAAATGGTTTCATTAAAGAAGAGGTCTATGTTGAACAACCACCGGGGTTTGTGAATACCGAAGTTCTAAACCACGTGTACAAGCTCAAGAAAGCTCTTTATGGGTTAAACAAGCACCTCGAGCATGGTACGAAAGGTTGTCAACTTACTTACTAGAAAAGGGCTTTGTAAGAGGTCAAATAGACCAAACACTATTTCTGCGTAGAGATGGTGAAAACATATTTGTAGCCCAGGTGTATGTCGATGACATAATTTGTGGCTCAAATAACAAGGGCTATTTGAATGAATTTATCATTCACATGGAAAGTGAGTTTGAGATGAGTCTGGTGGGAGAATTGACATTCTTCCTTGGACTTGAAATCAAACAAACTCAAGATGGCATCTATGTCCATCAGACGAAATACACTCAAGAGATGCTCAAGAAATTCAAAATGAGTGACTCTAAGGAAGTATCCACTCCAATGGCGACGAACACTCGCCTTGACAATGATGAGAATGGAAAACCAGTTGATCTAACGCAATATAGGAGCATGATCGGTAGTCTTCTATATCTCACAGCTAGTCGACCGGACATACTTTTTGCTGTGGGTATGTGTGCTAGATATCAAGTCTGTGCCAAGGAATCTCATTTAATTACAGTTAAGAGAATTCTGAGATATCTTAAGGGCACAATTACAGTAGGTCTATGGTACCCTCGTACTGTGTCTTTTGATTTGATAGGTTATACCGACCCCGATTATGCTGGGTATAAATTGGATCGGAAAAGCACTAGTGGGGGTTGCCAATTTTTAGGTTCATCATTGGTTAGTTGGTCAAGTCGGAAGCAACATTGTGTTGCTCTCTCCACAACCGAGGCTGAATACATTATCATGGGAGAGAGTGTATCACAATTGTTGTGGATGATCCACACCCTAAAAGATTATGGGCTTTCATATAAGGGAGTGCAAGTGTTGTGTGATAACATTAGCACAATAAACCTAACAAAAAATCTAGTCCATCATTCAAGGACCAAACATATTGAAGTGCGTCATCACTTCATTAGAGATCACGTAGCTAGGGGAGACATTGCACTCACATATGTTGAGTCAAAGTCAAACCTAGCCGATATTTTCACCAAACCTCTTCCGGAAAATGAATTTAGTCATTTGAGGAGAGAATTGGGAATGTGTTTGGCTCAATAGGGCATTAGGACCACGTCATGATCAATAAGGACAATTAAAATGATAAAGAAAAAAAAGGGAAATTAATTTGGGCAACTTGGGAACATCTCACACAAACTATAAGGTTTAACAAATTATTTTTGTTTGCTAGAAATGGGGTGAGATGCTAGGATCAGCCGAATTATTCAAAATGTATCATGCATCCCTTGAATAATTAGGCTGAAGGGACATAAATTAAGTATGGGGAAGACCATTACATAATTCATGTGTATTTGGTTCCTAGATCTTACTCATATATTGCAACCAAGGAAACTTGGTTGGACCTTTACCTAAAGATTATGTAACTTTGGTTGATGGACTGTTTGATACCTTTGATTGATACTTTTCATGATTTTGATTGAAACTAGGACAAGTCCTTGAAATAATGATAGCAATTTGGTTATATTTTGACAAACTTGAAACTGAACATAACAAGGTCGAAAATTTCAGTTTTCAAGCCTTGAGTTGTCTGCTTTTCTAAATGTCTGAAACTTTCGGGCTATAAACAATTTCAGACCATAATATTTAGGAAATATGTATGCTTGTAGATTCTTCAGGTCCTAGGTACTGAACTTGGAAGTTTTACTGGAAAAACTTCTACGAATTATCGAACACCTCTACGAAGTTCAGTTATTGAAATTACTATAGAAACTTCAGTATCAGACACTGATCGGTCTACAGCCCGATCAGGAGAAGGTGGATCGGTCTGTCGACCGATCCAAACATCTCTCCAACCCTTCTGTTTGTAATCTGATCGGTCCAGGGACCGATCAGGTTCGTTTTGTACGCCAGGAAGCCTACTGATCGGTCTACAGACCGATCAGGAGTTCCCTGATCGGTCCGGGGATCGATCAGGTCAGTCTGGTACGCAGAGAGGGCTACTGATCATCTTCTGATCGGTCCACAGACCGATCAGGAGGTTCCCTGATCAGTCCAGAGACCGATCTGGAGGTTCCCTTATCGGACTGGTGACCGATCAGGGGGTTCCTGATATCTCCTGATCGGACAGCCGTCCGATCATTTCAACACCTGGACCCTAGCCGATCTCTCTTAAATCTTTCCGATCCTTTCTCTTCCCTTGTCACGCTGAAGCCCTAGCCGACACTTTCCTACACCTCAACTCTTCTCTTCTCTTTACACGCCGAAGCCCTAGCCAAAAGATACTTCAATGGCACCCAGGTAACTCCATACTTCCCTAGAACTACTCACCTTAGCATTTCAGTTTCATTTCTCACCGTATCTGTGCATTTTGTTTTGTCTTTCGGTTGTTGGTGGCTCCGGTGCTCACTTATTTGCCCCATTGTATCACATTGTTAAACCTTAGGAAGAAACAAGTGGGTGAAAGAACCTCTAAGTTACCTGAGAAGTCTAAGTCTAAGGCTCCCTCCCGACCTCAACCATCTGTCTCTGGGAGATTCCCAAACCACCATTATGAACAAGCCTTTAAACAACAGACCTTCAAATTGCTCCCTTGTAGATCTGTGGATCAAAAATTCATGGACGAATTTTGTCCAACTGTGTCTGAAATCATTGCCTATTACAAACTTGATTCACTGGTCTATTTAGAACGACATATCAATTTTGACTTAGTATCTGAGTTTTATAACAATCTTCATCAAACTAATGATGTAAGTTATAAAACAAAAGTTGCTAAGCAGACTCTTGATTTCAGTTTCTCAGCTTTCTTTGATTATCTAGCTTGCCGGAGGTGTTCAGGGAATGTCTTTTCTATATATCCTGATTTTCCAGACCCCTTACCTTCTCCCTTTGATGTCTCATCTGACTACATTTATGAGTATTTCTTCAGACATCCTAGACCGGGTGGGCTAGATGAATTAGATGTTGATTTTCCTACTTTTGCAGCCTTGAGATTATCTGCCCCAGATTACATTCTCTTCAAGATTGTCACAAACTGCCTTCTGCCAATCACATCTAAACCCCTGTCTGAGATCCGACCCTATCATTGCCTGATGCTTTATGGATTGTGTCGGCGTCTCGACTTTGACATCATGTCTAGCATCTATTCTTCGATCATCTCCAATAGTGAGCCAAACAGCTTCACTGTTTATATGCCTTATGGGCATATAATTACAGATTGGCTCGAGACCCTTCAGATTGATGTCTCCAAGGGTAGAATAGTCAAGATGGTCAGGCAGGATTGTAGACTTGGGAAATGGGCATTTTCCAAGTCTGGCATCATAGGACAGAATGGGGAGGTTCGATGGAAGGATGGGAGAGCACTAGGTGAGCTACCACGGGCACCTCCGCGACAGGTTGCGGCTGCTCCTGTTGCTGCTCCTCCTCCTGCTGCTGCTGACGATGGAGAGGCAGATCCTGATCTGCGCTGGCAGATCGCCGAGCTGGAGAGTCACATTGATCGGCACGATGAGCTGCTGGTTGCTGAGCTCCACGGGCTGCGCGTTTGGATTGACCAGCGCTACGATGATCTACACAGTCAGTAGTTGGCGACACATCAGGCGATTATGGGATGGATGGCCAGATACCCACCTCCGCAGGATTTCTCGGGCTATCCATCCTCGAGCAGCGGCATGCCACCTCAGGGACCCACTCCTCCAGCTGATGATGTTGATGCTCCTCATGATGAGGAGGTTGATTGATACACATTGCTCTATGCTGTCATTTTGATTATCTATGTTTTGGATGTTGTTTGTTGGATACTTTTGTCTGACCTAGATACTTGATGATTTTATATATTTATGCTGCACATTTTCTGGTTTTTCTTTATGTTTCACTTCCTATTGGCTATTAATATGTTGTTCATATGCCATGTCTTGTATGTCTCTTATTTCTTTATTACTGTCTTATAATATACTTAGAGGGCATTCTAGGAGGATTAAGAAAAAGACAGTATGGGTTAAGGGGGAGTCCTTTAAAGTTTTCTTACCTAATTCGCACCTTTTCGGTGTTTGACAAAGGGGGAGAAGACAACTAAGTTTAGAGATAAATGAAAGTTTGACTTTAGGGGGAGGAGCTTGATTCCCCTATCCTTACATGGTGTTGTATCTGTCTTAGGAGGAGGATCTTGATTCCCCTAAAATTAGGGAAATATGAACATTTCTGATCTAAACTTAAATCGTGTTGTCAAACAATAAAAAGGGAGAGATTGTTAATATAGTCTGACCTGGCTGTTGTTTTGATGTTGACACGGATTTAAGTTTGTATCAGATATTAATTAAACTCAGACTGATTAATGATCAAGGTTGATCATGTGGAGAGGAAAAGTCCAAGTACGGGTACTTGGCACGCGAAGTCGGAGAGGGTTCGACATCTCGTTCTCCGGACTAGGTCAGAGAGGGCTCGGTAGCTCGTTCTCTGGACCGGACGAAGTCGGAGAGGGCTCAGCAGCTCGTTCTCCGGACTAGGTCAGAGAGGGCTCGGTAGCTCGTTCTCTGGACCGGACGAAGTCGGAGAGGGCTCGGCAGCTCGTTCTCCAGACTAGGTCAGAGAGGGCTCGGTAGCTCATTCTCTGGACTGGACGAAGTCGGAGAGGGCTCGGCAGCACGTTCTCCAGACTTGGTCAGAGAGGGCTCGGTAGCTCGTTCTCTGGACCAGGAAGACGTTAGGGTTTAGGGCTGGGAAGCTCTAAAACCAACAAAGACATTGGATCGGTCTGTTGACCGATCCAGTGATACTTTGGTTGTCTGGATCAGTCTATCGACCGATCCAGTGATACCTTAGTTATCTTATCGGTTTTGTGACCGATCAGTATCCACACAGAAACTTTCTGTGAGTTATCTGATCGGTCTCGTGACCGATCAGTAACCACACAAAAGCTTTCTGTGGGTTATCTGATCGGTCTGGTGACCGATCAGTAAGAAAATGATAAGATTCAGAGCAATAGGGGGATCGATCTGTGGACCGATCCACATATAGGCTAATCAGTCCACAGACCGATCAGCATCGTCCCAGACCGATCAGGATGTGTCCTGATTGTGGACCGATCAGCATCGTCCCAGACTGATCAGGATGTGTCCTGATCGGTCCAGAGGGCTATGGATCGGTCTGCTGACCGATCCACAACGATGTCGTTTGTCTTCTGCTATTTCTCTGTGATTTCTGATTCATCTGATCTAACCATCTGCTATAAGCTTTTTGAGTTACAGGTTGCAGGTGTCGTGCCAATGCTTGATTTCAAATTAAGCTCCATCAGAAGAATAAGACCAAGTGCTCTTTCTGCTGTGTTTCACTGCAAATTGTGCAATTGGAGCGTCAACGTTCACTGGCTGCGATCAGTTGGCAACAGCTTGACTCTTGCTTATTGGTTCGAGCTCAGAGACACCAGTGAAGATCATGGATGGTATTGGTGTGAGTTCAGAGAACCAGATGAGGAGGAAGAGTGATTGGCGATGCCTGAGTTGGTCGTAGTGATTCGATACAGATGACAGTGATTCGGCTCTGGCTGAAGACAGTTAAAAAGCAGAAGAATAAGAAGAAGGAAGAAGAGAGGTTTGGTAGAAGATTTGAAAAACTCTCTGTCGATCAAGCAAGAGTGCTGTGTGTTTGAGCTCTTAGCTGAGGAACCTTCTGTCTTTGCGCTTTGCTTTCATCGTGGCTGTAAGTTTGTTGTTCATTCCTTTTAGCCACTAAACTCTGTAAGTCTTGTGCTTCATTTTCAAATCTTGTCTGAGACTTTGTGGAGAGGTTACTCCACCGAGAAGGAGAAATACTTAGCCAAAATTTGCCCGGGGTGTGATTTATCGAAAGATCAAGGGATCGTCCACCTTACGGACACGCCGAGGAGTAGGGGCAAGTTATCCCCGAACCTCGTACATCCTTGTTGTGTTAGTGGTGGGTTTTCTTTTCCTTGCGTCAGTTTTCTTTTTACTTATTTCCGCTGTGCTAACAAATTTTTGTGAGGAATTAATTGAGTTTTTAGTGGAGGCTATTCACACCCCCCCTCTCTAGCCATCCGAAGGTCATAACAAGGTTCATGTGATGAACCAAATTGGATTAAGAGTAATCCAAATTAGGCTAATTGAGTTGGACTCAAATTGTTTCATGTGTTAGATGAGTCTAATTTGGACTCATTGAGTCAATTTAATTCAATGAATAGAGATTCATTAAATTAAAATTGACTTGAACCAATGGTTAGATTAGATTAACCAAGGGAGAGAAGTGGTCAATTTTGACTTGACTTAAGAGGAAGATGAAGGGTCAAGTTTGACTTGACCATTTGCCACCTCATTGGTGAGTTGGCATTAAGTGAGCCAATGGTGATGCTCCACATCATCAAGGTTGCTTAAGTGGAGTGCCACTTCATGAGGGAAATCAAGAGCCTTGACTCTTAATATTCCATGGGGGTTACAAGCCATTAAGTGGGCGACCACTTAAAGATGTGAATTAGTGCATTTTGTGTGCTAATTGATTTGATCTTCTTCATTTTTGTTTTTCTTCTTCTCCCTCTCCTCCTCCTTGCCGAGACCATCAAGGGTGCTAGCACATCCTAGTGGTTTCCCTCCATCTCTTGCTTGTGTGGATACACATAGAGGAGTATCTACTTTGATACTCTCGAGATCCGGCGAACCATGGACGAGAGGGATTAAGCGAAGGGCTTCGCATCAAGGGTAAATTCTTATCTTGTAGATCTAAAGTAGATCTAGGCTTAGAAAACTCGTACATGAAAGTTTTACGAAATTTTATTTCTTCGCACGGATCCGTGGCATGGGGATTTCGGGGTTTCCGCAACGCAAAAAGCGGTTTTTACGGCCCGAAAAACCCAACAGTGGTATCAGAGCCACGTGCGAAGCGCGTATGAGTTTTAATTTGTATTTTTATGAAAATTATAGATCTGTGAATTTCTGTAAATTTACTATTTTTAAAGATTTTATGGGTAATTTTCTCGTAGAAACGAAGCACAAGAGTTTAGACACTTGTAGGCTTCAACTACCCAGAAATTTTTTTTGAAACAGCAAGGTTTCACCCCAAATCATTTTGGGACAGTGGGTTAAGGCGCTGTAGGATCGCTAAGGAACACTCGCGATGGTTATATCGCGGGTAGGGGTGCTGCCCCTGACCCCGCAAGGGGCTTCGTTCCGCGATTGCGCCCGAAAATCGCTAAACGGGACCGTCGGGAATTTTTACTCATAAAAATTATAAAAATTTTAAGAAAAATTACAGAAATTTATAGAAATGACATAATTTAGAATTATTTATTATTTTGTGATGGTCATAGCCCAAAAGACCCAATATGATTGGATATTGTGTGTTGTAATTCATAATACGGCCTGTGTGTCGTCATGTGATTGTGCGTGTTGTATATTTGATATGCGACCTGCGCGTCATGCCTTTCTATTTATTTATTCCTGTTGTAAATAGTTTAGACTCGAATGTAACTTGAGTTTCACTTTTGTAATGTACAAAATGGAGCGGTGGAAAGTCCACTCGAGACGGAGTTACAAGGAGGGCGCGAGCTACATAAGGTGGTCAAAGGATGGAGCTTGAGAAGCTGTTGACCTTAGGTTGACAATCCGATCTTCTCATTGGCTTGAGAAGATCGTACTAGGTCCATGACTAATCACAAAATGTTTAATTAATTGCTTGTGTGTGTATATGTGATGCATGCTAGAATAGTAATTAATTAGCGCCCTAACGATTAGATTAGATCTAAATCGCGTATATGATACACCTCGTCGATTAGATTAGATCTCAATCGTGTCAACTTGTAATGCCTACCATGCTGTGATACCTATCACTACCTCGATCACATGTTGTTGAATCTTCCAAAGCAGAGCAACACTTATTATCTTGGTAGGGTACGGAGGGACAATCTTAGTCCCGCCTATCAACGCATGGGTGAGTACAACTCAATTAGATTGAGTAACTAGATAACTTAATTGGATCGAGTTTAACTATAGATATTTTTCAGTGGTTGGTAGATAGGTCAAAATCACGTTTATATTAACTCTTGGGTGTATTAGCCAAAGCTAACTCGAGTTTTAATATAAATGCGGATCTTGATCCTATAAAAAAGAGTTGCATAGAGATGTAATTGGTAATTAGTTACCTACTGATCATACTAAGTCTTGGGTGATTTAGCCAAAGCTAACTCAGGGCATAGTATGATGTGGATCTTGTCCCACACGAATTCTATAATTCAGTGGGAGCATCTGTTAGTTAGAGCCCTAGAGCCAATCATTTGATGATTGTATGGACTCATGTATATCATATTCTTGTATATTAATAAAGGCTTTTGTTTGGTTATTATACTTATTTATATTAGTGCCAAATAGACTAAGTATAATAGCGTCCTTGAGTAGAAGGTTCATACCTATATCAATCGATTAGTTGAATCGATAGTGAGATGATATAGGGAACACTACTCTAAATCATTCCTAGTCGAGTATTAGCATTCAGGGACAATGTTAATACAATAAGACTAGCATGTAGGTCAGCTCGATGACTTGATCTCACAAGTCATGGATATAGAGATATCAAGCTGACACATGGGTATGCATTAGAGAATGTATACTGAATGACCCGCCATGAGAAAGTATCATGGATCGTTATATGAGTGTCATATACTTTCTCATGTGGCTATTAGTATGACTATTAGTCCTTAGACCTGAAGTCACCATGGATCCCTACATAAGGAGTTATGTACTTTAGTTTCGTCAAACGTCACCTGTAACTGGGTGGACTATAAAGGCGATTACTGGGTATATAACGAATTATGTAGAGGGATGTGAGTGATGTAGATGGGATCTATCCCTCCCATATGACGGGAGCGACATCGGTATTCTTGATAGAGTGAGACCACTAAGTGCATGGCCATGCCCAAATGAGTCAACATTAGATGTTGAGCTCATTTGATCGAGTGAGTCTACTTGGAGTTCAAGATTAAGATTGATTAGAGGATGACACGGTCTATGCCTCACATTGATCAATCTAGATGTCTAGGATAGAAGGACACTTGTCATTATTTTGTGAGTAGTCACAATTGGTAGTCACAAGGTGATGTCGGATCTCGACATTCTTGTAACTTGGGTAGTAATGATGTGTTGCTAGATACCGCTCATTACTTATGCTCCTAAATGGGTTTAGGGCATTGCCAACGTTACAAGAACCTATAGGGTCACACACTTAGGACAATTAGGTGGAGATTAGGTTCATTTGATGAACCAAGAGGATTAGATTCATTTGATGAATCAAATTGGATTAAGAGTAATCCTAATTGGGCTAACTTGAGTTCAACTCAAGTTGATTCATGTGTTAAATGAGTCTAATTTAGATTTTGACTCATTGAATCAATTCAATTTAATGAATTAGATTCATTATATTAAGTTGGCTCGAATCAAATGGTTGGATTAGATCCACCATGGTAGAGATTGAGTCAAGTTTGACTTGACTTGAGAAGGAAGACCAAAGGTCAATTTTGACTTGACCTTTTGCCACCTCATTGGTGAGTTGGCATTAGGTGGACCAATAATGATGTTCCACATCATCATGGGTGCCACCTCATGGAAGTTACAAAGCCACTCTCTTAATGGTTTCATATTAATTGCAATTAATGCAATTAATTGGTAATGGTTTCATATTAATTGCAATTAATGCAATTAATTGGTGAGATTTTGAAAGTGGCCGGCCACTTGGTTTTGGATGTGAATTTCATTTTTCCCATTCAAGTGGTGTAACTTCTTCTTCTTCCTTGGGTTCTTCCTCTCAAGCTCTCCCTCTCCCTCTCCTCCTCCCTTGGCCGAACCACATAGGTGCTAGCACACCTTGGTTTTTGGTCATCTCCATCTAGTGTGTCCGTGTGGATACTTCTAGAGGACCGGCGCTTGACGGTCTTGAGATCCGGCATCATTTGGACGAGCGGGAACGCGAAGGGCATCGCTACAAGGGTAAACATTTTTCTCGTAGATCTAAGTAGTAGATCAGTTTTTGAACTCGTACAAGAAATAGTTTTTCGAATTTTGTATACGAATCTTTGCACGGATCTACGGCTTTGGGTCCTTCGGGGTTTCCGCGATGCGAAAAAGCGGTTTTCGTGGCCCGAAGAACCCAACAGTGGTATCAGAGCCACGTGCAAAGACTTGTACGAGTTAGTTTTTGGTTTTTGGAAAACAAAACTTCTGTGATTTTCTGTAAAAAATTCAATTTTTATGTTTTTATGGGTAATTTTTCCTTATAGGCGAAGCACAAGTGTCTCGGCACTTGTAGGCTTCGGCTATCGGGAAGAATTTTCCCAAACGGCTTCGTTTCGACCCAAAATCTTTTGGGACAGCGGACTCGGGTGCCTTTAGATCGCAACGGAGCAACTCACGATGGTTAGATCGTGGGTAGGGGCGCTGCCCCTAACCCCGCAAGGGGATTTGCTCCGCGATCGCACCCGAAATCGCTAAAAACGAACCCGTCGGGAAGATTTTTCCGAAACGATAATGTCTCGGCCCAAATCGTTTTGGGACAGCGGGTTTAGGCGCTGTTGGATCGCAAAGGAACCCTCGCAATGGTTAGATCGCGGGTATGGGCGCTGCCCCTGGGCCCCGCAAGGGGATCCGTTCCGCGATTGCGCCCGAAACCGCTAAACGGGACCGCCGGGAAATTGAAAAAAAATTATTTTTTAAATTACAGAAAATAAGAAAATATATAATTTTGAATTATATATTAATTTTGTGATAGTCATGGCCCAAAACCCAATATGATTGGTTGTGTTGTAATTCATAATACGGCCTGCGTGCCGTGATGTGTTTTCGCGTGTTGTATTTATTTTATTATTCGCGACCTGCGCGTCGTGCCTCGTCTTTTATTCTTGTTGTAAATTAGATTTAGACTCGAATGTAACTCGAGTTTCAAATTGTAATGTACAAATTGGAGCGGTGGAGGGTCCACACGAGACGGAGTTCCGAGGCGGGCACGAGCAACACAAGGTGGTCATTGGGAGGAGCTTGGAGAAGCTGTTGACCCTAGGTTGACCATTCGATCTTCTCATTGGCTTGAGAAGATCGTAGTAGGGTCATGACTAAATCACAAATAGATTAATTAATTAATTATTATGTATCTGATGCATGTTTAATAGTTAATTAATTAATTAGTGCCTTAACGATTAGATTAGATCTAAGTCGTGCACATGATGCACCCTTGCGATTAGATTAGATCTAAGTCGTGCACAAGATGCATCCTTCTCGATTAGATTAGATCTAGATCGAACCAACTCTAAATGCCTAACCGTGCCGTGATACCTATCACTACCTCGATCACATGTATTGTTGAATCTGCCAAAGCAGAGCAATACATATTATCTTGGTAGGGTACGGAGGGACAATCTTGGTCCTGCCTATCAACGCATGGGTGAATACAAACTCAATTAGATTGAGTATTCCTAGTTACTCGGTTGGATCGAGTCAACTATAGGCATTATTCCAACGGTTGGAAAAGATAGGTCAAAATCACATCTATATTAACTCTCGGGCATATTAGCCAAAGCTAACTCGAGTTTTAATATAAATGCGGATATTGATTCTATAAACAAGAGTTGCATAGAAATGTAATTGGTAATCGTTACCTACCGATCATACTAAGGCTTGGGCGTATTAGCCAAAGCTAACTCAAGGGTTAGTATGATGTGGATCTTGTCCCACAAGAATTATAAAATTCAGTGGGAGCATCGTTTAATTAAAGGCCTAATTAAATGATTTTTAAAAGAATATGATATTTATTTCTGCAAATTTTTCTGTTGTAGATAATCATGACGTCAAATACGAACATTTTCTCTCTACGATCTGTCCTTAAGAAGGACAAGCTCAACGGAGCAAATTTCCTGGACTGGTACAGGAATCTGAGAATAGTTCTCACCCAAGAACGTAAACTGTACGTTCTGGAGCAGCCCATTCCGGAGGCCCCTCCTGCCACTGCCACGCGAGCAGACCGAGATGCTTACAAGAAGCATCGAGATGACGCATTAGATGTGTCTTGTCTTATGCTCGCAACCATGAACTTTGAGCTTCAGAAGCAACATGAGTTTATGAGCGCTTACGATATGGTTGAACATCTTTGTCACCTATATCAAGGACAAGCAAGGCACTGGAAGAGGAACTCCAAAGAATACCTGGAAGATCTTAAGAAGAAGAGAAATAAGATTTCTACTTCAGGTATAAATGTTATAGAAGTCAACCTCTCTATTTCTTCATCGTGGGTATTAGATACCGGATGTGCTTCGCACATTTGTACTAATGTACAAGCGCTGAGGAATAGCAGAGCATTGACGAAGGGTGAGATAGACCTACGAGTAGGCAATGGAGCACGAGTTACTGCTATTGCTGTAGGAACTTATCATCTATCTCTGCCCTCTGGGCTAGTACTAGAATTAGACGATTGTTGTTATGTGCCTGCCTTGACAAAGAACATAATATCAGTTTCTTGTTTGGACAAGAGAGGATACTCGTTTATAATAAAGAACAAATGTTGTTCCGTCTTTTTAAACGATATGTTCTATTGTAGTGCACCTCTGATAAATGGACTCTACATTCTAGACCTAGAGAGCCCTGTCTATAACATAAATACCAAGAGGATCAAGTCGAATGACTTGAACCAAACTTACCTCTGGCACTGTCGCTTAGGTCATATAAATGACAAGCGCTTATCCCAGCTCCATAAGGATGGTTTGCTGGACTCATTTGATTTAGAATCATATGAGATATGCGAGTCATGCCTACGAGGCAAGATGACCAAGACGCCCTTTAGTGAGCATAGCGAGAGAGCAACTGATTTGTCAGGACTCATACATAGTGATGTATGTGGCCCTTTCAATGTTGCTGCTAGAGGCGGTTATAGGTACTTCATCACATTTACTGATGATTTCAGTAGATACGGTTATGTGTACTTGATGACACATAAGGCTGAAACCTTTGAAAAGTTCAAAGAATTCAAGAATGAAGTACAGAACCAGCTTGGCAAGAGTATTAAGGTACTTCGATCAGATCGAGGTGGTGAATACTTAAGCCATGAGTTTCGTGACTACTTAGCTGAGTGTGGGATTTTATCTTAACTCACTCCTCCTGGAACACCACAGTGGAATGGTGTATCCGAAAGAAGGAATCGTACCTTATTAGATATAGTACGATCTATGATGAGTCACACAGATCTTCCGACATATCTATGGGGATATGCTCTAGACACGGCAGCTTTCATACTCAACCGAGTTCCATCAAAGGCCGTGATAAAGACACCATATAGGATATGGACTGGGAGAGATGCCCAGGTGTCTTTTATGAGGATTTGGGGTTGTGAGGCTTACGTATGACGTCAAGTCTCAGACAAATTAGGACCCAAATCTGACAAGTGCTATTTCATCGGATATCCCAAGGAAACTAAGGGATATTACTTCTACATTCCCAATCAGCACAAGGTAGTTGTGGCAAAGACTGGGGTCTTTCTAGAAAGGGACTTTGTTTCTAGAAAGACTAGTGGGAGCGCGTTCGATCTTGAAGAAGTTCAAGATGTGAACAATAGCACTAATGCCACGATGGAAATTGAACTGGAACCACAAAGTGTTGTGGATGATGTTGTTCCACAAGGAGTTGAGGAACAACAACCGGTTCATGTAGACATACCTCTTCGCAGGTCTGATAGGGTACGTCGTCAGCCTGAGAGATACTCATTTCTCTTGTCTGACCATGATGACATTGTGCTCATAGAGGATGAGCCTACCACCTATCAAGAAGCTGTGATGAGACCAGATTCGAGAAATGGCTAGAAGCCATGAGATCGAAATAGAATCCATGTACACCAACCAAGTATGGACTTTGGTTGATCCACTGAAGGGTAAAACCCATTGGGTGCAAGTGGGTCTTTAAGAGAAAGTGACATGGATGGACTTATCTATAAGGGTCGCTTGGTAGCTAAAGGTTTAAAGCGATTCATGGTATTGACTATGATGAAACCTTTTCTCCGGTGGTGATGTTTAAGTCCATTCGGATCATGCTTGCTATTGCGACCTACCATGACTATGAGATATGGCGGATGGATGTCAAAACCGCGTTTCTGAATGAAACCTACTCGAGGATGTGTACATGACACAACCCGAGGGTTTTGTAGATCCACAACATACTAGCAAGGTGCATAGGTCCATTTATGGACTAAAGCAAGCTTCTGGGCTGGAATCTTCGATTTGATGATGCGATCAAGCAGTTTGGTTTCATCAAGAGCGAAGATGAGCCTTGTGTCTACAAGAAGGTTGTAGGGGACATAGTTGTCTTCCTCATATTATATGTGGATGACATACTACTCATTGGGAAGGACATCCCTATGCTTCAGTCTGTCAAGACCTGGCTAGGGAGTTGCTTCTCAATGAAGGACTTAGGTGAGGCATCCCGCATTCTAGGGATACAGATCTATAGAGATAGATCTAAGAGATTGCTTGGCCTAAGTCAGAGTACATATATTGACAAGGTACTCCTTCGGTTTGCCATGCAGAACTCCAAGAAGGGATTTCTGCCGATGTCACATGGCGTGAGTCTTTCAAAGACTCAAGGTCCCTCTTCTAGAGAGGAGAGAGACCGCATGGATCAGATCCCTTATGCCTCAGCCATAGGATCGATCATGTACGCCATGCTGTGTACTCGACCTGATGTCTCGTATGCTTTGAGCATGACGAGCAGATACCAGTCAGATCCAGGTGAAAGTCACTACATAGCGGTCAAGAATATTCTTAAGTACTTACGAAGGACTAAAGAATATTTCTTAATATATGGAGGCAATGATGAGCTAACTGTAAAGGGTTACAGTGATGCCAGCTTTCAGACCGATCAGGATGATTACCGATCGCAGTCAGGGTTCGTATTTTGCATTAATGGTGGTGCTGTCAGCTGGAAGAGTTCGAAGCTGGATACAGTAGCTGATTCTACAACAGAAGCCGAGTATATTGCTGCATCAGAGTTAGCAAAGGAGGCAGTTTGGATCCGCAAGTTCATCACTGAACTTGGGGTGGTTCGTAGCATCGCTGACCCAGTTGAGCTCTATTGTGACAACAATGGAGCTATAGCACAGGCGAAGGAACCTCGCTCACACCAGCGGACCAAGCACATACTACGGCGCTTGCATCTCATTCGAGAGATTATCGATAGAGGAGATGTGAAGATTTGAAGAGTACCGACAGAGGCTAACATCGCAGATCCCTTGACCAAGGCTTTGGCACAGAGGAAGCATGATGGTCACACTAGGTCTTTAGGCCTTAGAACCTATACTGATTGGCACTAGTGCTAGTGGGAGATTGTTAGTTAGAGCCCTAGAGCCAATCATTTGATGATTGTATGGACTCATGTATATCATATTCTTGTATATTAATAAAGGCTTTTGTTTGGTTATTATACTTATTTATATTAGTGCCAAATAGACTAAGTATAATAGCGTCCTTGAGTAGAAGGTTCATACCTATATCAATCGATTAGTTGAATCGATAGTGAGATGATATAGGGAACACTACTCTAAATCATTCCTAGTCGAGTATTAGCATTCAGGGACAATGTTAATACAATAAGACTAGCATGTAGGTCAGCTCGATGACTTGATCTCACAAGTCATGGATATAGAGATATCAAGCTGACACATGGGTATGCATTAGAGAATGTATATTGAATGACCCGCCATGAGAAAGTATCATGGATCGTTATATGAGTGTCATATACTTTCTCATGTGGCTATTAGTATGACTATTAGTCCTTAGACCTGAAGTCACCATGGATCCCTACATAAGGAGTTATGTACTTTGGTTTCGTCAAACGTCACCCGTAACTGGGTGGACTATAAAGGCGATTACTGGGTATATAATGAATTATGTAGAGGGATGTGAGTGATGTAGATGGGATCTATCCCTCCCATATGACGGGAGCGACATCGATATTCTTGATAGAGTGAGACCACTAAGTGCATGGCCATGCCCAAATGAGTCAACATTAGATGTTGAGCTCATTTGATCGAGTGAGTCTACTTGGAGTTCAAGATTTAGATTGATTAGAGGATGACACGGTCTATGCCTCACATTGATCAATCTAGATGTCTAGGATAGAAGGACACTTGTCATTATTTTGTGAGTAGTCACAATTGGTAGTCACAAGGTGATGTCGGATCTCGACATTCTTGTAACTTGGGTAGTAATGATGTGTTGCTAGATACCGCTCATTACTTATGCTCCTAAATGGGTTTAGGGCATTGCCAACGTTACAAGAACCTATAGGGTCACACACTTAGGACAATTAGGTGGAGATTAGGTTCATTTGATGAACCAAGAGGATTAGATTCATTTGATGAATCAAATTGGATTAAGAGTAATCCTAATTGGGCTAACTTGAGTTCGACTCAAGTTGATTCATGTGTTAAATGAGTCTAATTTAAATTTTGACTCATTGAATCAATTCAATTTAATGAATTAGATTCATTATATTAAGTTGGCTCGAATCAAATGGTTGGATTAGATACACCATGGTAGAGATTGAGTCAAGTTTGACTTGACTTGAGAAGGAAGACCAAAGGTCAATTTTGACTTGACCTTTTGCCACCTCATTGGTGAGTTGGCATTAGGTGGACCAATAATGATGTTCCACATCATCATGGGTGCCACCTCATGGAGGTTACAAAGTCACTCTCTTAATGGTTTCATATTAATTGCTATTAATGCAATTAATTGGTAATGGTTTCATATTAATTGCAATTAATGCAATTAATTGGTGAGTTTTTGAAAGTGGTCGGCCACTTGGTTTTTGGGTGTGAATTTCATTTTTCCCATTCAAGTGGTGTAACTTCTTCTTCTCCCTTGTGTTCTTCCTCTCAAGCTCTCCCTCTCCCTCTCCTTCTCCCTTGGCCGAACCACATAGGTGCTAGCACACCTTGGTTTTTGGTCATCTCCATCTAGTGTGTCCGTGTGGATACTTCTAGAGGACCGGCGCTTGACGGTCTAGAGATCCGGCATCATTTGGACAAGCGGGAACGCGAAGGGCATCGCTACAAGGGTAAACATTTTTCTCGTAGATCTAAGTAGTAGATCAGTTTTTGAACTCGTACAAGAAATAGTTTTTCGAATTTTGTATACGAATCTTTGCACGGATCTACGGCTTTGGGTCCTTCGGGGTTTCCGCGACGCGAAAAAGCGGTTTTCGTGGCCCGAAGAACCCAACAGCATCATTTAATTAAAGGCCTAATTAGATGATTAATAGAATATGATATTTATTTTTCTGCACTTTTTTCTGTTGTAGATAACCATGACGTCAAATACAAACTCTTTCTCCCTGCGTTCCGTCCTTGAGAAGGACAAGCTCAATGGAGCTAATTTCCTGGACTGGTACAGGAATCTGAGAATCGTTCTCACACAAGAACGTAAACTGTACGTTCTGGAGTAGCCCATTCCGGAGGCACCTCCTGCCACTGCCACGCGAGCTGACCGAGATGATTACAAGAAGCATCAAGATGACGCATTAGATGTGTCATGTCTTATGCTCGCGACCATGAACTCTGAGCTTCAGAAGCAACATGAGTTGATGGGTGCTTATGATATGGTTGAACATATGCGTCAACTATATCAAGGACAAGCGAGGCACGATAGATTCAAGATCTTTAAGGCACTGTTTCAATGCAACATACAAGATGGGATTCCCGTAGGGCCATATGTACTCAAGATGATTGGGTACATAGAAAACCTATAGAGGTTGGGATTTCCCCTTGGCCAAGAGCTGGCCACTGACTTGATCTTGCAGTCCTTTCCAGAGAGCTACAGTCAGTTTGTCATGAACTACAACATGAATGATATTGACAAGCCATTGCCCGAGCTACTTAGCATGTTAAGAACTGCTGAGCTCAACCTTAAGAAGGTTAAGCCCAACTCTATTCTGATGGTTCAGAAACATAAGGGAAAGGGCAAGCCCAAAAGTAAGGGAAACTCTAAAGCCAAGGGCAAAGACAAGGCATTGAAACCCAAAGGAGGGGTCGCCAAGGATGCTACCTGCTTCCACTGCAGTCAGACCGGGCACTGGAAGAGGAACTGCAAAGTTTACTTGGAAGATCTTAAGAAGAAGAGAAGTGAGACTTCCACTTCATGTATATATGTTATAGAAATCAATCTATCTATTTCTTCATCATGGGTATTAGATACCGGATGTGCTTCTCACATTTGTACTAATGTGCAGGCGCTGAGAAATAGCAGGGCATTGACAAAGGGCGAGGTGGACCTACGAGTAGGCAATGGAGCACGGATTGCTGCTGTTGCTGTAGGCACTTATCATCTATCTCTGACCTCTAGGCTTGTAATAGAATTAGATGAGTGTTGTTATGTGCCTGCTTTAACTAAGAACATCGTATCAGTTTCTTGTTTGGACAAGAAAGGTTTTTCATTTATAATAAAGAATAAATGTTGTTCAGTTTATTTAAATGATATGTTCTATTGTAGTGCACCTCTGATGAATGGACTCTATATTCTAGATCTTGAGAACCCTATCTATAACATAAGTACCAAGAGGTTCAAGTCAAATGACATGAACCAAACCTATCTCTGGCACTGTCGCTTAGGTCATATAAATGACAAACGCTTATCCCAGCTCCATAATGATGGTTTGCTGGACACATTTGATTTTGAATTATATGAGACATGCGAGTCATGCCTTCTAGGCAAGATGACCAAGACTCCTTTTAGTGGACAAAGTGAGAGAGCGACTGACTTGTTAGGTCTTATATATAGTGATGTATGTGTTTCTTTCAATGTCACTGCTAGAGGTGGTTATAGGTACTTCATTTTATTTACTGATGACTTCAGTAGATATGGTTATGTGTACCTGATGACACATAAGTCAGAATCCTTTGAAAAGTTCAAAGAATTCACGAATGAAGTACAAAACTAGTTTGGCAAGAGTAGTAAAATACTTCGATCAGATCGAGGTGGAGAATAACTTAGCCATGAGTTTCGTGACTATCTAGCTAAGAGTGGGATCCTATCCCAACTCACTCCTCCTAGAACACCACAGTGGAATGGTGTATCCGAAAGGAGGAATCGTACATTATTAAATATGGTACGATCTATGATGAGTCACATAGATCTTCCCATGTATCTTTGAGGCTATGCTCTAGACAAAGCAGCTTTCATTCTCAACCGAGTTCCATCTAAGGCTATAATAAAGACACCATATAGGATATAGACTGGGAGAGATGTACAGGTGTCTTTTATGAGGATTTGGAGTTGTGAGGCTTATGTTGGACGTCAAGTTTCGGATAAACTTGGACCCAAATCTCACAAGTGCTATTTCATTGGATATCCCAAGGAAATGAAGGGATATTACTTCTACATTCCTAGTCAACACAAGTTAGTTGTGGCTAAGACTGGGATATTTCTAGAAAGGGACTTTGTTTCTAGAAAGACTAGTGGGAGTACGTTCGATCTTGAAGAAGTTCAAGATGTGAACCATAGCACTGAAGCCTTGATGGAAGTTGAACTGGAACCACAAAGTGTTGTGGATGATGTTGTTCCACAAGGAGTTGAGGAACAACAATTAGTTCAAGTAGACCTACCTCTTCGCAGGTCTGATAGGGTACGTCGTCAGCCTGAGAGATATTCATTTCTCTTGTCTGACCATGATGATGTTGTGCTCATTGAGGATGAGCCTACCTCCTATCAGGAAGCTGTGATGAGACCAGATTCTGTGAAATGGCTAGTATGAGATCCGAGATGGAATTCATGTACACTAACCAAGTATTGACTTTGGTTGATCCACCTGAAGGCGTCAAATCCATTGGGTGTAAGTGGGGTTTTAAGAGAAAGACTGACATGGATGGACTTATCTATAAGGGTCGCTTGGTAGCTAAAGGTTTCAAGCAGATTCATGGTATTGACTATGATGAAACCTTTTCTCCAGTAGCGATGTTTAAGTCCATTCGGATCATGCTTGCTATTGCAGCATACCACGATTATGAGATTTGGCAGATGGATATGAAAATCACTTTTATGAATGGAAACCTGCTCGAGGATGTATACATGACACAACCTGAGGGTTTTGTAGATCCACAGCATACTGGCAGAGTATGCAAGCTGCATAGGTCCATTTATGGACTAAAGCAAGCTTCTCAGAGCTCGAATCTTCCATTCGGTGATGCAATCAAATAGTTTGGTTTCATCAAGAATGAAGATGAACCTTGTGTCTACAAGAAGGTTGTAGGGAACACAATTGTCTTCCTTATATTGTATGTGGATGACATACTACTCATTGGGAAAGACATCCCTTTGCTGCAGTCTATCAAGACTTGACTAGGGACTTGTTTCTCAATGAAGGACTTAGGTGAAGCATCGCGCATTCTTGGCATATAGATCTATAGAGATAGATCTAAGAGATTGCTTGGCCTAAGTCAGAGTACATACATTGACAAGGTACTACTACGGTTTACCATGCAGAACTCCAAGAAGGGATTTCTGCCGATGTCACATGGTGTGAGTCTTTCGAAGACTCAAGGTCCCTCTTCTAGAGAGGAGAGAGACCGCATGGATCAGATCCCTTATGCTTCAGCCATAGGATCTATCATGTATGTCATGCTATGTACTCGTCCTGATGTCTCGTATGCTTTGAGCATGACGAGCAGATACCAGTCTCATCCAGGTGAAAGTCACTGGATAGTGGTCAAGAATATTCTTAAGTACTTGAGAAGGACTAAAGAATATTTTTGATATATGGAGGCGATGATGAGCTAGCTGTAAAGCATTACAATGATGCCAGTTTCCAGACCGACCAGGATGATTATCGATCGCAGTCAGGGTTCGTGTTTTGCATAAATGGTGGTGCTGTCAGCTGGAAGAGTTCGAAGCAAGACACAGTTGCTGATTCTACAACAAAGGCCGAGTATATTGTTGCATCAGAAGTAGCAAAGGAGGCAGTTTGGATCCGCAAGTTCATTACTGAGCTTGGGGTGGTTCTCAGCATAGCTAATCCCATAGAGCTCTATTGTGACAATAATGGAGCAAAAGCACAGGCTAAGGAACCTCGCTCACACCTGCAGACCAAACACATACTACGGCGCTTCCATCTCATTCGAGAGATTATCGAGAGAGGAGATGTGAAGATTTGCAGAGTACCCACAGAGGCTAACATCGCAGATCCCTTGACCAAGGCTTTGGCACAGAGAAAGCATGATGGTCACAGTAGGTCATTAGGCCTTAGAGCCTACACTGATTAGCACTAGTGCTTGTGGGAGATTGTTAGTTAGAGCCCTAGAGCCAATCATTTGATGATTGTTGTATGGACTCGTTGTATCATATTCTTGTATATAAATAAAGGCATTTGTTTATGGTTATTATACTTACTTGTATTGGTGCCAAATAACTAAGTATAATAGCATCCTTAAGTAGAAGGTTTTTACCTATATCAATCGGTTAGTTGAATCGATAGTGAGATGATATAGGGAACACTACTCTTAATCATTCCTAGTCAAGTATTAACATTCAGGGATAATGTTAATGCGACGAGACTAGCTTGTAGGTCAACTCGATGACTTGATCTCACAAGTCACGGATATGGAGATATCAAGTTGACACATGGGTATGTATTGGAGAATGTATACTGAATGACCCGCCATGAGAAAGTATCATGGATCGTTATATGAGTGTCATATACTTTCTCATATGGCTATTAGTATGACTATTAGTCCTTGGACCACTGCAAAAAAATCAATGTTTTAGGACCGGTCTTCTAAGAGCGTTTGATTAACCACTCTAAATATGTGTAGCAACAAGAGTGGTTAAATGAAACCGCTTGTAAAAGGTAAGAGTAATAGGAGCGGTTGGAAAACCGATCCAGCTGATTAATTGCAGCATCAGTTATTTAAAACCGTTTTGAAAGTCATTAAATTTAAGAGCGGTTTTATAAACTGATTTAATTTTATGTTTGGCAGCGGTTTATTAGACTTTTTAAAGTGGTCAACAAAACCGTTTCTACAAAGTCACATATTTTTTTAACCTAGGATCTTTTACCTATTATTAATATTTAAATTTCCTTAATTTTTAATCCTACGCCCCACATACTCACAACAAATCGTGAATCATTCTCCTTACTTCTTAAAAATCAAACATTCCGATCGAGATACTTAGAAAAAATAACAATCCAATTTCTGCGCCATTGTTGGCTTCTCTGTCACCGGAAATTGACTCACTTGTATAGGTAATACGCATGGAATCCATCTTCTAATTTTATTAAAAATAATTTTATAGATAATAATACAAACTGTCGAATCTCGATTGATTTGATGAAGTCCAAAATTAAATTACGTTAATATTCTTTTTTATTTTCATACCTAAAATAATTTTAAAACTTATTAATAATTTTATCTTCTTATCTTTATCAAAATTTTTATAAAATAAATACACGCAACATGTGTATTTCATTAATCAAAATGTGAGATGCATTACATACTTTAATTAATGAAATAAATAAAATAAATAATCGATGCATATAATTGAATCATACTAAATAAATCTGAGAAAGGGAACAAATAAAATTTTTGATATATTACTAAAATAGATTTAAAACTACAATTTATAATTTCATTAATTAAATTGTATGCAAGAGCCAGGTTGGTTATTCTCTCTCTTTTGTTTATGAAACAGCTTGGCTATTCTCTCAAAGTTGTGTGCGACTGTTGCTTTTATGCGGGCAACACGATTCGAAAGCGAGCAGAGCAAGCGACAGTGTTGACTGGCAATTCCTCATCGTAAGCCTTCCTCCTCTACTTCTCCTCTGTGTTCTTTTTCTTCCAAAGCAAGCAACAGTGTTGACCGATGATTCCTCATCGTAAGTCTTCCTCCTTTACTTCTCGTCTTTGTTTTTTTTCTTCCACTGAATTAGGCCGCCTTGCGCCGAGAATGCAAGTTAATCCCTAATTGATAGTTTCCAAGTTTCTGAATTTGAACGTATAAAATCAGTTAATGTTTTCGAGGCTGAGAAATCTATTTTATAGAACATATATAGTAGAATGTCCATGTTCTATTTAAAACTTATTGTAGACCTCAAACATAGTTATTAAACGAGAAATAGATTTTTGTGGACAATGTTGGGGAAAATTTCATTAGTTTAGAAACAATATATAATGTGATATTAATTGATTTGAGTAGAATTATATTGCATTCAATAAAGTTTAAATATTATTGTACTCAATTAGTTTAGTGTCGATATTTAAAATTCTTTGTATGATTTTACTTTGTTATATCATTTAATGTTTGCTGCATTCATTATTATATATATGTATTTGAATTAGTAAAAATAATTTAATAGGTATGAATGGAGAAGACTTGGATAGACTATCCCCACGGTAGTCTTGAATATCGAGTAGGAGACCTACACTTTTTACGTTACACATTTGATGACACAAATGAAGAAGCCACAAAATCGTGTCCTTGTCGTAAATGCATAAACTCGTTGAATCATGATCGTCAGACAATACATGAACATTTGTTGATAAATGATATTTTACGAGATTATCGTATTTGGAGTTTTCATGGAGAAAAATTTATTATACAATCTCATGATAGTGCAAGCAACAATCTTCCGGCTTCTTCTAAGGAGGTTTCTAGTATGGCTAATCATGAACCTATGATACAAGACATGATACGTGAAGCACTTGAGATTCCTGAAGAACCAATTGTGAATAATGAGAACTACGCTGGTGCATCAACAAGTCATATGGGATATGACTCTAATGTAGAAGATTTTTATCGATTGTTAGATGATTCTAAAAACCATTATATGTCGGATGCACTGAGTTTTCAAAATTGGCGTTCTTTGTTGAATTATTTAAGTTGAAAGTAAGTGGGAAATGGAGTGATAAATCATTCACGTCATTATTGGAGTTTCTTCGTCGAGTACTTCCATCTGAAGCACAAGTACCTAATACTTTTTATGAGGGCTAAAAAATTAATTTCTAAACTAGGACTTCAGTATGAAAAAGTACATGCTTGTCCAAATGATTGCATGATTTATTGGGAGGAAAATAAGAATGAACAAGCTTGTAAAGTGTGTAACGTCTCAAGATGGAAGGACTTGCAGAAACAAACCAAGTCAAGTAAAGGTGGAAAAAAACATCTATTGGTGAAGACTCCAGCCAAGATATCTTGGTATTTTCCTTTAAAAACAAGATTACAACGATTATTCATGTCATCTAAGACAGCTGAAAACATGCAATGGCATTCTAAGAAACGAGTTTTGGATGGAATTACGAGGCATCCGACCGATTCACAAGCATGGAAGGCATTTGATGAACGACATCATGACTTTGCATCTGATCCTCGAAATGTATGATTGGGACTTGATGTTGATGGTTTTAATCCATTTAAAAATCAAAGTGTGTCACACAGTACTTGGCCCATTGTCTTGATGCCTTACAACTTACCACCTTGGGAATCCATGAAACCCCATTCAATTATTTTATCCACCTTAATTCCAAGCCCAAAAGCACCTAGAAATGATATTGATGTGTACTTACAACCTTTAGTGGTCGAGCTGAAAGATTTATGGGAAAATGGGATATCAACATATGATGTTTGCAATAAAGAAATGTTTCAAATGCGTGCTGCATTACTTTGGACAGTCAGTGACTTTCCTGGTTTAGGATATTTGTCTGGATGGAACACATAGGCAAAGAATTCATGTCCAACATGTGCTGATAAGATAGATGCTTTGTACTTAAAGAATGGAAAGAAGTGGTCATTCAGAGGACATCATCGCTTCTTATCTTTAGATGCAAAAATTCAAACAATGGCAAGTTATGGTAAGTCAGAGCTACATGAGTTAGATCTGTCTCCGTTGTTTGGATCTGATGTTCTTAAAATGACTGTAAACAAAAATGTCCTGTATGGTAAGAGTAATGCATCGAAGCCAATTGTACGAATAAAAATGGGGTCAATTGAACAAATGTGGCGAAAAAGAAGTATATTTTTTACTCTTCCTTATTGGGAGTTTAATTTGATCAGACATAATTTGGATTCCATGCATATTGAAAAAAATGTTTGTGATAATATCCTAGGTACACTTTTAAATGATCCAACCAAGAGCAAAGATAATGTTGCTGCGCGTAGAGAGTTGAAAATTTTAGGCATTATGAAACAATTATGGCTACAAAAACAACCAGATGACACATATTATTTTCCAACCTCTTGTTATTCTTTGAGTAAACCTGAGAAGAAAATATTTTGTTCGGTTCTTAAAGATATTCGTGTCCCTGATGGCATGTCATCTGACATTTCAAAGTGTGTTGATGTTGGACGTTGTAGAATTATGGGTTTAAAAAGCCATGATTGTCATGTCATTATGGTATATTTCTTACCGATTGCTCTACGTCGAGTGTTGTCAAAAAAAGTAGTTGCTCCATTAATCATTTTGTGTGAATATTTTAAGGCAGTGTGTGGAAAGTCCTTAAGAGAAGATGAGTTACAAAAATCTGAAGAAGAGGTGATATTGGCTTTGTGTGAGTTGGAAAGAATTTTTCCACCATCTTTTTTCACAATAATGGTGCATTTGGTGGTACATTTAGCATATGAGGCAAGAGTAGCCGGCCCGGTACATTATCGATGGATGTATCCGATAGAAAGATATCTTGGTAAACTTAAATTTGTTTTGAACCGGATTCACTATTCATTGCATAGATATGCTTGAATATGTTAATTTTGTTTGTTACCTTGAATTGCCCAGTAGTGACAACTGCAACTCATTCTATAATAATGAAAGTTCTTTCTTCTCACACAGAGCACGTCGCTAATGTTGGGATTCCTAAAGGGTGCCAAGTAGTCACTTTGGATGTTAAAACTCTAAATCAAGCTCATAGATATATCCTTTCTAACTGGACAACGTTGAACCCATATCGTCAGTAAGTATAATTTTCTAAAAATTTATTTTGTTTATTGTTTTTATCATCAATGAAAATTTTAACTTACAGTTCCTGCTACCATTGAACAGAGAATTTAAGAATGAGTTGAAGAGAAGACATAGATATGGTCGTCGCCCAACTAATTCTGAGTTGGATGATTTGGTACTAATGCAATTTGCAGACTGGTTTGCAAAAAGAGTAAGTAATTTATGATGATGTATTTGTACATTGCAGGTTCATCGATAAATAGATCAATTTTTTAAGATTTATATCTGATAATTATTGAAATTATTTGAATATTGTAGGTTGATCAAACAAATGAACAAATTGATGACTTAGATCTAAGAGCATTTTCATGTGGTCCAAATTATGTAGCATTTCATTATCATGGGTTTAATATAAATGGTTTCGCATTTCGCACAGTGGAATCTGAACAAAAGAAAAAAGTACAGAATAGTGGGGTCATGGTGCAGTCTACTCATGATAACGATGATCACGAGTCAAACTATTATGGTTGATTAACTGATGTTATCTCACTTGATTATGGTGGTCATGGATGAATCGTTCTTTTTCGATGTGATTGGGTTAATATTATTAATGGAGTGAAAATTGATCCGTTAGGATTCACAATGGTGAACTTTTCACGCTTGATACATAAAGGAGAACGTGAAGAACATGAACCTTTTATTTTGGCTTCACAAGCGCAAATGGTCTATTATGTATGTGATCCAAAAGATGAGGATTGGTATTGTGTTATTCGTCACACACCTAGAGATATATACAATATGGGAGATGAAGACAATTTTGATACAACGCATTTCATTCATAATAATTTTTTTAGTACACAATCGCTATTAGGTGATGTAAATGGAGTAGATATTGAGTTAAGAAGAACTGATGTAGAGGGATCAATAGTTGAGGGCATGGCAGTGCTAAATAATGAAACAGATAATGAGAATTCAAGTTGAATTTTGTTTTCTTCTTCGGAAGGTGCGTCTTCTTCGTCTTGATATGAGTTTTTTTTTAAAGATTTGTGGTTTATTAATTTTTTTTCTTCCTATTTTGGTCTGAATAAATATTGTTAATGAAACTATATTTCTTGCATAATTTGGATTACTTGTGTTGTATGCTTAATTTAATTTCGTGTACTATAAGACCAAAGGATTTCCTTAACCAATATTAGTTTGGCTATGTGTGCATGCATCTTTTTTATGTATGCAGTTTTATATCAAAATAAGTGACATTAAGATAAGGCTATAGCTAGTTATGATGCTTGCAGAAATCTTTAGTGTTTTGTCTTTTGTATTTTGGACACTAACTTTGATTCCACTGTTGAAATATGTGATCATTGTGCTTATTCACTTTTACGCAGGCATGCCAATGTAAATCTATTGCTTAGCTTCTACTCTGCGGATGAAGATTTGACCATTTACAAGAAGCATATTTCATGCCCTGTAACTTCAACTTTTGGGGCAAGGCTTAAGAGGGTACAGAACGAAAAATTAAAGATTTCCAAGACTTAGGGGCCAAGGCCTAAGCTTCGTTTTATAGTTTATATGCTATTGGCAAAGTGTATTTCTTGCATAACTTGAATTACTTGTGTTGTATGCTTAATTTAATTTCTATACTATATAAGACCAAAGGATTTTCTTAACCAATCTTATTTTTGCGATGTGTGCAGACCATCTTTCTTATGCTTACAGTTAATTCGATTCCTTGCATTTTTTTTATTTTTTATTTTATTTTTTATTAAAACGGTACAAACCATCTACACTCATGAGATTCATGAGGATGAACATGATACATCATCTGATGGGTGTGAAATGATAAACAGTCACGGAGTGCATTCATGAGATTCATTTGCACATGTTCGACAATATAACATGATTTGGAGAGTATGATACATAACGTCAAACAATTGTAGTAAATGAAGAGAAAGTTAAATCTTATGTGCTAAAATTATTTTTAAATTGCGTGTTTTCAATTTTATCAATTCTCAATTTCAATTATAAACTAGCCATCAAGACCATTTCCAAGAAAATGGTCCGTATATATTTTAAAAATCATAAAATAAAAGTGTTAACTAAAAAATTCATTTCACGCATTTTTATTTAAATAGTCATTATAATAACTCATTATCAATCTTATCATTGTCTATATTTTAAAATATAATCATATTTTATTTATATAAATGGATGCAATGGAAAATTTGCACATTGGTGAATTATTTTAAGAAAGAATAAAATTCCTATACCTACACAATTTTAATATGGTTCACCAAGATTATAACCATAAAATTTTACCAAAATAGAAACTAAAATACCATGTTTATTGGCTATGAAAGGGCTCCCCTTTTTTAGCACTCACAATATTTTGCTATTTTTTTTTCGTGATTCCCGCTTTTAATTTCTAGAACCCTAAACTTACCTATCTAATGTATTGATATATATTGCTTCATCTACTCATCTCCTTTTATCGATACTTCTCAGGGAGAACATTACAACTAATTTTGATTCTTGGAGGTAATTTCTTGCTTGAAGTATGTATGTATATATATATATATATATATATATATATAGAGTTTCGATCTCCTGCGCGCTCGCACAGTGCGCGACTGTGCGCGCGCGCAGGAGATCGCTCAGTTTTTTTTTATTTTTATGATTTTTTTAATATTTTAAATTTAAAAAATCAATTAAAAAATTTTTCTTATATAAATTTTTAATACCTTAATATATCCCCTTAACATATTACAATACTCAATAAATACTTAAATTAATTTTATTTTAAATTTTTTTTAAAACCAAACACTATAACTTAATTGGAAAGTCTAAACTCCAGAGGTAAAATCTAAAAAAAAAAATAGCTTTAACACTATAACCAAAGCCTGAACCCTAGAAATAAACTCTTAAAAAAATATTTTATTTTTTATTTTTTTAAATTATTTTTTAATTCATAAACAAATAATTAAAAAAAACAAAAACAATTAAAAAAAACTCATATACAGTGTTGAATCCTGCGCGCGCGCACAGTCGCGCACTGTGCGGCGCGCAGGATATCAACACTATATATATATATATATATATATTTGAATCAGTTTCTAGAATTTTGGATGACTGTCCCAGACTATCATATTGTTTTAGGCATGATTAATTTTTATTTTCATAGTTTAAAGATGTTGATATCTTGTTATGTTTTTGACTACTTTTTGTTAGCTTTTATTTATTGTCGCCATTTTGCAGATAAAATTGTCTGATGTTAATTTTCTGACCTTTTTTTTGGAATTTTCAAAATTTAAAGATATAAAATCTGGATAAGAGTTTGAATTTGCAACATAAATATGAGTATGTAATAAAAAATGTCACACACTTATTGTCTATTTCTTATAGGAATTGCTTCACTTTGAAAATGGTGAACAAAAGAATTCAAAAGTTGCTTCAAAATACCAGAGGACGATCTAGAAGAGAAGAATCAAACAATAGAGGATTAAATAGTGAAAATGAACCACAAGATGTACCACTGCCACACTCTCCATCGGAAACACAAAATGTTGAATTGGACTTACAACACAATGTTGAGCATAATGAGGAAGGTTAGAATTTTTTTGGGGATATGAATAGCTAATTGAATTTATAATGAAGTAACATTATGTTTTTTAATGAATTAATATTATGTTTTAATTACTTTTTTAGGTTCATCTCAAAGGAGCCAAAATACACGGGGCAGGACAGTGATGAGGGATGTTCATTCATTAGGTCCCAATGACTTATAAGTTGTAAGATTTAATGAAAGGGGTCAACCTTATGGAGAAATGCAACCCACGCTTTCAAATTTTGTTGGAACGATTGCTTGAAATGGAAACTTGTTACCCCTTAGTTTTCTAGACCGGAGGAAAATACCTAAAAATCGTTTGGATCTTGCATGGGGATATGTAACTGTAAGTTGAGAATCTTTTAGTTCCAAATTTCAATTAGAAATTATATAATTTGTTTAATATTCGTAGGAACATTTTTGTATCCCTACTCGCCACAAAAAAATTGTGATGCAAATTATGGGAGTTGCATGAAGGCGATGGAGGACCGAAGTCAAGGCAACATCTTATGACCCAAATATTCCTTTAGATGAGCTCTTGCAAATTCGTCCTGTCCCTCATAAGCTGACACTCGAGGTTTGGGAAACTTTATGTGACTATTGGAAGAAGAATGAGGCAGTAATAATAAATTTATTATTTTGTACATATAGATGGGTGTATATGATGCATTTTTGTTAACCTATTACAGAGAATGTCAAAAATTAATAGAGAAAATGCTCATAAAAAATGAAGAATTCATGCACAAGGACGCATAAATATTCCAACATTGGAAGATAAATTTGTAAGAATTATATATAATGATTGTTTTTATAAGTTCTATATAATTTTTAATTCACAAATTCTATATTTTTAGGGACGGGATTTAAAGTATTGATTAAAGTGAATAGAATATAGTTGGTGTTAGCTAAGTTTGATGGCGCAATTTGTTGATTAGTTTTAGGAAAATGGTGTAAAACCTACTCGTATTGAAATATTAGAATTAAGTTGTCATAGTAAAAAGAAAGGAAGGTCTCCTATTGTTGATGAAGCTATACAACATGAGGTAAGAATTCTATTTCAATTTTTTAAAATGACTTGTCAATATTTTTATAATGTTATTCACAATTTTTGTGTCAGGTTTTATTGAATGAGGCTGTGAAACGCCATCTCCAAGACATGCCAGAGGGAACATATCCAAGACAAGTGCATGAGCAAGAATTTCGGTAATGAGCACATTTAATTTTTGCTAAAGTTATAACTTTTATAATACTAATTATTTTTTATGCAGTGAGGTGTTCGGGCCTGAGCATTTTAGCCGAGTTCGATGTTTAGGAGCTGGTGCACTGCCTAGCCAAGTTTTTCCTGACCAATATAAGCGTAGCCATTGCCAAGGATATGACACTGCTTCGGATGCCATAGAAAAGATCAAGGAAATGAAAGAAAAAATAAAGGAAATGGAAGCTAGGGAGGCAGAGCGAGAAGCACAACTATAAGCAGAAATGGAAGCACGTGAAGCACAAAGGAAAATCGAGATGGAGCAATCGATGAGGCGGATGCAGGAACAACAATTCCAAAATTTTATCCGTATTATGCAAAGTATGATAGTTGGAACTGCAGGGGGATCTCAAGGGTGCGAAACATTACCGAGACATGTATTAGCATGTTTGATGTTAATGAATGAATTATTAAAAATTACTTGTATAAATGCATGATGTAAAATCCGCTTTCTTTTGTAGATGGCAAGTGTGATGGCAGAAATCATGCAACAATATATGAGTATTCCATCAAACGCTCAAGAAAATATCCGTAGATCTCCTCCATGAGAGAAATCAAATGGTAGCAGCTAGAATTTGAGAAAAATATATTTTGATTTATATTAGGGTTGGAAATAAATACTATGTTTTTAGATGAATAATATGCTATTTTGATTGACAATGATTGTTCGTAAGGATTATGTACTGATTTTTTATGATGGAATGCCATTGTTTTTTTTCATCTATTTATTATATTGAGTTATGGAATGATTTATAAAGAAACATAAATGGTTTTTTTTTAAAAAAAAATCTGTCATCTACAAAAGACCGTTCCAATAAATTAAAAAAAAAATTTGATGTTAAACCATTCCAAAATTACAAAAAATCGCTTCGAAATATGACTTTCAAGAGCAGTTATGAAATCGTTCCACATGAACACATATAGAAGCAGTGAATAAAAACCCACATTTAGGAGCGGTTATTATGTGCTCCTGATATGTGCAAACAAAAGCGGTTTCGAAACCGCTCCTAGTTTTAACCTTCTACAGTGATTTAAAAACCATGGCAATATCCATGTTTCACAATCGGCTGGTCAACCGATTCAACATCCTCACTTGCAATTCGGTTAACAACCGTACCTAAATATAGATTTCAAATCGGTTTCAGAAATCGCTCTAATTGAGGATATATTTGTAAAATACCGGAAAATAGGAAATATTAATTAGGGTTCATTAATTTTGTTGGATGGATTAGTTGGATCCAATTTAGAACTTCTTAAATTGGATTAGAATTTAATTTGGCTAATTGTGGTATGATAGAATTAGCTAAACTAGACCTTATGTTTAATATACAGGACCTTGACGCGAGACGAGTATCTCGGAGTCAGATTTGGACCATTTTATCGGAGGCGGGTACTTTAGACTTTTTGTCTTTGATATGCTTAGTAATGAAAGTAACATATTGCATTAATTGTGTTTCTTATCTGTTTCAGTTAATCACTACCCAAATCTTGGTACGTGTTTGATTGATTGATTGGTTTGCATCTCATGTATATTTTACCTGTTTATACATGCTTATAGGGGGTAGTGATATACCATGCTTCACCATGTTCAGGACCTAGGTTTTTATACCTTCTGTGTACCTTTGATTCGATATGATTCGTTGACCTAGGGTGCACTATTCTATATATATGGATTAGGTCAGGATGTTTTTATGGTTATTGCCATGCATCATTTGCATGATTGCATGCTGTGCGATAGTCCGCTCCATTATTGTTGAGCACATCACCAGTTACATGGATCTGCACACACCACCACTCATGGGTTAGTGGTCGATTCAGGCAGAGTGTGTTGCAGCAGGGACTCTGTTAGGCACCGTTGGTCCGCTCATGGGTAGTGTGACACAACGAGTTATCCGGCAGGGATTCCTCCCCGTCATCGTGTACCGGGAGTTGAGAGCATTGCGCTCCCCCATCTATGATTTGGGGTAGGAGGATAGGTGTACTCCGACAGCATCCCGTCCGCTCGGTCACTCATCAGGAGTAGTGACGACAGAGTTCACAGTTGTTATAGCCCTACCCACTCGGCCTCACTATTGTGTGTGAGATGATCGACTAGCATCAGGGGTGACCAGGACGCATCATTGGCATCATATGCATGATGCATTTATTGCTTGTGTTTGTGTTTGCTGCATTTATATGCTGCATATTGTTTGGATACATGCATACAGGATTTCCTTATCCCTCAGACTGTTTGACCTTATACTCAGGACCTGGTTAGTACAGTATTCTCCTGTTTACTTCAGATGCATTTTTATCTTTCTTATCAGGAGACTGTACGCATGATTAGTGCTAGATGTTGTTTCTTTACTTTGCATATCAATTGTACCTGCTGAGTGTTGGACTCACCCCGCCACCATTGTTGTTATTTTCAGGTTGATGCTGTTCGGAGGGAGTTCCAGTCGCTAGTCCTCACTGCACGTAGTGCTGGTCCCTGCAGACCTCGAGGATATGTTTGGTTTTCTTTGGTTTCTTTTCTGTTCTAGACCGTTTTGAACATGATATGTTTTGGATTATTCTGCTTATGGATATTGTTTGGATTTTATTTATTGCGATGGATTTGGATTTGGATTTTATTCTACTACATGCCTGCCTGGATGGCAGAAGAGGTGAGTTCGTCGGATTTGAGCTTTACGAGTGTAGTGGAGTAGGGTGGATTTCGAGTCAGAGTATTATTTTTACTGTTTAATTATCTTAACTGCGTGGTTGTGACAGCCAGAGGCTGAATAGATTATATATAACTGCGTGGTGATATTTTATTTTGTTGTTATTATTCCAGCCGCCTGTGGCTGAGGTATTTGTGAGATGTAGAAAGTTTTTGATTGTCCACCGTACAGGGGAGATGCTGTCGAAATTTTCTCGGACAGGGACTCCTCTGGGGCGTGACAATTTAGTGGTATCAGAGCCCAGGTTTACAATCTTTTGTTTTCGTATTTTGGATGTTTGGGATAACCTGATACCAATTTATTTACTTGGTATTAGAGCGCCAAGTTTGGCGTTACTTGTTGGATTTTTGTATTTTGGATTTTTGGGATTTATCTGATACCAATTTATTTGGTATCAGAGCGGGTTATGATACCTGCTTTTGGTGTTCTGGAGATTTATCGGATACCTGTTGTTGGTATTCTGGATATTTGGGTTAGCCAGGTTTGCGAGTCAAACTGGGCATTATCGGATTTTCGATATGGTTATGTTTCGGATTTCCGTTTCCGATTTATTTGGATTTCCGGCGATATGTACGTTCGGAATTTTGAGGTCAAATTGGGGACTGGACAGCAACGGAACATCTCCAGACGACATATAGGTATGATGTTTAATTTTATAGTTTATGACAGGTATTAGCATTCTTTATTTAGTACTTGTCTGGTTGCTGTAACACATATTACTTGTGATGAGTTAGCCATTGAGCATGGTTGACCTTAATAGAGATCAAGGATTATAGTCTCTGGTGATTTTTCACATCATACCATTAGTAGTTTTAGCTTCTGTTACTACTAGTAGGAGTTGGAGGTACATACCAGCCTCTGCTATTGTTAGCTGAGTAGTGGATGATACCTACATATTCCTGTTGACTTAGCCAGGAGAGTTTTTATACTCATATCTTTTGGATATTAGGGTACCAAGTACGATGGAAATTGGTCATTGGGGGTTACCATGTTTGATCATTGTTGAGAATGGTTTGAGGTTGAGGGATATTGTGAGATCAGATATTGTGATATGTTGATTTCTAATGATTTATGAGAGTAAATGTTATGTGGTTGTCTGATGATCAATTACTAGATATTTGTTTTGATGATCTATTAGTGGATAACTATTTTGATGATTTATATTTGGGTTGTTATTGATGGTGACATAGTGAGTGTCATTTATGATATTCACAGGTTTGATGATTATGGTTGGTGATCAGATTATAAATTGGGTGCTGGAGAGTTTACGGTTGAATGTGCCTATGAGATTTTAATAAATCTGGTTGGTTATGAATAGTTAACAGGATGATATAAAAAAAAATATGATATATGCTTCCTCTGATATGGGACTATGTGGATAAATAATGATTGATGTTTTGGAATGCTAACTTGCCCTCATGGGGAGTAGAGATTTATTCATCTGATATAGTGTGGGCTGATGTTTTTGAGGATGAAGATGAGAGTGTCTTGATGTTCTTAAATTCTGATTTTTTCTTTTTGGTCGTACACATTTATACATATGATATTATGTGGTTTGATATACCTTAGTTGCTTGTGGAGGATTAAGATATTCTTGATTAGTTAGTAGATGAATGATTTAGTTTTGTTGGTTGATCAGTAGAGGATTGTCATACTCTATTTTTTTGAGGTTCGAACCTTTAGGTTATTGTGCTTAGTTATGTATCTAGAGTACATTTGAGTACATGTTTTGTACTGACGTGAAAATGACTGATTTAGCCATATATCATTATCGGCTTGGATAGGTTATAAAGGATCGATGTATCCTATTCCATGAAGATTTTGACCGTGGATTGTATATATACCTGGTGGGATAACTTAGAGGGTGCTTTGGGATATGTGACCCCGCTGATGTAAGGAAGTGTAGAGCTACTTGCTTAACACTTATGGGATACAATCGTTACTAGTGTATACTGGAAGAGTACATTTGGATTTATGATGATAAAATTTTCCTCATTAGCTGTAGTCTTGGTAGTGTATGACATTGACTTGCAATGTTATACCATGGTGTGTATATCTTTCTTGTTCCGATACCAGTTCCTTTGAACCTAGAGCAGGGATGTTACTGGATGATTAGGCTGCTTTATTTTGGGTTGCTTTTGATTGATGTATTCATGCTTGATACATATGCATGAATTTTGTTTAGATATACCCGTAACCCATGAGTGTTGGTAGCATAAGGTTGGTCTCTTTTGATTGAGCTGGTATGCTGATTTTGCATGTCTATGTTGGATGTATATTATGATTGTTATGTGTTGTAGGAGTCCTGTGGTAGACTGTCCGTTTGCAAGTAGTATATGTATCCATGTTCTGATATGGTTTGAAAGTTCCTTGTGGATTATAGATATGTAGTTCGGTGTATGTATCTGGATGTATTATTGAAGATATCTTGTTGATTAAATCCGAGATGTAGTATAAGTACATCGGTGGTGTTTTGATGGAGGCATTTTGTCGATTTAATCTGAGTTGTGATATGTACATATGTGTTTGGTGTGGTATCTGAGGTATCTTTTTGATTAGGTTTGATTTGTGAGTGCACCTGAGTTTAGTATGCTTTATTGAAAGTATATATTGGTTATACTCTTGGACTAGGTGTATATATGCCATGTGAGGTTGTTTGAGGTGTATTGTCGATTATACCTATATTAATTTTGCACACGTGTTCGGTATGTATTGTTAGAGGTATCATACTGAATATACCTGAGTTGTATGTTTGGTGTATAATAATTGGAGGATTTTGTTGATCATACATATGTTGTGTGAGCATGTTTGCTAGGTGTATACATTGGTAGTAGTATGATGATTCTACTTATACTGAATGCAGAATGTGGAGTGACTGCATTATGTCATTTGTTGAATTAACCCATCAACTAATTTTCCTATCAATGGATGACCTACTAGGATGCTGATAGAGTTGATGATGGATTTGATTAGTTACTAGGTTGTTATATCCTAGGCTAACCACAGCGAATTGTGGTAGAGAGATCTTGTACAGTCTCTAGCTGGATAATTAGGTGCCTTGGGGTACTTAGGCATTGTTTTGTGGTGGAGCGTTGCTCCCACATATCATGGATTGCTGGTAGCGGAGCATTGCTCCTATATTTATTGCAGATACATATATCAGATTATTTGTGGTGGAGTGTTGCTCTCACATATTGAGGATTTCTTGTGGTAGAGCGTTGCTCCCACATATGTGGTGTTTTCTGTGATGGAGCGTTGCTCTCACCCTGGAGGATTTATTCTTTGGTGATTTATGTTATTGATGATCAGATTTTTCGATTTATTATTGGAGATCTTATGGATAGGAATGTCTGTGATACGGACATTATGTGTCTTGGTTTTTACCATAGAGGCTTACAGTGCCTTAGATGTTTTCAGGGACTCGATGATCCTGGTATGTCGAGGATGTTTGGATAGGTTTCCATTATCTTTGTGGACGATGTTGTGATCTATTACGGATCTGAGGTGAGTCACGTACACTACCTTTGCATAGATCTAGAGATGATTCGACGAGAACATCTATATGTGATTATCAGTAGTGCTGGTTTGGATTGTTTTATGTGAGATGTTTGAGCCACACGGTCACCAATAGAAGTATACCGTGGTTCCACATGAGATCGAGATTGTTACCGTCGGGAGTAGACGGAGTCAATAGAAGAGGCTTGCAACCTCCTTTGTTTGGCCGATATTTCCGGAGATACGTTGAGGGTTTCTCATGGATTGCTATGTCACTTACACGCCTGACCATGAAAGGCGTGAAGTTTATTTAGACTGAGGATTTCAAGATCATCTTCTAGGAGCTGAAGCGAAGACTAGTGTCGGCTTCGATTTTTTGTTTTTACTTTCTGGAGAGGACGGATTTGTCCTCTACACCGACGCGTTTCTACAGGGTATGGGTGCTGTTCTGATGCAGCACGGTTGAGTATTCTTATATGCTTCTTGATAGTTGAGGGAGCCTGAGAAGAAAATACTCGGTTCATGATCTGGAGTTGGCCGCTGTTATTTTTGCCCTGAAGATTTGGCGGCAGTACCTGTATGATATTACATTGAGATTCTCACTAACCATCGGAGTCTCAAATATCTGTTCACTCAGAATGAACTTAATCTTCGACCGAGGAGATAGATGGAGTTCCTGAAGTATTATGATTGTACCATTAGCTATCACCTGGGAAAAGCTAATGTGGTTGCCGATGCACTTAGCTAGAGGTCCAGAGAGACTTTAGCTTGCCACCGAGTTGTGGTCACAGATTTGATTCAGGATTTCTCTGAGTTAGACATTGAGGAGCATGGACAGACAGAGCAGGATATTCTTGTTACCATAGTTGCTCAGTCGTCGATCAGGACGAGAATCCGAGAGACCCAGTTGTTGAAACCTCATAGAGCTCAACGTGAGGCAAAGTGGTCCATATTATCAGACGGAGGATGGTGGAGGCGCAGGACCGCCAACAAGAGTTATGATGATCGGAGACACAGACCCCTAACGTTCTCTATTGGCGACCATGTATTTCTGCGAGTTTCACCCACGAAAGGGGTGAAGAGATTTGACCTCAGATGCAAGCTAGCTCTGCGATATGTTGGACCTTTCCAGATCTTGGAGAGGATTGGAGTGGTAGATTACTATCTGGCACTACCACCGTCCCTGTCAGGCGTGCATGACATATTCCATGTGTTTGTGCCAAGGTATATACCTGACCCGACACATGTGCTGACAGATATTTCAGTTTCCGTTCAGCCTGACGTCACTTATGAGTAGGTTTCGGTACGGATTTTGGATCGGAAAGAGTGTAAGTTGTGGAACAAGACTATCCGGCTGGTTAAAGTCGGATGACATCATCATTCAGACGATGATGGTTACTTGGGAGCTCGAGAATACTATCCGAGCTCGATATCCCCATCTTTTCACAGGAGGTATGTGATTTAATTCACCGTTCAGCATTTATAATCCTTACCTAGTATTAGTACTTGCTGATGGTAGATACTGAAATTTGGGGACCAAATTTTTATTAGTGGGGGAGAATGTAAAATACCGGAAAATAGGAAATATTAATTAGGGTTCATTAATTTTGTTGGATGGATTAGTTGGATCCAATTTAGAACTTCTTAAATTGGATTAGAATTTAATTTGGCTAATTGTGGTATGATAGAATTAGCTAAACTAGACCTTATGTTTAATATACAGGACCTTGACGCGAGACGAGTATCTCGGAGTCAGATTTGGACCATTTTATCGGAGGCGGGTACTTTAGACTTTTTGTCTTTGATATGCTTAGTAATGAAAGTAACATATTGCATTAATTGTGTTTCTTATCTGTTTCAGTTAATCACTACCCAAATCTTGGTACGTGTTTGATTGATTGATTGGTTTGCATCTCATGTATATTTTACCTGTTTATACATGCTTATAGGGGGTAGTGATATACCATGCTTCACCATGTTCAGGACCTAGGTTTTTATACCTTCTGTGTACCTTTGATTCGATATGATTCGTTGACCTAGGGTGCACTATTCTATATATATGGATTAGGTCAGGATGTTTTTATAGTTATTGCCATGCATCATTTGCATGATTGCATGCTGTGCGATAGTCCGCTCCATTATTGTTGAGCACATCGCCAGTTACATGGATCTGCACACACCACCACTCATGGGTTAGTGGTCGATTCAGGCAGAGTGTGTTGTAGCAGGGACTCTGTTAGGCACCGTTGGTCCGCTCATGGGTAGTGTGACACAACGAGTTATCCGGCAGGGATTCCTCCCCGTCATCGTGTACCAGGAGTTGAGAGCATTGCGCTCCCCCATCTATGATTTGGGGTAGGAGGATAGGTGTACTCCGACAGCATCCCGTCCGCTCGGTCACTCATCAGGAGTAGTGACGACAGAGTGCACGGTTGTCATAGCCCTACCCACTCGGCCTCACTATTGTGTGTGAGATGATCGACTGGCGTCAGGGGTGACCAGAACGCATCATTGGCATCATATGCATGATGCATTTATTGCTTGTGTTTGTGTTTGCTGCATTTATATGCTGCATATTGTTTGGATACCTATGTTTGACATGCATACAGGATTTCCTTATCCCTCGGACTGTTTGACCTTATACTCAGGACCTGGTTAGTACAGTATTCTCCTGTTTACTTCAGATGCATTTTTATCTTTCTTATCAGGAGACTGTACGCATGATTAGTGCTAGATGTTGTTTCTTTACTTTGCATATCAATTGTACCTGCTGAGTATTGGACTCACCCCGCCTCCATTGTTGTTATTTTCAGGTTGATGCTGTCCGGAGGGAGTTCCAGTCGCTAGTCCTCACTGCACGTAGTGCTGGTCCCTGCAGACCTCGAGGATATGTTTGGTTTTCTTTGGTTTCTTTTCTGTTCTAGACCGTTTTGAACATGATATGTTTTGGATTATTCTTCTTATGGATATTGTTTGGATTTTATTTATTGCGATGGATTTGGATTTGGATTTTATTCTACTACATGCCTGCCTGGATGGCAGAAGAGGTGAGTTCGTCGGATTTGAGCTTTACGAGTGTAGTGGAGTAGGGTGGATTTCGAGTCAGAGTATTATTTTTACTGTTTAATTATCTTAACTGCGTGGTTGTGACAGCCAGAGGCTGAATAGATTATATATAACTGCGTGGTGATGTTTTATTTTGTTGTTATTATTCCAGCCGCCTGTGGCTGAGGTATTTTTGAGATGTAGAAAGTTTCAGATTGTCCACCATACAGGGGAGATGCTGTCGAAATTTTCTCGGACAGGGACTCCTCTGGGGCGTGACAATATTAGAGTGGTTTTTAACCGGTGGGAAAACTAACATTTTAGAGCGGTTAGGACAACATTTACCATCGCTTTTATCTTCCGCTCTAATTGGGCCTAGCAACGGTGGCAATAAGTGCGCTTGCCAAACCGTTGCAATATTTATAGCAACGGTGGAAAACCGCTCCTACAAGTCAAATAAATCGGTTCTATAGCTTCTTTTTTTTTTTGTAGTGGACCTGAAGTCACCATGGTTCCCTACATAAGGAGTTTCATACTTTGGCTTCGTCAAACGTCACCCGTAACTGGGTGGACTATAAAGGCGATTACTGGTTATGTAACAAATTATGCGGAGGAATGTGAGTGATGTAGATAGTATTTATCCCTCCTATATGACGGGAGTGACATCGATATTCTTGATAGAGTGAGACCACTAAGTGCATGGCCATGCCCAAATGAGTCAATATGAGATGTTGAGCTCATTTGATTGAGTGAGTCTACTTGGAGTTCAAGATTTAGATTGATTAGAGGATGACACGGTCTATGCCTCATATTGATCAATCTAGATGTCTAGGATAGAAGGACAATGTCATATATTGTGAGGAGTCACAATTAGTAGTCACAAGGTGATGTTGGATCTCAACATTCTGGTAGCTTGGGTAGTAATGATGTGTTGCTAGATACCGCTCATTACTTATGCTTCTAAATGATTTAGGATCATTGCCAACGTTACAAGAACCTATAGGGTCACACACAAAGGGCAATTACATGGAGATTAGGTTCATTTGATGAACCTAAAGGATTAGGTTCATGTGATGAACCAAATTGGATTAAGAGTAATCCAAATTAGGCTAATTGAGTTGGACTCAATTTGGTTCATGTGTTAGATGAGTCTAATTTGGACTTAGACTCATTGAGTCAATTTAATTCAATGAATAGAGATTCATTAAATTAAAATTGACTTGAATGAATGGTCATATTAGATCAACCAAGGGAGAGAAGTGATCAAGTTTGACTTGACTTGAGAGGAAGATGAAGGGTCAAGTTTGACTTGACCATTTGCCACCTCATTGGTCAGTTGGCATTAAGTGGGCCAATGGTGATGCTCCACATCATCAAGGTTGCTTAAGTGGAGTGCCACCTCATGAGGGAAATCAAGAGCCTTGACTCTTGATATTCCATGGGGGTTACGAGCCATTAAGTGGTCGGCCACTTAAAGATGTGAATTAGTGCATTTTGTGTGCTAATTGATTTGATCTTCTTCATTTTTGTTTTTCTTCTTCTCCCTCTTCTCCTCCTTGCCGAGACCATCAAGGGTGATAGCACATCCTAGTGGTTTCTCTCCATCTCTTGCTTGTGTGGATACACATAGAGGAGTATCTACTTTGATACTCTCGAGATCCGACGAGCGATGGACGAGCGGGATTAAGCGAAGGGCTTCGCATCAAGGGTAAATTCTTATCTTGTAGATCTAAAGTAGATCTAGGCTTAGAAAACTCGTACATGAAAGTTTTACAAAATTTTATTTCTTCGCACGGATCCGTGGCATGGGGATTTCGGGGTTTCCGCAACGCAAAAAATGATTTTTGTGGCCCGAAAAACCCAACATAAATGATAATCCATTTCATTTTAAAAGGTTAACAATAACCTTGAAAATGTTGTCTGAGTGTCAACTTTATCAAGGTTGAGTTAACTATCTTTCAAATTTGAGTTGACACTCTCTAACCCATCTAAGGGGTAGAGAAGATGCTCCTAGGAACCCAACACCTATCGGTGCTCCTTGGATGTTCTAGGTATTCACTAGGAATAACTTCGCTTGATACCTTCCTAATAACCTTTCTAGGATTCTTAGAAGCCTTGGTCACTTCCTCTAGGTTAACTCTAGGGATAGCTTCCCTTATGCCCTTCTTAGTGACTTTCTTAGACTTATTAGAAGTCTTAGTCACATTTGTTGGAAAGATACTCCTAGGGATAACTTTCTTTGTATCCTTAACTTGACCCCTAGACCTAGGGTTGGTTCATAGCTATATGGAACCCTATGATCCTTCTTAACCTTGGGTTTGTATCCTAAACCACTATGGCCATTGGATGATGACCTTTGATGTGCTAAATCTAGGTTATGCCCATTTTGGCCCTTAAGAAAATTTTCAATTTTCTTTAAGGTATTTTCCATGTTATCAAGTCTTGACCTCAAGACTTGATTTTCCATCATTAAATCCTTAGTTTTGGATTTTTCTTTAAATTCTTGAGCATTTCTATTTTTGGGTTTGTATCTACTATCCTTAGTGTTTTTGCCCAAGTAATTTTCTACCTTCCTAACCTTAGGTGAGGTAGTTTTATCATGATAGGCAACACAATTTTCCTTAATTCTATCATGCCTCATATTTTCATGATAAATAGCATTGAAATAATATAAATTTGAACTAGCATACTTTTTACCATGATTTGAAGGGATAGGCTCAATAAATGATAACTTGGGTTTTACCTTGGAAGCTCCCTCTTTACTTCTTCTTCCTCCTTTGACTTTGACCAACTTCTTCCCCTTTGGACATTGGCTTCGATAATGTCCCTTTTGATGACATAAGAAACACACAATGTGTTCCTTGCTCTTCTTTGTTGTGGGGACGGTCTCCTTGGGCTTATCCTTCCTCTTTTGTGCCGGTTGTCTCTTTTTCTTAGTCAACTTAAGACATTTGCTCTTGTAATGCCCACATTCCCTACACTCAAAGTATATAATATGATTTTTATTTTTACTTGAACTAGTTATACCTTCACGCATAGGGATGTCACTTAATCCTCCATTTGATTTTACTTGTGTTGTGGAGGTTGCCCCATCTTCTTCTTCACTTGACCCAGAAGTAGAAGCTTCTACTTCTTCTTGGTCCGGTGTCAACGAATGTCTCTACCCCTCAATCCAAGAGGTGGAGGCTTCTTCATCTTCATCTTGTATATGGAACAAAGAGTATGCTCCCTTTTTGCCCTTCTCATTGCATTCCTTTGAAGATGAGGTTTCTTGGACTTCTTCTTCGGATGTTGAGCATCTCTTAACATCTGAGTCCTCTTCTTCTTCGTTTTGGTCTTGATCCAATGAATCACCCTCTTTTGATTCTTCTTGGTTTGGTATAGGGGAGGGTTCTTCATGAAGCTTGGCCAAATTGTTCCAAAGCTCCATGGCATCCTTGAATTCTCCAATTTGCTCCAAGATGTTACTCGACAATAGATTGATCAATAGCTTGGTTACTTTATCATTGGCCTTACATCTTTGGATTTTCTCTTGGCTCCACTTACTCCTCTTGAGAATTTTGCCCTTTGAATTTGTTGGATCTTCAAAGCATTCCATTAGAGGAAACTATTGCTCTATCTCCATCATAAGGAAATTTTTGATCCTTGATTTCCAAGAATCGGAGCTTGTGGATATGAATGGTGGAGGCACCCTCGTGTCGAATCTGAATCCTTCTCCGAATTGCATTTGAAGTTGAGCCTTGCTGAAATCTTTGACTTGTTGAATTTTGGTGCTTTAACTTCTTCACCCTCTAGCCTAGTTGCCCCTTCTAGCGATGATTCTGGTGAAGAGAGACCTCGCTTTGATACCTCGCTCATTGTGTATTCTCTCCATTAACATTCAATGACACTAAGTAGAGAAGGTAACATAGAATATTTGGTTAAAGGGATACCCTTTACCACCAAGGGTCCCCTTGATGTATGGCCAAGGGCTGAAGATAGGAGAGATCAGTTATCACTTCCATAAGGCCCAATTACAAGACTGGGGGCAAAGCGTTTCAAAGAAGCACTAAATGAGCTAATCAAAAAACATTGGGAGAAAGGAGAGACCGAGATAATCCCAACTGCTAGTCGTGGCCTAATTCACGTAATCGGACATAACCATCCATGACTGGCCGTGCTTAACGGAAGAACGCTAATAAGCATGGGAACTCGTTCATGCATGAAGACTTAAGTATTTTAGATTGTTTAATGAAGCATGCGACTTGGGACTCTAATTGAGCATGCATTTATTTTGTTTTGGGTTCCTAGATTGCTTGCATGAGACATGCAACATTGGGACTCTAATTGTGAATGCACTTATAATGTACTTTTCCTTTTTCACTCCCATTATATAAGGGAGGGGCATCTTAGTATGAAGCAACTTAGTTTTTGGTGAGATTGTGTGCTCTCTTAGTTCTTGAAAGAACTTTCTGAACTTATCGAGTTTACTCTCGTGGCGTTCATCCCATCAAAATTTATCACCCCGGGTTCTTGTCATTTAGTTCTTAGGGTTCGATCCACCTTTGTCTCGGGTTCCATCACATTTGTTAGTGGGGTTCGTATCATCTGGTATCAGAGCTTCAGTTCAAAGGCAAGTGCAAATCTCTATCTTTACTTGTTGTTCAGCCAAAAAAAATTTGTTGGGGGGGGGGGGGGGAAGAAGAGCGCAACGAAAAGACAAAAAGAAGAAGAAGAAGAAGAAAGCGCAGAAAAAAGAGCCACTTGTGTGAATCAAAGTAAATTGTCTTCAATAATTCTTTTCTTGTTTTCCTTATTTTCAAACTTCTACTCTTTCATTTTTCTCTTAAAATTCTGTCATCATAAGTTTCGGTTGTATCTTTTGAATTGCTACGTGATATTCTGATTTGTTCTACGTGATATCAGTAAGTTTCTCTTTATTGATTTGTTCTAGGTAGTCTGAATTGCTACCTATTATTCTTGTACCATTGACTCCAAGACAAATTATGGAGGACCAGTTGAGACTACAAAAAGCAAATGAAAAGAAGAAAGAAAAAGAAATTGAGAGAAAAAAATTGAGAAAAAAGAAGTCGAGGAAAATAAAAATGAGAGGAAAGAGACAAAGAAGTGGGCAAGAAAAACAAGGAGAGAGAAAGAAAAATAGCTTTTATGCAAAAAAAAAGTGAGATCAAAGGAGCTTTGTTTTCAAATCAGTTGTTCCTTATCCTTTTGTATAAGGAGGCACTCCTGAGCACTAACGACCTTAACAGTTCTTTGCCTAGTGTTATTGTTTCTCTCTTACAGGAATTCAATGTGGTCTTTCCTGAAGAGGTTTCGCATGGTTTACCTCCAATTAGAGGAATTGAGCACCAAATTGACTTCATACCTTGTGCATCCATTCCAAATCGACCTGTCTATAGAAGCAATCCAGAGGAAGAAAAGGAACTTCAGAGGCAAGTTAATGAATTATTAGAAACGGGTATGTTCGAGAAAACATGAGCCCTTGCGCAGTGCTTGTGTTACTCGTTCCCAAGAAGGATGGAACATGGAGGATGTGTGTGGATTGTCGAGCCATCAACAACATTACGGTAAAGTATCACCATCCAATTCCTAGGATTGATGATATACTTGATGAATTGCATGGTTCTTATGTGTTCACAAAAATTGATCTTAGGAGTGGGTATCATCAAATTAGGATGAAGGAAGGTGATGAATGAAAAATTGGTTTTAAAACCAAGCATGATTTATATGAATGGTTATTAATGTTTTTTGACTTAACTAATGCTCCTAGCACTTTTATGTGTTTGATGAACCATGTTTTGCGTGCTTTCTTAGGAAAATTTGTAGTTGTGTATTTTGATGATATTTTGATTTATAGCAGAAGCTTAGAAGAGCATGTTACACATTTAAGGTTAGTTTTGAGTGTGCTAAAAGAAGAAAAGCTTTTTGCTAACCTCGTTAAATGCTCCTTTTGTACGGAGAAAGTCGTGTTTCTTGGTTTTGTTGTTAGTACTAAAGGCATTGAGAGGGATGAGAAAAAGGTGAAAGCAATCCAAGAGTGGCCAACACTGACAACAATAAGCCAAGTGAGGAGTTTCCATGGTTTGACCAACTTCTATCGACGGTTTGTTTATAATTTTAGCAATATTGCAGCTCCTCTTACTAAAGTCATCAAGAAAAATGAGTCATTCAAGAGGGGAGAGAAGCAAGAGAGGGCCTTTAACATTTTGAAAGAAAAGCTAAGTCTTGCTCCTTCACTAATCCTACCAGATTTTTCTAAAATATTTGAAATCGAATGTGACGCTTTTGGTGTTGGTATAGGTGTTGTGCTTATGCAGGAGATGAAACACATTGCTTACTTCAGTGAGAAGTTGAGTGGAGTCACTCTCAACTATCCCACATATGATAAGGAGATGTATGCATTGGTGAGAGCATTGGAGACATGGCAACATTACCTATGGCCAAAAGAATTCGTGATTTACACAGATCATCAATCTCTAAAGCAATTGAAGAGCCAACATAAGTTGAACCGACGCCATGCTAAATGAGTAGAATTCATTGAGACATTTCCTTATGTGATCAAATACAAGCAAGGAAAGGAGAACGTATTTGCTGATGCGCTATCTCGCAGGTATGCTTTACTGTCCACTTTAGATACGAAGTTACTTGGATTTGAATATATCAAAGATTTATATACTAACGATCTTGATTTTTATGATGTGTTCAAAGCATGCGATAAGGTTGCATTTGGTATGTTCTATAGGCATGATGGGTTTTTATTTCGTGAAAATAGATTGTGTGTGTCTATGTGTTCGTTACATGAATTATTCACTAGGGAAGCCCATGGTGGTGGTTTGATGGTCCATTTTGGCATTATTAAGACTTTAGGGGTTTTACTGGATCATTTCTTTTGGCCTCATATAAAACGTGACGTGGAAAGAATCTGTGAGATGTGCATCACTTGCAAACAAGCTAAATCTAAATTGAAACCCCATGGCTTGTATACCCCTTTGCCTATACCTAGTGAACCTTGGACTGATATTTCAATGGACCTTGTTTTGGAATTTCCCCGGACCAAGAGGGGGAGAGATTCAATTTTTGTTGTGGTAGATAGATTCTCCAAAATGGCGCATTTTATTCCATGTCATAAAACCGATGATGCATCGCATATAGCTGAATTGTTCTTTAAAGAGGTTATTAGGTTGCATGGTATGCCTAGGACCATTGCCTCTGATAGGGATGCAAAGTTTTTGAGTTATTTTTGGAAGACTTTGTGGGGGAAATTAGGAACTAAATTGTTGTTCTCTACTACTTATCACCCCCAAACTGATGGGCAAACTGAAGTGGTCAATCGTACCTTGTCCTTTTTACTTCATGTGGTCATTAACAAGAATTTGAGAATATGGGAAGATTGTCTACCTCATGTTGAATTTATTTACAATAGGAGCATACATTTTGCGACTAAATTTTCTCCATTTGAAATTGTTTATGGTTTCAATCCCTTGTCACCATTAGATTTGATTCCTTTAGCTGTAAGTGAGCACATAAACTTAGATGGTAAGTAGAAGGCCGAAATCGTAAAGAAGATTCATGAACAAGCACGACTGAATATTGAGAAAAGAACTCAGCAATACATACAACAAGCTAACAAGGGGTACAAGAAGATTGCGTTTGAACTAGGAGAATGGGTTTCGTTGCACCTCCGAAAGGAGCGATATCCGGATAAACGTCATTCTAAACTTCTACCTGGAGGGGATGACCCATTTCATGTATTAGAGCGCATCAATGATAATGCCTACAAACTTGAACTACCAGGTGAGTATGGCGTACAGTCTACTTTTAATGTTGCTAACTTATCCTCGTTTGATGTAGGTGATGATTTGAGGACAAATCCTTTCCAAGAAGGGGAGAATGATGTATGCCCAAGGGCTGAAGATAGGATAGATCATTTATCACTTTCGGAAAGCCCAATTACAAGACTACGGGCAAAGCGTTTCAAGGAAGCACTAAATGGGTAAATCAAAAAACATTGGGAGCAAGGAGAGACCAAGATAATCTCAACTGCTAGTCGTAGCCTAATCCACGTACTCGGACATAACCATCCATGATTGATTGTACTTAACAAAAGAACGCTAATAAGCATGGGAACTCGTTCATGCATGAAGACTTAAGTATTTTAGATTATTTAATAAAGCATGCGACTTGGGACTCTAATTGTACATGCATTTATTTTGTTTTGGATTCCTAAATTGCTTGCAGGAGACATGAAACATTGGGACTCTAATTGTGAATGCATTTATCTTGTATTTTTCCTTGTTCACTCCCATTACATAAGGGAGGGACATCTTAGTATGAAGTAACTTAGTTTTTTGGTGAGATTGTGCGCTCTTTTAGTTCTTGAAAGGACTTTATGAACTTATCGAGTTTACTCTCGTGGAGTTCAGCCCATCGAAACTTATCACCCTGGGTGTGGCGTTTCTTTCCTTCGCAGGTTTGGTTTGTGCCAGTTCTAGGTTACAGGTCAAGACTCACACTCTTGTCATTTAGTTCTTAGGGTTCTATCCACCATTGTCTCGGGTTCCATCACATTTGTCGGTGGGGTTCCATCACACAAATGTTGACAAGGGATTGAAACCATAAACAATTTCAAATGGAGAAAATTTAGTCGCAGAATGTATGCTCCTATTGTAAGGAAATTCAACATGAGGTAGACAATCTTCCCATATTCTAAAATTCTTGTTAATAACCGCACGAAGTAAAAAGGACAAGGTTCGATTGACCACTTCAATTTGCCCATCAGTTTGGGGGGACAAGTAGTAGAGAACAACAATTTAGTTCCTAATTTCCCCCACAAAGTCTTCCAAAAATAACTCAAAAACTTTGCATCCCTATCAGAGGCAATGGTCCTGGGCATACCATGCAACCTAATAACCTCTTTAAAGAACAATTCAGCTATATGCGATGCATCATCGGTTTTATGACAAGGAATGAAATGCGCCATTTTGGAGAATCTATCTACCACAACAAAAATTGAATCTCTCCCCTTCTTGGTCCGGGGTAATTCCAAAACAAAGTCCATTGAAATATCAGTCCAAGGTTCACTAGGTATAGGCAAAGGGTACAAGCCATGGGGTTTCAATTTAGATTTAGCTTGTTTTCAAGTGATGCACTTCTCACATATTCTTTCCACGTCACGTTTCATATGAGGACAAAAGAAATAATCCAGTAAAACCCCTAAAGTCTTAGTAACGTCAAAATATCCCATTAAACCACCACCATGGGCTTCCCTAGTGAATAATACACGTAACGAACACATAGGCACACACAATCTATTTTCATGAAATAAAAACCCATCATGCCTATAGAACTTACCAAATGCAACCTTATCGCTTGCTTTGAACACATCAGAAAAATCAGTATCGTTAGTATATAAATCCTTGATATATTCAAATCCAAGTAACTTCGTATCTAAAGTGGACAGTAAAGCATACCTTCGAGATAGTGCATCAGCAACTACGTTCTCCTTTCCTTGCTTGTATTTGATCACATAGGGAAATGTCCCAATGATTTTTATCCATTTAGCATGGCGTCGGTTCAATTTATGTTGGCTCTTCAAATATTTTAAAAATTGATGATCTGTGTGAATCACGAATTCTTTTAGCTATAGGTAATGTTGCCATGTCTCTAATGCTCTCACCAATGCATACATCTCCTTGTCATATGTGGGATAGTTGAGAGTGGCTCCACTCAACTTCTCACTGAAGTAAGCAATGTGTTTCATCTCCTGTATAAGCACAACACCTATACTAACACCAGAAGCATCACATTCGATTTCAAATGTTTTAGAAAAATCTGGTAGAATTAGTAAAGGAGCAGAACTTAGCTTTTCTTTCAAAATGTTGAAGGCCCTGCCCTCTCTTGCTCCTCTCCCCACTTGAATGACTCATTTTTCTTGATGACTTTAGTAATAGGAGCTACAATATTGCTAAAATTATGAACAAAACGTTGATAGAAGCTGGCCAAACCATGGAAACTCCTCACTTTGCTAATTGTTGTCAGTGTTGGCCACTCTTGGATTGCTTTCACCTTTCCCTCATCCATCTCAACGCCTTTAGTACTAACAACAAAACCAAGAAACATGGCTTTCTCCGTACAAAAGGAGCAGTTAACGAGGTTAGCAAAAAGCTTTTCTTCTTTTAGCACACTCAAAACTAACCTTAAATGTGTAGCATGCTCTTCTAAGCTTTTGCTATAAATCAAAATATCATCAAAATACATAACTACAAATTTTCCTAAAAAAACACGCAAAACATGGTTCATCAAACACATAAAAGTTCTAGGAGCATTAGTTAAGCCAAAAGGCATTAATAACCATTCATATAAGCAATGCTTAGTTTTAAAACCAGTTTTCCATTCATCACATTCCTTCATCCTAATATGATGATATCCACTCCTAAGATCAATTTTTGTGAACACACAAGAACCATGCAATTCATCAAGTATATCATCAATCCTAGGAATTGGATGGCGATACTTTACCGTGATGTTGTTGATGACTCGACAATCCACACACATCCTCCATGTTCCATCCTTCTGGGAACGAGTAACACAGGCATGGTGCAAGGGCTCATACTTTCTCGAACACACCTCTTTTTTAATAATTCATTAACTTACCTCTGAAATTCCATTGCTTCCTCCGGATTGCTTCTATATAGAGGTCGATTTGGAATAGATGCACCAGGTATGAAGTCAATTTGGTGCTCAATTCCTCTAATTGGAGGTAAACCATGCGGAACCTCTTCAGGAAAGATGACCTCGAATTCTTGTAAGAGAGAAACAATAACACTAGGCAAAGAACTATTAAGGTCGTTAGTGCTCAGGAGTGCCTCCTTATACAAAAGGATAAGGGGCAGCTGTTTGAAAATATTGCTCCTTTGATCTCAATTTTTTTTTGCATAAAAGTTATTTTTCTTTCTCTCTCCTTTTTTTTCCTTGCCCACTTCTTTTGTCTCTTTCCTCTCATTTTCTTTCCTCTCATTTTTCTTTTCCTTGACTTCTTTTTTCTCTATTTTTTTCTCTCAATTTCTTTTTCTTTCTTCTTTTCATTTGCTTTTTGTAGTCTTAACTAGTCCTCCATAACTTGTCTTGGAGTCAATAGTACAAGAATAATAGGTCGTCCTGTCAAAGTAAAACTATACCTATTTGTGAGACCATCATGTGTTACCTTTCGATCAAATTGCCAAGGTCTTCCCAACAATAGATGGCACGCATGCATGGGAACCACGTCACACAATAGCTCATCTTCATATTTGCCAACGGAGATTGCTTCGAAGACTTGTTTTGTTACCTTGATTTCTCCGCAATCGTTTAGCCACTAGAGTCGATAAGGTCGCGAATGTTTCCGAGTTGGTAGTGATAATTTCTCCACCAAATCAGTACTTGTCACATCAATAATAACACTGCAAACATTATTATTGACAAAGCAACGGGTATGAAACAAATTCTCCCTTTGATTACCTTCTTCCTCCTTGGCTTGTAGATTGAGAGCTCGTCGGGCCACCAATAACTCTCCAATAACACCATATTGTTCATCATTACTATCCTCTTTTTGTAGCACTCCTTCAACTATTTCATCCTCATCTTCCGACTCAAGTTCACCTTGGGCGTTTATTACCATCACCCTTTTGTTCACACATTTACTAGCTATATGGCCATGCCCTTGACATTTAAAACACTTGATATCATGAGTTTTGGAGGAAATGGGCTCGCGGTTACCTTGAGTAGTAGATGGTGTGGGTTTGGGCTTCTTAAAGGGTTCAGACATTGGCTTATTTTTAGGTTGTTCCTCCTTTCTTGGAGACGCCCGCCATATGTCGTGACTAGTCATTGGTTGTCCCTTCCTAGCCAATCCTCTCCTCTTGAGTTGTTCTTCCACTTTTTGTGCTTGGTGGACCATATCCGACAAACTCAACATAATGCTGCAATTCAACAATATCAGCAATTTCTGGATTTAAACCATGTAAAAACCTGGCCATGGTGGCTTCCCGATCTTCATCGATATTAGCTCTGATCATGGACAACTCCATCTCCTTGAAATATTCATCCACACTTTTGGAGTCTTGAGATAACCTTTGAAGCTGTTGATATAAGCTTCTATAATAATGGCTGGGTACAAACCTCCTTCTCATGAGCACTTTCATCTCCTCCCAAGTGGACACAGGTTGCTCTCTATTCCTTCTCCGAGTCATCACCACTTGATCCCACCAAACAATAGCATAATCAATGAATTTAATGGCAGCTAACTTCACCTTTTTAAACTCTGAGAATTCATGACAGTCTACCACCATTTCCATCTTAGTTTCGTATTCCAAGTAGGGGTGTAATCGAGCCGAGCCGAGTCGAACTCTTGGATGTTTGAGTTTGACTCGTTTATAATCGAGCCGAGCTCGAGCTTTATTTAGCGAATATATTCATGGCTCACAAGCTTATTCGAGCTTTTATCAAACCTAAATGAGCTTAATAAATATAAAGTATAAATTTGAATATTCATTAAAAACTAAATTATATATTTTAAAAAAATTATAATATTCTTGTTAAAATTTATAATTTTATTCTAATAAATAAATTTAATATATTTGTCTATATTTTTCATAAGTAAAGTGTAAAATCTATAAATTCAATATCAAAACTATTATTATTTTTTATTTAAAAGTTGATTTATGAACTTAACGAACATGTTCACGAGCTAACGAGCCGAATATTGTGAAGCTTGAGCTTGGTTTGTTTATCTTAACGAGTCTCATTAAATGAACTCAAACGAGCTTTTATCGAATCGAGCTTCGAATAGCTCACGAGCGACTTGGCTCATTTACACCCCTAATTCCAAGTAAGCTTCTGGGTCATTTCTTCCTTGGAAGGTTGGAATTTTCATCTTAATCCAGCCTAAATCATTATTTCTTCTAGTTCCATTTCTATCTCCTCGATATCCAATCCTGCCCTGATTGTAGTTTTGCTCATTAAAGTCTTCCACAATAACCTCTTCATCTTCTTCGACATCAATCCCTTGGGCATGTCTTCGTTGTGGTCTAGTAGTACGGTCTTGTTGATGTCTTCTTGGTGTCCCATCCTCCACCCGATCCAACCTCTCATGGATAAATTCTAATTCCACCCTCATCATCCACTGCATCTCCCCCATCAATGCTTGTAATTGCAGGTTTGGAAGTGGCCAAGCCCCCTCATTTGCTCCATCCTCATGGTTGTTGGGTATGGCTGCAAAATGAAAGAAAACCTCACAAGCACTTAACTCACGTTTGGGTGGTAGATCTCAATTGATGATATCTCTCAGTTCTTGATCAAACTCTAGAACAAATTAGAATATCATGTAGCAATTCAAAAGATACCACCGAAACTTATGATGGCAGAATTTTAAGAGAAAATAAAAGAGTAGAAGTTTGAGAATAAGGAAAACAAGAAAAGAATTGTTGAAGACAATTTACTTCGATTCACACAAGCAGCTTTTTTTCTGTGCTTTTTTTTTTTTTTGTCTTTTCGTTGCGCTCTTCCCCCCCCCCACACACACGATTTTTTTCTTTGCTTTTGGCTAAACAACAAGTAAAGATAGATTTGCACTTGCCTTTGAACCGAAGCTCTGATACCAGATGATACGAACCCCACCAACAAATTTGATGGAACCCGAGACAATGATGGATAGAACCCCAAGAACTAAATGACAAGAGTGTGAGTCTTGACCCGTAATCTAGAACTGGCACGAACCAAGCCTGCGAAGGAAAGAAACACCACACCCGAGGTGATAAGTTTCGATGGGCTGAACGCCACGAGAGTAAACTCGATAAGTTCAGAAAGTCCTTTCAAGAACTAAGAGAGCGCACAATCTCACCAAAAAACTAAGTTGCTTCATACTAAGATGTCCCTCCCTTATATAAGGGGAGTGAACAATGAAAAGTACAAGATAAGTGCATTTACAATTAAAGTCCCAATGTTGCATGTCTCATGCAAGCAATCTAGGAACCCAAAACAAAATAAATGCATGCACAATTAGAGTCCCAAGTCGCATACTTCATTAAACAATCAAAAATACTTAAGTCTTCATGCATGAACGAGTTCCCTTGCTTATTAGCGTTCTTCCGTTAAGCACGGCTAGTCATGGATGGTTATGTTCAATTACGTGGATTAGGCCACGACTAGCAGTTGGGATTATCTTAGTCTCTCCTTGCTCATAGTCCTCCTAATGTTTTTTGATTAACCTATTTAGTGCTTCTTTGAAATGCTTTGCCCACAGTCTTGTAATTGGGCCTTCCGGAAGTGATAACTGATCTCTCCTATCTTCAACCCTTGGGCATACATCATCCTATCCCTAGACTTGATGATTTGCTTGATGAATTGCATGGTGCTTGCTTCTTTTCTAAAATTGATTTGAAAAGTGGGTACTATCAAATTAGGATAAGGGAAGGGGATGAATGGAAAACATCTTTTAAAACTAAATATGGATTGTATGAATGGTTGGTAATGCCTTTTGGGTTAACTACTGCACCAAGCACTTTTATGAGGCTTATGAACCATGTCTTATGAGAAATTCTTGGAAAATTTGGGGTAGTATACTTTGATGATATTTTGGTATACTCCAAGAGTTTTGTTGAGCATATTGCACATCTTCAATCTATCTTGCATGCCCTTAGAAAGGAAAAACTATATGCTAACTTGGAAAAGTGTTCTTTTTGCACTAATCATGTGAGTTTTCTTGTTTTTGTCATAAGTTCTAAAGGAGTGCAGGTTGGTGAAGGGAAAGTTAAGGTCATTAGAGATTGGCCATCTCCTAAAACTGTGAGTGAGGTTAGGAGCTTCCATGGATTGGCAAGGTTTTATAGGAGGTTTGTGAAGGACTTCAGAACAGTGGCAGCACCCTTAAATGAAATTGTTAAGAAAAATATGGGTTTTAGATGGAGAGAGAATCAAGAAAATGTATTTCAAACACTTAAGGATAAACTCACACATGCACCCATTCTTGCTTTACCTGATTTTTCCAAATCATTTGAAATTGAATGTGATGAATCTCATGTGGGTATTGGGGCTGTTTTACTTCAAGATTGCCATCCCATTGCATATTTTAGTGAGAAATTAAGTGGTGCCACTCTCAACTATTCCACTTATGATATAGAATTGTATCCACTTGTTAGAGCATTACAAACATGGCAGCATTATCTTTTGCTTAAAGAATTTGTCATTTATAGTGATCATGAATCTTTGAAGTATTTTAAAGGGCAAGGGAAGCTAAACAAAAGGCATGCCAAATGGGTCAAATTTATTGAACAATTTCCTTATGTGATTAAGCATAAGCAAGGAAAGGTAAATGTTGTAGCAGATGCACTTTCAAGAAGGTATAACTTATTAGCTACACTTGAAACTAAATTTCTTGGCTTTGAACATATTAAGAAATTGTATGCACATGATAATGAGTTTTCCCAATTATATGCTGCGTGTGAAAAGAAATCACAAAATGGGTTTGTTAGGCATGACAACTACTTGTTTAAGAATAACAAACTTTGTGTGCCTAGAGGATCCATGCGTAAATTGCTTGTTAGGGAAGCACATGAGGGGGGTTTAATGGGGTACTTTGGGGTATAAAAGACCTTAGAAATGCTGCTTGAACATTTTCATTGGCCACACATAAAACATGATGTACAAAAATTTTGTGCACAGTGCATTGTGTGTAGAAAAGAAAAATCTAAGATATTACCTCATGGACTTTTCACACCTTTACCTATTCCTAATTTTCTTTGGATTGATTTGTCTATGAATTTTGTTTTAGGGCTACCACGTACTCAAAAAGGTAAGGACTCCATTTTTGTGGTAGTTGATAGATTCTCCAAGAGGGCACACTTCATACCTTGCCACAAAGTGGATGATGCAACTCATTGTTGGTTAGTCCTAGGAAAACGTACCGGTTCCACTGTACAAAATTTTTTTGTACAAGTGTCGAACCTTTCCTTAAATAACTTATTGTGTTGTTTAGAAATTAAATTAGGAATCGCAGACGGAACTTAATATCATTGATTCCAAATTTAACTTATCTGTTCTTAATGGTTTAGATTTGAATCGCAAGTGGAACTTAACACTCTTGATTCAAATCCACCTATGTTATTAATTTTATTAAATATTAATTTCTAAAATTGGCTTTCAGGACTGCATGGCGAGGCACATGGCCTTCTTGGATATGGGAGCAACCACCACTGCTTAGACAAAGCCTTTTAAGGAAAGCTAATATTTAATTTCCTTAAATAACTCTAGGTTAACCAAAAAGAACAATCGAATCACAAATTCGAAAAACAAAACAAAAGAAACACATCTTCGAAACAAATCCGAAAATCTAGAATCTAATGCCTCTTGTGTTTGGAATTCATACAAAAGAAATACAACTAGTATGATGTGGAAATTAATTACTAATTATACCTTCCTTTTGTATGCAACGACCTCTTGATCTTCTACCGTATTCCTCTTCTTATCCCGGACGTTGTGTGGGCAACGATCTACCGAGATGAGAATCCACCTAAGCCACCTTCTTCTCTAAGCATGATTTGGTCACCACAACTATTCAATGAATAGATGTGGTTCGGCCACCACCACCAAGCTCCAAGGGATGCTTCCTTTCTCTCCTTCTCTATGCTAAAATCCGGCCATCATCAAACTCCATGAGATTACAAGGTCCGACCAATGAATAAGAAAGAAAAGGAAGAAGGAAAAATAATAGGGCCGGCCACCATCAAGGAAGAAAAGAGAGGAAGAAAAATAATAGAGTCCCCAAAACAAGGATGGCAGGCCACCATCAATTAAGAAGTTTTACCATGAAAAGGAAAATTTTATTTAATTAAAAACAATTTTCCTTTTCGTTATTACATGGTCGGCCACTTATTTCCCCAAAACAAGGAGAGTTTTAATTAAAACAAAAATTAAAATTTCCTAATTTGTTTCCGGAAATTTATAAAAAATTTCTCCAATAATTTTCCCTTCATGGTGGGTTATAAAAAGGAAATTTTATAAATTAAAATCTTTCTTTTAAATATGTGGATAATTTTCAAAAATGAAAGTTATCTTTAAAAATTAAAATCTCTTTTGAATCTTCAAATAAGGAAAGATATCAAATCATTTCTTAATCTTTTGTAGAAACTAATAAAAGAGAATATTTAATTTTTAAAACTCTCTTTTAAATTATGGTCATGGTTAAAAAGGAAAGTTTTCTCAAAATTAAAATCTTCTTTCAATCTACAAATAAGGAAAGATTTCAAATCTTTTCTTAATGTTTTGTAAAAAGCTATAAAAGGAAAGATTTAAATTTTAAACTCTCTTTTAAAACCATGATATCCACATAAGAAATAATTTAAATAAAAATCCTTTTTAATATACTAGTGCCCGACCACCTAAGCTTGGGACCCAAGCTTTGGCCGGCCACCAACTTGACTCATCCACTTGGTCTTGGCCGGCCCTAGCATGAGTTCCAATCTTGCATGGCCGGCCCCATTAGGATGGGTAAGAAGGTGGGTATGTGGTGGGTATAAATCTCTATATACAAGAGGCTACGATAGGGACTGAAAGGAGGAATTGATTTTGGTCTCCCGATGAAAATAAGCTTCCCGTGTTCGCCCCGAACATACAACTTATTTTCATCAATAATAATTCATACCACTAAAAATTATTATTGAACTACCACACCAATCCCAAATTACATTTTGGGCTCCATCTTATTATGGGTGTGTTAGTCTCCCTATGTTTAAGATGTCGAATGTCCACTAATTAAGTGAGTTACTGACAACTCATTTAATTAATATCTTAGTCCAAGAGTAGTACCACTCAACCTTATCGTCATGTCGGACTAAGTCCACCTACAGGGTTTAACATGACAATCCTTATGAGCTCCTCTTGGGGACATTATCAACCTGGATCTCTAGGACACAGTTTCCTTCTATAATCAACAACACACTATAAGTGATATCATTTTCCAACTTATCGGGCTTATTGATTAATCGAACTAAATCTCACCCATTGATAAAGTAAAGAAATAAATATCAAATATATGTGCTTGTTATTATATTAGAATTAAGAGCACACACTTCCATAATAACTAAGGTTTAGTTCTTTTATCAAGTCAGTATAAAAAGAACTTACCTAAAATGGTCCTACTCAATACACTTAGAGTGTACTAGTGTAATTTATTAGTCAAGATAAACTAATACCGATTTACACTACGACTATTCCACTGGTTTGTTCCTTTCCATCTTAGTCGTGAGCAATTGTTTATAATTTATAAAGAACTGATAACATGATCTTCTGTGTGTGACACCACACACCATGTTATCTACAATATAAATTAATTGAACAACTACATTTATAATAAATGTAGACATTTGACTAATGTAATTCTTCTTTCTAGATTAATGTTTATACCAAAAGCTAGGCTTTTAGTATACATCCTAACAATCTTCTACTTATACTAAAAGACTATGCTGCCATAAATGCTACCATACATCTGATGTAACACCCACTAAGATTTTAAGATAAATATAATAATGATGAATTTGCCTTAGAAAAATATTAGTAGAATGTTGAACCAAAAAGAAATAAAAAGAAATAAAAATAGGGAGTGGTCAAGGATTGAACCTTGAACCTCTCATGAAGTAAATGATAGGATTAATGGGTAATAACCAATTGGGATAGGAATGATATATTGATAGCAAAGGAGGGAAACTCATGATAAGGGTGAGAGTAAAAGCTAGCCAAAAGAAAACAAGAAAAGAACAAGAGAAAGGCAACTTGCCTTCCTTCTTTTCTCTCCCTCTTCCTCTCTCTTTTTGCCGTGACTTAAAGAGGAACATTAAGGGGATTCATTCCCCCTTGTTTCATCATGAATGATGAGAACAAATAAATAAATAAAATAAAATTAAAAGAAATGGAAAAAGGGCTAAGGGAGAAGGAAAGCAAAAATCAAGTTGGCTACCTCTTCCCCCTTAACATAAAAGAGAATATGTAAAGAGAGAATTTTATTTTTCTCTCATTTCTCTCATGTTGGGTTGCAAGGTTGCAAACATAGTCCCATATTAGAAACACATGGGAAAGATCATGGGTTTATAAGAGAAAAGATATCTCCAATGGCATGAGGCCTTTTGGGGAGAGCCCAAGAGCAAAGCCATGAGGGTCTAGGCCCAAAGTGGACAATATCATGCTATTGTGGAGATATCTAAATTCTTTTCGATCCAACAGTGGTATCAGAGCCACGTGCAAAGACTTGTACGAGTTAGTTTTTGGTTTTTGGAAAATAAAAAAGCTTCTGTGATTTTCTGTAAAAATTCAATTTTTATGTTTTTATGGGTAATTTTTCCTTATAGGCGAAGCACAAGTGTCTCGGCACTTGTAGGCTTCGGCTATCGGGAAGAATTTTCCCAAACGGCTTCGTTTCGACCCAAAATCTTTTGGGACAACGGACTCGGGTGCCTTTAGATCGCAACGGAGCAACTCACAATGGTTAGATCATGGGTAGGGGCGCTGCCCCTAACCCCGCAAGGGGATTTGCTCCGCGATCGCACCCGAAATCGCTAAAAACGAACCCGTTGGGAAGATTTTTCCGAAACGGTAATGTCTCGGCCCAAATCGTTTTGGGACAGCGGGTTTGGGCGCTGTTGGATCGCAATGGGACCCTCGCGATGGTTAGATCGTGGGTAGGGACGCTGCCCTGGGCCCCGCAAGGGGATCCGTTCCGCGATTGCGCCCGAAACCGCTAAACGGGACCGCCGAGAAATTTTACTTGTAAAATTGTAAAAAAATTATTTTTAAAATTACAGAAAATAAGAAAATATATAATTTTGAATTATATATTAATTTTGTGATAGTCATGGCCCAAAACCCAATATGATTGGTTGTGTTGTAATTCATAATACGGCCTGCGTGCCGTGATGTGTTTTCGCGTGTTGTATTTATTTTATTATTCGCGACCTGCGCGTCGTGCCTCGTCTTTTATTCTTGTTGTAAATTAGATTTAGACTCGAATGTAACTCGAGTTTCAAATTGTAATGTACAAATTGGAGCGGTGGAGGGTCCACATGAGACGGAGTTCCGAGGCGGGCACGAGCAACACAAGGTGGTCAAAGGGAGGAGCTTGGAGAAGCTGTTGACCCTAGGTTGACCATTCGATCTTCTCATTGGCTTGAGAAGATCGTAGTAGGGCCATGACTAAATCACAAATAGATTAATTAATTAATTATTATGTATCTGATGCATGTTTAATAGTTAATTAATTAATTAATGCCTTAACGATTAGATTAGATCTAAGTCGTGCACATGATGCACCCTTGCGATTAGATTAGATCTAAGTCGTGCACAAGATGCATCCTTCTCGATTAGATTAGATCTAGATCGAACCAACTCTAAATGCCTAACCGTGTCGTGATACCTATCACTACCTCGATCACATGTATTGTTGAATCTGCCAAAGCAGAGCAATACATATTATCTTGGTAGGGTACGGAGGGACAATCTTGGTCCCGCCTATCAACGCATGGGTGAATACAAACTCAATTAGATTGAGTATTCCTAGTTACTCGGTTGGATCGAGTCAACTATAGGCATTATTCCAACGGTTGGAAAAGATAGGTCAAAATCACATCTATATTAACTCTCAGGCGTATTAGCCAAAGCTAACTCGAGTTTTAATATAAATGCGGATATTGATTCTATAAACAAGAGTTGCATAGAGATGTAATTGGTAATCGTTACCTACCGATCATACTAAGCCTTGGGCGTATTAGCCAAAGCTAACTCAAGGGTTAGTATGATGTGGATCTTGTCCCACAAGAATTATAGATTTCAGTGGGAGCATCATTTAATTAAAGGCCTAATTAAATGATTTTAAAAGAATATGATATTTATTTCTGCAAATTTTTCTGTTGTAGATAACCATGACGTCAAATACGAACACTTTCTCCCTGCGATCTGTCCTTGAGAAGGACAAGCTCAACGGAGCGAATTTCCTGGACTGGTACAGGAACTTGAGAATAGTTCTCACCCAGGAGCGTAAGCTGTACGTTCTGGAGCAGCCTATTCCTGAGGCTCCTCCTACCAATGCCCTGCGAGCCGACAAAGATGCTTATAAGAAGCATCAAGATGACGCATTAGATGTGTCCTGTCTAATGCTCGCGACCATGAACTCAGAGCTTCAGAAGCAACATGAGTTGATGGGCGCTTACGATATGGTTGAGCATCTTCACCAACTATATCAGGGACAAGCGAGGCATGAGAGATTTGAGATCTCGAAGGCACTGTTTCAGTGCAAGATGTCAGACGGGGCTCCTGTAGGTCCTTATGTACTCAAGATGATTGGGTACATAGAGAACCTACAAAAACTGGGGTTCCCACTTGGCCAAGAGCTGGCCACTGACTTAATCTTGCAATCCTTGCCGGATAGCTATAGTCAATTCGTTCTGAACTATAACATGAACGAGATTGACAAGCCACTGCCCGAGCTCCTTAGTATGTTATGAACTGCTTAGATTAACCTTAAGAAGGTTAAGCCCATTCTGATGGTCCAGAAGCATAAGGGCAAAGGCAAGCCCAAAGGCAAAGGAAAGTCCCAAGCCAAGGGCAAAGGCAAGGCACTGAAGCGTAAAGGAGGGGTCGCCAAGGATGCTACCTGCTTCAGACCGGGCACTGGAAGAGGAACTGCAAGGTATACTTGGAAGATCTTAAGAAGAAGCGAAGTGAGACTTCCACTTCAGGTATATATGTTATAGAAGTCAATCTATCTATTTCTACATCATGGGTATTAGATACTGGATGTGCTTCTCACATTTGTACTAATGTGCAGGCGCTGAGAAATAGCAGAGCATTGGCAAAGGGCGAGGTTGACCTACGAGTAGGCAATGGAGCACGGGTTGCTGCTGTTGCTGTAGGAACTTATCAGCTATCTCTGCCCTCTGGGCTTGTACTAGATTTAGATGATTGTTGTTATGTGCCTGCTCTTACTAAGAACATAGTTTCAGTTTCTTGTTTAGACAAGAAAGGATACTCTTTTATAATAAAAGACAAATGTTGTTCTGTTTATTTAAAAGATATGTTCTATTGTAGTGCACCACTAATAAACGGACTCTATATTCTAGACCTTGAGAGCCCTATCTATAACATTAGTACCAAGAGGTTCAAGTCAAATGACATGAACCAAACCTACCTCTGGCACTGTCGCTTAGGTCATATAAATGACAAGCGCTTATCCCAGCTCCATAAGGATGGTTTGCTGGACTCATTTGATTTAGAATCATATGAGATATGTGAGTCATGCCTACGAGGCAAGATGACCAAGACGCCCTTTAGTGGGCATAGCGAGAGAGCAACTGATTTGTTAGGACTCATACATAGTGATATATGTGGCCCTTTCAATGTTGCTGCTAGAGGCGGTTATAGGTACTTCATCACATTTACTGATGATTTCAGTAGATACGGTTATGTGTACTTGATGACACATAAGTCGGAATCCTTTGAAAAGTTCAAAGAATTCAAGAATGAAGTACAGAACCAGCTTGGCAAGAGTATTAAGATACTTCGATCCGATCGAGGTGGAGAATACTTAAGCCATGAGTTTCGTGACTATTTAGCTGAGTGTGGGATTCTATCCCAACTCACTCCTCCTGGAACACCACAGTGGAATGGTGTATCCGAAAGGAGGAATCGTACCTTATTAGATATGGTACGATCTATGATGAGTCACACAGATCTTCCGACATATCTATGGGGATATGCTCTAGACACGGCAGCTTTCATACTCAACCGAGTTCCATCAAAGGCCGTGATAAAGACACCATATAGGATATGGACTGGAAGAGATGCCCAGGTGTCTTTTATGACGATTTGGGGTTGTGAGGCTTACGTACGACGTCAAGTCTCAGACAAATTAGGACCCAAATCTGACAAGTGCTATTTCATCGGATATCCCAAGGAAACTAAGGGATATTACTTCTACATTCCCAGTCAGCACAAGGTAGTTGTGGCAAAGACTGGGGTCTTTCTAGAAAGGGACTTTGTTTCTAGAAAGACTAGTGGGAGCGCGTTCGATCTTGAAGAAGTTCAAGATGCGAACAATAGCACTAATGCCACGATGGAAATTAAACTGGAACCACAAAGTGTTGTGGATGATGTTGTTCCACAAGGAGTTGAGGAACAACAACCGGTTCATGTAGACATACCTCTTCGCAGGTCTGATATGGTACGTCGTCAGCCTGAGAGATATTCATTTCTCGTGTCTGACCATGATGATGTTGTGCTCATAGAGGATGAGCCTAACACCTATCAGGAAGCTGTGATGAGACCAGATTCTAAGATATGGCGGATGGATATCAAAAACCGCGTTTCTGAATGGAAATATACTCGAGGATGTGTACATAACACAACCTGAGGGTTTTTGTCGTTCCACAACCATAGGATCTATCATGTATGTCATGTTATGTACTAGACCTGATGTCTCGTATGCTATGAGCATGACGAGCAGATACCAGTCAGATCCAGGTGAAAGTCACTGGATAGCGGTCAAGAATATTCTTAAGTACATGAGAAGGACTAAAGAATATTTCTTGATATATGGAGGCGATGATGAGCTAGCTGTAAAGAGTTACAGTGATGCTAGCTTCCAGACCGACCAGGATGATTAAAAAAAAATCGCAGTCGAGGTTCGTGTTTTGCTTGAATGGTAGTGCTATGAGCTGGCAGAGTTCACAGCAGTTCTACAACGTTTCCATCTCATTCGAGAGATTATCGATAGAGGAGATGTGAAGATTTGCGGAGTACCTACAGAGGCTAACATCGCAGATCCCTTGACCAAGGCTTTGGCACAGAGGAAGCATGATGGTCACACTAGGTCTTTAGGCCTTAGAGCCTATACTGATTGGCACTAGTGCTAGTGGGAGATTGTTAGTTAGAGCCCTAGAGCCAATCATTTGATGATTGTATGGACTCATGTATATCATATTCTTGTATATTAATAAAGGCTTTTGTTTGGTTATTATACTTATTTATATTAGTGCCAAATAGACTAAGTATAATAGCGTCCTTGAGTAGAAGGTTCATACCTATATCAATCGATTAGTTGAATCGATAGTGAGATGATATAGGGAACACTACTCTAAATCATTCCTAGTCGAGTATTAGCATTCAGGCATAATGTTAATACAATAAGACTAGCATGTAGGTCAGCTCGATGACTTGATCTCACAAGTCATGGATATAGAGATATCAAGCTGACACATGGGTATGCATTAGAGAATGTATACTGAATGACCCGCCATGAGAAAGTATCATGGATCGTTATATGAGTGTCATATACTTTCTCATGTGGCTATTAGTATGACTATTAGTCCTTAGACCTGAAGTCACCATGGATTCCTACATAAGGAGTTATGTACTTTAGTTTTGTCAAACGTCACCCGTAACTGGGTGGACTATAAAGGCGATTACTGGGTATATAACGAATTATGTAGAGGGATGTGAGTGATGTAGATGGGATCTATCCCTCCCATATGACGGGAGCGACATCGGTATTCTTGATAGAGTAAGACCACTAAGTGCATGGCCATGCCCAAATGAGTCAACATTAGATGTTGAGCTCATTTGATCGAGTGAGTCTACTTGGAGTTCAAGATTTAGATTGATTAGAGGATGACACGGTCTATGCCTCACATTGATCAATCTAGATGTCTAGGATAGAAGGACACTTGTCATTATTTTGTGAGTAGTCACAAGGTGATGTCGGATCTCGACATTCTTGTAACTTGGGTAGTAATGATGTGTTGCTAGATACCGCTCATTACTTATGCTCCTAAATGGGTTTAGGGCATTGCCAACGTTACAAGAACCTATAGGGTCACACACTTAGGACAATTAGGTGGAGATTAGGTTCATTTGATGAACCAAGAGGATTAGATTCATTTGATGAATCAAATTGGATTAAGAGTAATCCTAATTGGGCTAACTTGAGTTCGACTCAAGTTGATTCATGTGTTAAATGAGTCAAATTTAGATTTTGACTCATTGAATCAATTCAATTTAATGAATTAGATTCATTATATTAAGTTGGCTCGAATCAAATGGTTGGATTAGATCCACCATGGTAGAGATTGAGTCAAGTTTGACTTGACTTGAGAAGGAAGACCAAAGGTCAATTTTGACTTGACCTTTTGCCACCTCACTGGTGAGTTGGCATTAGGTGGACCAATAATGATGTTCCACATCATCATGGGTGCCACCTCATGGAAGTTACAAAGCCACTCTCTTAATGGTTTCATATTAATTGCAATTAATGCAATTAATTGGTAATGGTTTCATATTAATTGCAATTAATGCAATTAATTGGTGAGATTTTGAAAGTGGCCGGCCACTTGGTTTTTGGGTGAGAATTTGATTTTTCATTCAAGTGGTGTAACTTCTTCTTCCTTGTGTTCTTCCTCTCAAGCTCTCCCTCTCCCTCTCCTTCTCCCTTGGCCGAACCTTACCAAGGTGCTAGCACACCTTTGTGTGAGGTTTTCTCCACCTAAGTTGTCCGTGTGGATACTTCTAGAGGACCGGCGCTTGACGGTCTTGAGATCCGGCAACACCTTGGAAGAGCGGGATTCGCGTAGGGCGCGCATCAAGGGTAAACACTTTTTCCTTGTAGTTCTAAGTAGTATATCAGTTTTTGAACTCGTACAAGAAATAGTTTTTCGAATTTTGTATACGAATCTTTGCACGGATCTACGGCTTTGGGTCCTTCGGGGTTTCCGCGACGCGAAAAAGCGGTTTTCGTGGCCCGAAGAACCCAACATCTCATTCTCCCCTCTCCCTCACCGAGAACTTCAGTCCCCTCTCCTCCATCTTCGGCCCCAAGCCAAGGTTTTCTCCTAAGAAAGCCTAAGATACAAGGAGGACTTAGCAAGGGAATCAAGGGAAGGGAACTAGAAGAAGAGGCTACTTCTTCCATCACCACACCTTAGATCCACAAGCGAAAAGGATGTAAGCTTCCCCTCACCTGTGGTACAAGGCGTTTTACGTACTTTTCGGATGTTATGAGGATTAGAAAACCTAGAATAGAATTTAAGAAAAATTCGGCCAAAGAAGAGTTTTCAAATCTTGGAAGGTTTAAACAAGTCCTCATTTCATGATATTTTTCTATGCTATGTAGGAAGGTTTTCCTTCATGTTTTTATACCTATATGATGCTTGGTCAGAGGAGTATCTAACCCTATAATTTTGGCCAAAAATATTTTAAAGAGGTTAGGGAAATCATTGTTTAACCAAACTAGTACAAGATTCCCTCCATGATTTACTAAGGGTCTTTTTTATTGGTTTTTCTTGCTTGAAAGTTACTTGGAACCAAAAGAAATCCACTCATATGTTTCGGCCAAGAAAAGAGCTTAGGGTTAGGAAGACCTTTAAATTTAGGTAACCATGTTTATATGATAGAATATAGAGTTCTCTTAAAGAATTGCATGTCGAATATTGCTAGAAATTCATGAACTCTTCATTAAGATTTTCGGTCATGATAAGATGGATAGCTTAGAAAAGCTTAAACAAAATTTTAAAATGCTCAAGACCTCTGTGATATTAAGATATGAAAGTTGTTTAATGCTCTCATGCTTAATTAGGGTATAGAGAATTTAGTTACATGATATATGACATGTAAGATCACAAGGGTCCTAGCTTGTTTATGAACCAAATTTGTATATGATGTTCTTAGTAATTTTTGCCATGAAACTTACTTAGGTTTTCCATGCTTTAGGCCACTTAAAACCTAGTTTAGAGATTGGTAGGTTTTGGCCATGAGGAAAAATAAAAGAAAAAGGAAAGAAACCTAGGAAGCCTAAGACACAATTCACATGTATGTTTATTATGCTTGTCTTTATACATGCTATGAAACTTGTATGACTTCCTATGCTTTTAGGCTATTTGAAGCAAATTTAAACACTGATGAGTCTCAGCCAAGTAGGGTTTAAATGACCTAGAGGCCTTAGAATTGAAACCAAATGTGTTAAAAATGCTTCTTATGGAAATATGATAATATGTTGATTGTGTCACATGCTTGTATAATTTTTCCATGACCTAAATGGACCATTGTATGTTTCGGCCATGAAGGGATAGATGCCTTAGAAACCCTAGAACAAAAATTAAATATGCTCATGTCACTCTACATGAAATATGATAAGTAGAAAGCCAAAGTTCTCATGCTATATGTTGTTTAATGACCTAAAATGAGGCTAGGGTAAGTTTTGGCCATACCCATTATATGATGCCTTATTATGAATTTATACATGATGTTAGTTCAAGTTCACATGCTTGTATGCTTGCTTTTAGCCCTAATGAATACTTGTTAAATTTCGGCCATGACATATGTTAAGGGCTTGAAGAACTTAAGAACTAGCTCAAATATGCTTACTATGTTACTTGGAAAAAAATGCTATAAATATGGTTTATGGTTTCCATGCTTTCATGACATTTGGGACCTTGTTTCACATCTGAAAGGGTTCAGCCACATGAAGTTTAAGGACTTGGAGAACTTAGAAACCAAGTAATCATGCTTATAATGCTTCCTATGAAATTGATGTGATGATAATTTAGGTTCCACATGCTTGGAGGTTGTTTTTACCTAAATTAAGATCTAAGGGGGGTTCATCCATGATAAGAACCCAAGCGATTAGGAAGCTTAGAACCCAAGCTAACTATGTTACCATGTTTCTTATGATAGTATAATCACATGATACACCCTTATGCTTAAACATGTATGCTTGTGATTTATACTTTCCATGATATGATATGTGCTTAGAAATATGCATGCTTTGATGATATGCTATGTGCTTAAAATATGCATGCTTATATGATATGCTATGTGCTTAAGATATGCATGCTTTTATGATATGCTATGTGGATAGAAAATATGCATGCTTTGATGATATGCTATGTGCTTAAAATATGCATGCTTTCATGATATGCTATGTGGATAGAAATATGCATGCTTTGATGATATGCTATGTGCCTAAAATATGCATGACCTCATGATATGCTATGTGGTGAAAATATGCATGCTTTTATGACATGATGTATGCCTAAGTGATGCATACTTTTTATGACATGATGTATGCCTAAGTGATGCATACTTTTTATGACATGATGTATGCCTAAGTGATGCATATATTTTATGGTATGATGTATGCCTAAGTGATGCATATTTTTATGGTATGATGTATGCCTAAGTGATGCATACCTTTATGACATGATGTATGCCTAAGTGATGCATACCTTTATGATATGACGTATGCCTAAGTGATGCATACTTTTATGACATGATGTATGCCTAAGTGATGCATAATTTTATGATATGATGTGTGCCTAAGTGATGCATGCTTTTATGATGAATGATATGTATAAGTATGACATGTACTTTACTTTATGTGGCTTGTACCAAGGGTGGGCTCCATAAGCGCCCCGGGGTCGATGGAATAAGACTCGGGCCTCGTTAGGGATGGGCTCCTAAGTGCCCCTAGGTCGATGGAGTAAGACTCGGGCCTAGTATATTTGCCTTGTAGGGTTCAAGACTTGCTACCTTGGACCTACATAGGTTGCGCGCAATATGTAAGTGGTACAAAGCCGGGATCCCCTTTAAGTTGAGATTATGTTCAAGTATTTATGTAAGAAGAAATGGTTTTAAAAAGATCATGAGACATACACATGTTTTTTCTGATACATGTTTTCAAAATCATATTGCATATACCTTATGATCATATTGTGATGATGCTATGATTTATGATATGCCATGATTAGATATGATTATGTTATGTTTCATGCTATGCTTTAAGAGCTTGATATGCCATGCCACCTTATGATGATACTATGATATGCCATGATTAGATATGATTATGTTATGTTTCAGGCTATGCTTTAAGAGCTTGATATGCCATGCCACCTTATGATGATACTATGATATGCCATGATTAGATATGATTATGTTATGTTTCATGCTATGCTTTAAGAGATGATATGCCATGACTAGTTATGATTTTGTTATGTTGCATGATATGCTTAAAGAGTATGATATGTTATGCCATGACTAGTTGAGATCATGTTATGTTGAGACATTCTTTGATCATGTGATGATTTTCGGTTTTAGTGAGTAGGAAAGGAACTTACTGAGCCATGAGTACTCATAGCTTACTTTCCTTGTACCACAGATAAAGGAAAAAGATGGATGAGCTAAAGGAGCAGCAGGAGAGGCCAGGAGATGTGTGTGGCGGTGGCTAGGCAACCATATAAGAACCTGCTTTAAAACTTTTAAGAACTACGCTTTGGTATCATGAATTGTAGTACTATATGTGTGACTTGATGTTATGTTTCTGCTAAGTTTGTTATCATGTTATTGAAGCACTAATAGTGTAGTTCGGATTTGTTAAAAAAAAGGAAAACAAAAGAAAAGTTTTTATTAATCTAAGAAAATTATTTTAAGTCTTCCGCTGTTATTTGTACATAGAGTATCGTAGCCCCGTCCCTTAGGGTTAGTAGGGAGGGTGGGCGTTACATCTGATTCCCCATCCCTTCTACATGTCCATCAAAAGCTCTTGCCTTAAGGACCTTAGTGAAAAGATCTATAGGTTATCATCTGATGCAATCTAGGCGGCAACAACTTCTCCTCGTTTTTACGATGTCTCGTATTGGGTGGTACTTGTGCTCTATTGTGTTTACTTGCCTTATGGACTCATGGTTTCTTCGAGTTTGTTACTGCACCAATATTATTACAATAAATTGTAATAATCTTTGGACAAACCAGAAATCATATCTAAGTCCATCTTGAGGTTACTGAGTCATTCAGCTTCTATGGCTACCTTTGAGGCTGCCATATACTCAACTTCCATAGTGGAGTCTGAAAAACACCTATGCTTAACATTCCTCCATAGTTATGGCTTTACCTCCTAAAGTAAACACAAAACCCCGAGGTTGACTTACTATTGTCCCTTATCTAATTGGAAATCAAAATTCGTGTAACCCACAGGGATCAAATTATCTGCCTAGCAAATGCTTTACGACAGTCTAGTGTCCTGATCCTAGTTACTTCGATATCTGCTAACTATGCCCTGACAAAATAGATATCTTGTCTCGTATATAGTATTGCATACATTAGGCTTTCGATAGCCGAGGCATAAGGAACTGCCTTCATGTCCTCTATCTATTTTGATGTCTTTGGAGACATCTCTTTAGATAAAGTTACTCCATGCTGAAAAGGTAAGAAACCTTTCTTGGAGTTTTGCATGCTTAAAACGAGCAAGGATTGTTTCGATATATGAAGCTTGGGATAAGTAAAATATATTCATTTCTTGCGATCCCTTTGATTCTATATGCATTCTCCTAAGTCCTTCATATAGAATTGTTTGGACAACCATACCCTTACTTCTGACAACACTTTGATATTGATTCCAACTATCAAAAATGTTATCTACGTATAGTACAAGAAATACCACCACGTTTCCATCACACTTCTTGTATAAACAAAAATCATTCGGTTATAAAATAAATCCATAGGCCCGGATTACTTTATTAAACCGAATGTTCCAAGACCTTGAAGTTTTGCTTCAGTCCATAGATTGATTGAGCTTACACACAAGATACTCTTTGCTCTTTGCAATGAACCCTTTTGGTTGCTATATATGGATGTTTTCTTCAAGACTTCCATTGAGGAAAGCTGTCTTGACATCCACTTGCCAAATAGATAAAAGAATCCGGATAGACTTAAGCATGGCTACCGGTGAAAAAATTTTCTTTTTCAACAAGCCTTGCTTTGAAAGTTTCTACCTTCCTGTCTATCCCTCTTTTCCTATTGTAGACTTATTTTCACCCAATGGCTTTTACACCATTTGGTTATTTTATAAGCTCCCAGACTCTATTAGAATACATATATTCTAATTCTGTATTCTTTACAAAGATGTTGCATCTTTTATCTTGGATTCTTTCGTCATATGTCTAGGGATCAGGTTCATGTCCACCAGGGATCAAGTCCAAAGACTCTCCCAAAACATGAATCTTTTAGGTTGCCTAACAACCCTCCCACTACGACGAGGCACTTTCTGTAATTGTGTATTATTTGTGATACATGTTGCAGTTTCTTGTGATATTTCATTTTGTACAGTTGGTACTAGATTAGACGTGTCCTTTAATTTCCTTAAGAACAATTTTTACTCATGGGCTTGTGGTTCATAGTCCTTTTATAAAATCAGGCATTGGTGCCAACAATGACCTTCCGATTTTAAGGACTATAAACCTCTTTTCATTTTTCTAGGATAACTCACAAATAAGTGAACTCATGTCCAACTTATCAATGTCTCAAATGTGCTAGACCACCCAAATCCAAATTTGCTTCAGACTAGTCTTACGCCATTCTATAATTCTATGGGAGTAGAGAGTTCTGACTTAGAAGGTACTATGTTCACTTCCGTTTCCAATGTATATCCTTAAAACAAATTTGGTAATTTTCTAAATAACTCATCATCGATCTAGTTTTTCCATAAGAGTCTTATACCTTCTTATTACTACACCATTTTGTTGGGGTGTACCAGGTGCAGTTAGTTGGGATTAAATCGCAACTTCTGATAAGTGACTTCTAAACTCTCCTAAGAGGTACTCGTTACTACGATTTCACCGTAGTATCTTGATACTTTTACTTTGACGTTACTCCACATCAGCCTAGTACTCTTTGAACTAATCAAAGCACTTTGACTTGTGGTGCATCAAGTAAATGTATCCTTATCTTGAATAGTCGTCTATAAAAGAGACGAATATTTGAAACAACCTCTTGCCTGGATTGTCAAAGGTCTACACAAATCAGAATGAACAAATTCCAACATATCTTTGGCTTCATACCCCTTAGACTTAAAAGTTTCTTGGTTATTTTTCCTTCCAAGTAAGACTCGCAGGTTGGAAAGATTTCCACTACCAATGAACCCAAGAGTTCATTGGTTATTATCCTTTGAATCCTACTCAAGTTAATATAACCTAGCCTTAGATGCCAAAAATATGATTGGCTTATTTCCGAAGGTTACTTTCTCTTATTAATGTTAGAAGATGTGTTACTAATTTTCATTTATTGCATTGTGGGAGTTATTGGATTTATAAATTGTCAACCAACGTACCAGAACAGATATCTTTCCTAGTTTCTTGATAACAAGTTTGTTATCAAAATAGATAGAATATCTATTCTTCAATAGTTTAGAAACCGAAATCAAATTCTTTCTAAACTTGGTACGTAAAGATAATTTCTTAAAATCCATATTTTATTCCTATCAGAGGATAAGCATCTCCCACTGCAACAGCTACCACTTTTGCAGCAGTACCCATGTAGACGGTGACTTCCCCTTCATATATTTATTGGGTTTCCTGGAACCTCTGCAATGAATTACAGACATGATTAGTGGCTCCCATTTCTACACACCAGGTACGGGTAGATAACACCATTAATCATGTATTAACTAATGAATGAAATACACCTATATTGTTCTTAGTTCTAAGAGGACAGCCTACCTTAATGTCCAAGTCCTATTTCCAATAATTATAATTGAGACTACTAAGTCTTTTCTATAGTATAACAACTAGGGGATTGACAAACATTTTAAATCCTAAGAATCACAAAAATATTTGTTCAAGACCAACTCCTTAAAATCCCCATGAATTTTGTATGCCACGATAGTGTGGACGTATACAAAATCAGAGAGGAGATTTTATCCATTAATTTTATTATCTCGTCAACTTTACTTTATGACGAATAAAATTAATAGTTGATCTATCTTTGATCAAATATTTGGTCAAAACTTTTGAATTTAAAATAACATTGATTCCTCAAACAATATTATATAAATTCACCAACACCTCAAACACCGTGAATTTTGCATGCCACGATAGTGTGAACGTATACAAAATTGAACATTTGTAAGAGGAGGGTTTTACCCATTAATTATCTTTTCAATAGGTCTTTATGACAAATAAAATTACCTCAAACACCGTGAATTTTGTATGCCACGATAGTGTGGACGTATACAAAACCAAACATTTATTAGAGGGGTTTTTCCCATTAATTTTATTTTCTTGTCAAACTGATAAATAAAATTACCTCATACACAATGAATTTTTGTATGCCACGATAGTGTGGACGTATATAAAATCTCAACATTTGTAAGAGGGGGTTTTAATTTTATTACTTTGTCAACCTATCTTTATGACAAATTAATAGTTGATTTTCTTCGGTCACACAAATAATAGCAGTGACTCCGATAGAGAGGATACTATTAGACGTGCCTAAGTGTATATCATTACTTGACACTAAGTCCATTAATAAGATTAAGCCCCTTCCGATGGGGAAGATTACACGCTCTTAATTAATTTCCTATAGTCATCCTAAATGGAAGTTTGATCTTGTGATCCATAAACAAACTCATCTGATATGGAGGAAGGCACTCAGAGCCAACGCGCAAGTTTGTTTGCATCACTTACAAACCAGTAATGGAGACCGTGGAATTTATTAAAATAAATCTCTCTCCCATTTAGTTATTTAAAGTGAGGAATTTTAAGTTATCCTAGCATACATCACATGCATACACACACATCACCATAAATAAAAGCAATAAATATGGAAATTATTTTTCAACTATTATTGCCTTTTCCTGTTACTGTCCTCCATGTGCTCCAACCCTAGTTGCTGCCATCTTTAGCCACCGCCATCGGGTCGAGTTGTCGAATCCATCTTGCTTCTTATTTCGCTGCGCCTCTGGTGCTCCAAAGTACCACGCCTCACAAGAATCCAATCCGCGACAAAAATAGAATTTTACATATATCGATCCTATATTCCACGAGGGAATGTACATGTAATCTAGATCGAAAATAAAATTCTAAAATTCTAGGACTAATACTGTCACGCCCCCAAAGGAGTCTCTGCCAGACAAAAATCCGACAACATCTCCCCTGTACCAGTGACAATCTGAAGCACCAATACAAGCAAAATACATCAGCCACATGCGGCTGGAATATTTTGATACACAACCACGCAGTTATAATAAAACAGCCCACACGGCTGTACTAAAAACCAACACAGCGGAAAAACGAAAACGGAGAGCCCAATACAACACAATCCACACACTGGTAGCCGACTAGGCTTTATACAACAACCACAACAACACAAATACAACAACCCACCAAATACAACAAATACAAATAAAACATATACAAAACCAAAAACAACCTTCGGATGTGACGTAGGAGCCGGCAGACAGGATACTCCGAGCGACACTCCAACCATCTACCTGAAAATATAAATATATACATGCGGTGGTGAGTATAGGTAACTCAGCGGGTAATAGAAAAAATAGTGCATGGTCTATACATAAACATAGAGATCAAAGGTATACAGTCTCAGTAGGGAAATAAAGAACATGATCATACTATCATAATCAATGCATCTGAACATACCTGACCTACTAACCTGACATACATACTGTCAAACCACAACCGACATAATGATAGATAATACCCAATCTGGAATCAATAACTGGTACATTGGTTAGTAAACTCACCATATCTGCAACAGACCTACTCGTGACACCTGTGCAATATAAATACGACTGCAAATACATGTAAAATAAATGACATGTATGCAGCATGACAACCATATGCAACAATCATATCGCAAACAAATGCAACATACCACAAACACATGCAACTAGTATCTAGTAGGCATGTATGCAAATATAACCCCCAGATGCACCGTGCATCATATGCAAAAGTGCATGCATGCTCCATGGTCACCCCCGCCACCTCTCCGAACACCATGACCCCTGTATGGCCGAGAGGCTTGGGTCTGTGACGACTGTACTACCCTCCAGCCCACTATATAGTGGTCGAGGCGGACAGTCCGCTAGTAGCTATCTAGCTACATAGCATCAGGGTCCCTGACTGCTCACAACGCCGGATCTCACTAAACCTCATGACCGGGTGGCACGACAAGACTAGCAGCAACTGCTCCAGCTACCACTACCCATGAGTGGCCGAGTGTGCGGTGCTATTCCCAAACCAACTGACGACTCTCTCCACCACAAGGGAGACAATGGTCATCAGATGCAATGAATGATGAACATGATATATATATATAATCATCATCCATGCAACAACCCCAAACCTCATAAACACCTCCAACATGAGTATAATCGTCATGATACCTCCACGTATCCCACCAAACATATGTACACACTACACATGTAAAATCAACCAAAAATCTCCAATAATCCCACCAGACACATGTACACAAAATATAAGTACAATCAACAGGTATCCTCCAGTAAAACACAACAGACATGTGTATATATCCCAAACATACAATCAACACAACTCCTCCAAAAGTACATGACAAATACGTATGTACACACCACATGTAAATGTACGGTCAACTAGATGACTCCTATAACATATACCCATCTATGTACAGACCACATCATATACCCAATCAGCATGGTAATACCAACAACCCGACAATCCCTACAAGACATACTCTACACGTGTAATCACAACAGAGTAGATATCGAGAGTTGAGACTGTGTATGAATTAAATAGAGCATCACAAGGGTAAACCATAAGTCTCAAACAGGAAATCAACAAACAAATACGATATAAGGTAAAGCAGCCTAATCCATCACATAATAACCATGCACCAAGTACAAGAAAATCTACATAGAGGCCAAGGAAAAATACCCGCCTTTAATCTGTCGATCGTGATAAGATACATCCCATGTCGAGACGCTCGCCTCGAAACCAAGTCCTGCGATCACATGATATATACATATATTATTTAGCTAATCACATAATCAGTAACTAGCTAACCCATAACCTAATCCTACGTCGATTAGGTAACCCTGTTTAATTCCACCTAAATATCCAAACCAAAGTAGATGATAAGATCATCCTTAATCCAACTCTTTCTAAATCCAAACACAATCACACTAATCAAATCTCCTCATGAATTCAACATGTATAATTGTTCCACATAATCAATCCCTAACCACCACATCAACCACTCATAAATCTAAGCAAGCATAAACCCTACAATATCCCTCAATACAATAATCAACCTATCATCTAAATCATCAAACCACAATCAACCATAAACTCTAACCATCCTCAATCCATCTACATGCTTCCATGTGCTCTAATCCCGACATAACCTAATAACCATTAACAATACCGATAGAACAGAGCAATAATAAGAAAATTCTAGAGGTACATCACCAAAGGAAACTCACCTCGAGATAGTGCCACAAATCAAGAGCTCACAGCCCCTACTCCCACTGTCCAAAATCTACAAAAACGCCTACACACCAATTCTTCCAAGAATCAATCTAGAACTCAATTGTATAGCAAAGAATTGTTGAAACTTCAATCCACAGTACAAGATTCACCTTAACAGAACCTTACCTCCTCATCCGACAGCTTCCACAGAACCCAGTTGCCAGAATTGGAGAAGATGAAGTCCTGCTCAAGGAGGATCCATTACTAGATTGCTCCGAAGCATCCTCCATCCTAGATCTGGAAGAATATCATGAAAAGAAACAAATTCACATGAGATTTTTGAACTCACAGCATTACCCAGCACTGCCCTTACCTCAATCGATCACCTCCAATGGCGTCGTGTGATCCACTCCCACGGGTGATGACCCAATTTGCCTTCCATTGCACAGATCGAAGGGGAGAAGCGAAAGGGGCTCGATCAATCCGTGACGACACAAATCAAATCCCTCACCGTGGATCGGCAACTGATCAACACCGACGAGAAAGAGGGACCGGAGTCCAGTGAAGTGGACCTCCTTGATCTAAGCTCCGACAACGAGAAGGCACGAGAAGGCGCTGGACATTCACAGGAGGCAACTAGGGCTCAAATCTCCCTTCCCTCGTCGAGCCATAGCCTCACTGTGCCCTAGCCTCGCCGTGCCCTAGTAGCTGAGGAACTACCGATCACGAGCAAGAAACCCCTCCGCCGAAGACGACCTGGAGCCCCCTGGTATCCGTCGAGCTCCGGTGGTGAGCCTCCTCCGGCCTTGGCGTTGAGTCGTCCGCGCGAGAGAGAGATAGCGAGAGGAGTCGGGTAGATCGAGAGAGGGAAGAAGGAAGTGGGTTCGGGTGAGGAGAGGAGGAAACGACGATTTGGGGGAAAAAGAATAAAAGAAAATGAATTTATAATTGAAAATATTTTCTCACTTAAATGGGTATCCCAAACAGGCTTTATCCGCGCTCGCCGACCGATCACCTCAAAACCCCTCCGTACGAGCTTCGAAATATTCCCAGAAAATTTCTAAAAATTCTGAAAAATCCAATAAGATTTTTCGTCCAATAACATTTATTATTTAATTTTACAGTATCTTACATTCTCCCCCACTAATAAAAATTTGGTCCCCAAATTTACTGGTCAACTCAGGGATCCTCATCCAAGAGTAACAACTAAACAACATACTCGTATACCACTCCAACCATATGTCATGATCAAATCTCCAACCGCGAGGGATGACTCTGTGGGTTATAAGGTCACCCTACATCTGCTACTCCCAAACTGCTACCTAGCCAACTGCGGGATAAATCAATTACCTCGGAAATCCAAAATCCACTATCATCAGATCCTCCAACATCTGTAAAGGGCACTCAAAATATCCATCAGTCTGAGGGTAAAAATCTATACCAAAGCGAATCTCCTAATCCAAAGTCTGCTATAACCACAGTCAAACCATGATGTGAAATCAGTGATCTCCATCCAATACAATACTCAGAAATACATCATCCAGTCCGGTAATCCCTTTAGAGTATAATCCTGCTACTCAATCCAAAGAATTCATCCCACAAATCCATAGCTAGGAAGCAAGTCATCACTCAACAATGACTTCCCAAACCATCATATCCTCTCCATGTCCTGGGTAATCCTACAACAAAATCCATCAAACATGCTCCCAACTCCACTCTAGTACTTGAATCAACAGAGACAATCCTGCTAGTCTCTAATATTCAGCCTCCACGTGCTGACACACTAGACATCAAGCTACAAAATCTGCGATGTCTTTCTTCATGTCGTTCCAGCAATATGAACGCTCCAAGTTTCTATATATCGGATGTCACTCGGATATACCACAAATCCAGATCGAGGTGTTTCCTGTAGTAACTTCTTCCCGGATAAGAAGTGACTCGAGAACACACACAATCTCCCATAGCAATAAAAAAAATCTCATTCCCATCACACGATAATTCGGTATACTAGCATGAGACTGCTCCACTCATACTACATCGAAACTGCACCCACCCCCAGGTATGCCACACCTGTGTAGAGTACAAATCCGTCTACACTAAAAAGCACAACCAAGATAGTGCGGTTAACAACTTTTCGTTTCAACTCCTGAAGTTGATCTCGTACGCATCTATTCAGGAAAATTCCATACCCATCCTAGACAGTCCAGTCAACGGCATAACAATACTGGAGAGACCCTCAACCAATCTCCAATAATATATAGCCAGATCAAAGAAGCTGCGAGTCTCCTGTATAGACTACGACTACTCCTAACTGATAACAACCTCTATCTCCTGTGGATCCACCGATATCCTCTACTAAACACGTGTCCCAAAACTCGTAAAAGACAATCACAATACGTACTATTGACTTCACATATAGATGTTCTCGTCAAAACATCTCTAGAACTATGCGAAGTTAGTGTACGTGATCCACCTCGGATCGGAAATAGATCACAACATCGCCAATAAAGACAATGAAAACTGATCCAAACACCCTAATGATACCAAATACATCGAGTCCATAAAAACATCTAGGGCACGGTATGCCTAAATGGTAACACCAATGACCCATAATGTACGTACAATAGGCTCACTCAACCATAGGATCCCCAACAACAAGCCTATGATCAAATCACCAACTACAGATCACCAAATCCATAGATATCACACATGTGCTACTCTCCATGTCACTATCAATATCAAACATCAAACCATAGATCATCAAATCAAATATCCACTAATAGATCATCAAAAGATAACATATCACCACACCTGAACTCACAATATCTACCAGTCCTAATCATCCTCAACATCAATCAATCATACCATATAGTCTCCTAAACAAAGATAGAGTAAAAGAAAAGTATCCAAAAAGTCTGTCAACTCTCAACATCTCATCCCCTTTGATACTCAAATATCCACGATAAGAGGATGTCAATCCCAAGTCCAAGATTCACACCACCTCCTGACTAAGAGTCTATCCATCCAGAAGATATCTCCACCACCCTCATCATCACCCTATAAACGTCCCTCGACAAATACTGATAAAAGGGTCGAATCCTCTAATCTGAGATATAGACTACAAGACCTAGTAAAATGATCACGTGGTCAAGATCTTGAGCCACCTGATAGAGACAATGTTAGCTGAGTCGTCTAACCATTGTCTTGTACCCATCATACTATCATTGCTCCACCCTGAGGTTCAGCAACCTCCAGTATCGAGCAATGAACACAAAGATAAAGAAACACTACAACTAAATAGCTGATCAGAATATCTGTCAATCAACGCTCAACCCGTCGAAGATCATCATATGAAATTATACCTAGTTACGAACAGCCCTTCTAAGTAATTACTCAACTAACACCACTTCCTCCGCATCATCGCGGGGTATATATCCCTAAGTACATCGTGGATATCTAATCATATCCAATAGTTCCATTAGTCAAGATATCTCATAGAACAACGTTAGGCGAGTCGACTGATCATCGCCTTATAATCCATCATGCTAACGAAAGAAGTAGAGAACTACTCTCTCTCCAAACATCTCAAGGAAATCACTAAGTGATGACCTGATCTCCAAAAGCATTCTCTGCTTCTTCCTTCACGTGGTACTGGGTCACGTAAAGGTTAAGCAGCTAACTTCAACTCTCTCACACTAGTACAAATCATATGTCCCAATGTACTCCCCAAATTATCTAACCAAGCACGAGTATCCCACAGATAGGAATCTCTAAAAATAGAGTAAGTTAGTCCCCTACTGGTTGGACTAACAAAATAAATCGATTACCTACTATCTGATCCAACAAAAGTAAATCCACCATCCACTGATGAAAGTAACTAAGGTAAATCGGTACACAAGTACCTAAGTCAACAAGGGTGATAAGTCAAATCGAAACTACACAAGTTGACCAGGTAAATCAATCATCAACAGGAGTAAACCGGTACTCTACTAACTGAGACAACATGGGTATACAGATATCATCCACTACACAACTAATGATAACTGAGACTGGTATACGACTCTAACTCTCAACCAACTAGTAGTAGCAGTAACTAACACAAATGGTAGTATGATATAACAAATCCCTTGAGACTGTAAAACGTTGATCTCTAGTAGGTCAACCGTGATCAGTGATTGACCCAACACATGAAATGCATGGTACAAACAAATAGGCAGGTACTAACAAAAGAGTACTAACACATGTCATAAGAAACTATCATGGACAACAGTACATATACCAACAGAAATGTATGATAACCATATGCATACATACCTCCTATAGCCTGGAGAAGTCCTGCTGCTGCCTGGTCCCAAAGCCCGAAAGTCACATCAAGAAAACCGAAACATGAAATCCAAAAACACGAATAACAGGAATCGAACCTGCTCTGATACCACTAAATTGGTATCAGATAAATCTCAAAAAATCCAAAACATATAGCAAGTATCGTAAACCTGCTCTGATACCACTAAATTGGTATCAGATAAATCTCAAAAATCCAAAACACAAAACAAAACAGGTATCGAACCTGCTCTGATACCACTAAATTGTCACGCCCCCAAAGGAGTCTCTGCCAGACAAAAATCCGACAACATCTCCCCTGTACCGGTGATAATCTGAAGCACCAATACAAGCAAAATACATCAACGACATGCGGCTGGAATATTTTGATACACAACCACGCAGTTATAATAAAACAGCCCACACGGCGGTACTAAAAACCAACACAGCGGAAAAACAAAAACGGAGAGCCCAATACAACACAATCCACACACTGGTAGCCGGCTAGGCTTTATACAACAACCACAACAACACAAATACAACAACCCACCAAATACAACAAATACAAATAAAACATATACAAAACCAAAAACGACCTTCGGATGTGACGTAGGAGCCGGCAGATAGGATACTCCGAGCGACACTCCAACCATCTACCTGAAAACATAAATATATACATGCGGTGGTGAGTATAGGTAACTCAGCGGGTAATAGAAAAGATAGTGCATGGTCTATACATAAACATAGAGATCAAAGGTATACAGTCTCAGTAGGGAAATAAAGAACATGATCATACTATCATAATCAATGCATCTGAACATACCTGACCTACTAACCTGACATACATACTGTCAAACCACAACCGACATAATGATAGATACATACCCAATCTGGAATCAACAACTGGTACAATGGTCAGTAAACTCACCATATCTGCAACAGACCTACTCGTGACACCTGTGCAATATAAATACGACTGCAAATACATGTAAAATAAATGACATGTATGCAGCATGACAACCATATGCAACAATCATATCGCAAACAAATGCAACATACCACAAACACATGCAACTAGTATCTAGTAGGCATGTATGCAAATATAACCCCCAGATGCACCGTGCATCATATGCAAAAGTGCATGCATGCTCCATGGTCACCCCCGCCACCTCTCCGAACACCACGACCCCTGTATGGCCGAGAGGCTTGGGTCTGTGACGACTGTACTACCCTCCAGCCTACTATATAGTGGTCGAGGTGGACAGTCCGCTAGTAGCTATCTAGCTACATAGCATCAGGGTCCCTGACTGCTCACAACGTCGGATCTCACTAAACCTCGTGACCGGGTGGCACGACAGGATTAGCAGCAACTGCTCCAGCTACCACTACCCATGAGTGGCCGAGTGTGCGGTGCTATTCCCAAACCAACTGACGACTCTCTCCACCACAAGGGAGACAATGGTCATCAGATGCAATGAATGATGAACATGATATATATATATAATCATCATCCATGCAACAACCCCAAACCTCATAAACACCTCCAACATGAGTATAATCGTCATGATACCTCCACGTATCCCACCAAACATATGTACACACTACACATGTAAAATCAACCAAAAATCTCCAATAATCCCACCAGACACATGTACACAAAATATAAGTACAATCAACAGGTATCCTCCAGTAAAACACAACAGACATGTGTATATATCCCAAACATACAATCAACACAACTCCTCCAAAAGTACATGACAAATACGTATGTACACACCACATGTAAATGCACGGTCAACTAGATGACTCCTATAACACATACCCATCTATGTACAGACCACATCATATACCCAATCAGCATGGTAATACCAACAACCCGACAATCCCTACAAGACATACTCTACACGTGTAATCATAACAGAGTAGATATCGAGAGTTGAGACTGTGTATGAATTAAATAGAGCATCACAAGGGTCAAGCATAAGTCTCAAACAGGAAATCAACAAACAAATACGATATAAGGTAAAGCAGCCTAATCCATCACATAATAATCATGCACCAAGTACAAGAAAATCTACATAGAGGCCAAGGAAGAAATACCCGCCTTTAATCTGTCGATCGTGATAAGATACATCCCACCTCGAGACGCTCGCCTCGAAACCAAGTCCTGCGAGCACATGATATATACATATATTATTTAGCTAATCACATAATCAGCAACTAGCTAACCCATAACCTAATCCTACGTCGATTAGGTAACCCTGTTTAATTCCACCTAAATATCCAAACCAAAGTAGATGATAAGATCATCATTAATCCAACTCTTTCTAAATCCAAACACAATCACACTAATCAAATCTCCTCATGAATTCAACATGTATAATTGTTCCACATAATCAATCCCTAACCACCACATCAACCACTCATAAATCTAAGCAAGCATAAACCCTACAAATCACAATATCCCTCAATACAATAATCAACCTATCATCTAAATCATCAAACCACAATCAACCATAAACTCTAACCATCCTCAATCCATCTACATGCTTCCATGTGCTCTAAACCCGACATAACCTAATAACCATTAACAATACCGATAGAACAGAGCAATAATAAGAAAATTCTAGAGGTACATCACCAAAGGAAACTCACCTCGAGATAGTGCCACAAATCAAGAGCTCACAACCCCTACTCCCACTGTCCAAAATCTACAAAAACGCCTACACACCAATTCTTCCAAGAATCAATCTAGAACTCAATTGTATAGCAAAGAATTGTTGAAACTTCAATCCATAGTACAAGATTCACCTTAACAGAACCTTACCTCCTCATCCGACAGCTTCCACAGAACCCAGTTGCCAGAATTGGAGAAGATGAAGTCCTGCTCAAGGAGGATCCATTACTAGATTGCTCCGAAGCATCCTCCATCCTAGATCAGGAAGAATATCACGAAAAGAAACAAATTCACATGAGATTCTTGAACTCACAGCATTACCCAGCACTGCCCTTACCTCAATCGATCACCTCCAATGGTGTCGTGTGATCCACTCCCACGAGTGATGACCCAATTTGCCTTCCATTGCACAGATCGAAGGGGAGAAGCGAAAGGGGCTCGATCAATCCGTGACGACACAAATCAAATCCCTCACCGTGGAAAGCCGATCAACACCGATCAGAGAAAGAAACGACCGATGAAGTGGACCTCCTTGATCTAAGCTCCGACAACGAGAAGGCACGAGAAGGCGCTCGACATTCACAAGAGGCAACTAGGGCTCAAATCTCCCTTCCCTCGTCGAGCCATAGCCTCACTGTGCCCTAGCCTCGCCGTGCCCTAGTCGCTGAGGAACTACCGATCATGAGCAAGAAACCCCTCCGCCGAAGACGACCTGGAGCCCCCTGGTATCCGTCGAGCTCCGGTGGTGAGCCTCCTCCAGCCTTGGCGTTGAGTCGTCCGCGCGAGAGAGAGATAGCGAGAGGAGTCGGGGAGATCGAGAGAGGGAAGAAGGAAGTGGGTTCGGGTGAGGAGAGGAGGAAACGATGATTTGGGGGAAAAAGAATAAAAGAAAATGAATTTATAATTGAAAACATTTTCTCACTTAAATGGGTATCCCAAACAGGCTTTATCCGCGCTCGCCGACCGATCACCTCAAAACCCCTCCGTACGAGCTTCGAAAAATTCCCAGAAAATTTCTAAAAATTCTGAAAAATCCAATAAGATTTTTCGTCCAATAACATTTATTATTTAATTTTACAGTATCTTACAAATACAGCTCCTGCTGTATTAGTTACATACAATCATGCACACACAAAATAATGCCCTTGACATGTCCAAGGGTCCAATCACACACAACATCTATAAGCCATAATAGTTGGAGCCTGCAACCACAAAGTTAGCACATCCTACTATTATCCTGCCTAAATAATATATGACATGTGCATAACCTAATTTGAAAACCAAACACACAGAGGCAAACCCTAGCTCTGATACTAATTGTTGGTTAGTCCGAGGAAAACGTACCGGTTCCACTGTACAAAATTTTTTTGTACAAGTGTCGAACCTTTCCTTAAATAACCTATTGTGTTCTTTAGAAATTAAATTAGGAATCGCAAACGGAACTTAACATCATTGATTCTAAAGTTAACTTATCTGTTCTTAATGGTTTAGATTTCAATCGCAAGCGGAACTTAACACTATTGATTTAAATCCACCTATGTTATTAATTTTATTAAATATTAATTTCCAAAATTGGCTTCAGGACTGCATGGCGAGGAATATGGCCTTCTTGGATATGGGAACAACCACCACCGCCTAGACAAAGCCTTTTAAGGAAAGCTAATATTTAATTTTCTTAAATAACTCTAGGTTAACCAAAAAGAACAATCAAATCACAAATTTGAAAAACAAAACAAAAGAAACACATCTTCGAAACAAATCCGAAAATCTAGAATCTAATGCCTCTTGTGTTTGGAATTCATACAAAAGAAATACAACTAGTATGATGCGGAAATTAATTACTAATTATACCTTCCTTTTGTATGCAACGACCTCTTGATCTTCTAACGTATTCCTCTTCTTATCCCGGACGTTGTGTGGGCAACGATCTACTGAGATAAGAATCCACCTAATCCACTATAACACCCCTAGAAAGCCTAGATAAGAAAGTAAGGGTAATGAGAGTATGAATGTAGTGAAAAGAAGGTGCAGATATTCTAAGTTAAATATTAAGATGGGAAGGATTTAGATGATTAAAACTTTATGAAAGAAAATAAAGTTGAGAATATAAATCATCTATGCATGATTTATAATGTATGGAATTAATGTAGACAAAAGGAAGAAATATGAGATAATATATACATGTGTGAAATATTTATGCATAATGCATAATATGGTAATATATGAATTATTATGTACAAAAGAAAATAAAATGTTAGAAGAGAGATTGAACTTTGGATCTCTTGTAAGGAACATTTATAGGATATCAAAGGGGATAGGAGAATTATTGATAAGGAGAGAAAGGACTAAGTAGTTAATAATAAGAAAGGATTCTTTTTAATTAAAAGGAAAAGGAAGTAAAAAAAAAAAAAAAAGTAAAAATATACATAACCAAGTTTTGATCCTTGGTTCTCTTGTGGATGCATGCATGTGTTAACCAAGTGTGATAGGAGAGGATATTGTAAGAGGAGAGATAGGAATTTTAATTAAAGGAAAGAAAAGAGAGAAATTAAAGGAAAGAAAAGAGAGAACTCAAGAAGCATTTCTCTAAAATATTCTTATCATTAAAGAGGAGAAATAAATAAGGAGGATGAATCAAGTCAAGTTTTCCTCCCTTCATTTTAGTATAAATAGGCATGGAGGGGTGACTTCAGCTTCATCCTCAACTCATTCTCCTCCTCTCCTCCATTGGTGCCGAGAACTCACTCTCTCCCTCTTTTCTTCTTCTTGTTGCCGAGCAACACAAGAGGAAGAAACCTCTTCTTCCTCCTCACTCTCTCCCTCTTTTCTTTCTTGTTGTTGCCGAGCAACAAAAGAGGAAGAAGTCTATTCTTCCTCCCCCTCTCCACCAAAAGACCTAGCTTCCTCCATTGGTGCCGAGCAAAGCAAGCAAGAAGAAGAAAGGTCCACAAGCAAGTTCTCGAACCTAGAAACTTAAGCAAAGAAGGTAAGCTTCCCCTCACCTGTGGTACAAGACTTCTTATGTATTTTCAGATTTTTTTTTTATGAGGATTTTTAAAGCTAGAAACAAATTTAAGAAAATTCGGATTCAAAAGGGTTTTTCAATCTAGGAATACTTGTATAAGTCCTCTATTCATGATGATTTTCCTATGTCTTGTAAGAAAGTTTTCCCCTATGTTTTTATACACATATGATGCATGATCAGAGGAGTATTTAGCCCTAGGAATTCAACCAAAAATATTGTAAAGAGGTTAGGAAAATTATTGTCTAACCAAACTAGTGCAAGGTTCCCTCTATGAAATGCTAAGGACCTTTCTATGGTTTTCTTGCTTGGAAATTAATTGGAACCAAAAGAAAACTCACTTGTATGCTTCAGACCAGAAAGGTTAAGGGTTAGAAAGACCTTCAAAAAAAATTTAAATAAACATGCTCCTATGACTTTTGCCATGATATTTACTTAGGCTTTCCATGCTTTAGGCCACTTAAGAAACCTAGCTTAAGGACTGGTAGGTTTCGGCCATGAGGAAAAATAAAAGAAAAAGGGAAAGAAACCTAGGAAATGCTATACATAATGAGAAGAAATGAAATTATGTTATGTAATATGCCATGATATGTTATAGCATAGGAAATGCTATACATAATGAGAAGAAATGAAATTATGTTATGTAATATGCCATGATATGTTATAGCATAGGAAATGCTATACATAATGAGAAGAAATGAAATTATGTTATGATATGTTATAGCATAGGAAATGCTATACATAATGAGAAGAAATGAAATTATGTTATGTAATATGCCATGATATGTTATAGCATAGGAAATGCTATACATAATGAGAAGAAATGAAATTATGTTACGTAACATGCCATGATATGTTATAGCATAGGAAATGCTATACATAATGAGAAGAAATGAAATTATGTTACGTAATATGCCATGATATGTTATAGCATAGGAAATGCTATACATAATGAGAAGAAATGAAATTATGTTATGTAATATGCCATGATATGTTATAGCATAGGAAATGCTATACATAATGAGAAGAAATGAAATTATGTTATGTAATATGCTATGATATGTTATAGCATAGGAAATGCTATACATAATGAGAAGAAATGAAATTATGTTACGGAACATGCCATGATATGTTATAGCATAGGAAATGCTATACATAATGAGAAGAAATGAAATTATATTATGTAATATGCCATGATATGTTATAGCATAGGAAATGCTATACATAATGAAAAGAAATGAAAAAGGAAATGCATGAAAGATTGTTAGGAACATGATATGATAGTTATGCATGATAAGTTATTTTTGTTTGGTTTGTATCAAGGGTGGGCTCCGTAAACGCCCCGGGGTCGATGGAGTAAGACTCGGGTCTCGTCAGTAATAGGCCTCTGAGTGCCCTAGGTCAATGGAGTAAGACTCGGGCCTCGTCAGTAATGGGCCTCTGAATGCCCTAGGTCGATGGAGTAAGACTCGGGCCTAGTATGTATGCATGGTAGGGTTCAAGACTTGCTACCTTGGACCTACCTATGAAGCACGCGCATTATGTATGTGGTACAAACCGGGATCCCCTCTAATGATGATATTATTTTCAAGTACTTATAAGTATAAGTTTTCAAATTCATGATGCATTGCCTACATACGTGCTTGAATTATCTGATGATTAGATATAATGTCATGTGATATTATGATATGAATATGAATATGATACCCTTGTATGTCGTATGCTTATGATACCTCGCATGATATTGATATGCAATGATAGGAATTCGGTTTTTGTGAGTAGGAAAGGAACTTACTGAGCCATGAGTGCTCATAGCTTACTTTCCTTGTACCGCAGATATGGGGGGACGGATATTCGGAACGACGGAGCAGCAGGAGGAGCAGATAGTGATGTGTGTGGTGGTGGCTCGGCAAGAACGATTCGGACAAATTAATATTTTTAGTTATATGATCAATATATGCACATTCGAACTAATCAGAATATGTGATATCATGCTTATTTAAATAAAAGGAATGATTTAAAATTTTCCGCTGCTATAGTATAACTAAAGCATGTACATAAGTAGTATAAGATCGTAGCGCCGCCCTTGGGTAAGAAGGGTGGGCGTTACATCCACCTTCTTCTCCAAGCATGATTCGGCCACCACAAATATTCCATGAATATAAGTGGTTCGGCCACCACCACCAAGCTCCAAGGGATGCTTCCTTTCTCTCCTTCTTTTCCATGCTAAAATCCGGCCATCTTCAAACTCCATGAGATTACAAGGTCCGGCCAATGAAGAAGAAAGAAAAGGAAGAAGGAAAAATAATAGGGTCGGCCACCATCAAGGAAGAAAAGAGAGGAAGAAAAATAATAGAGTCGTTCTTTTTGAAGGCACCTCTTCCTCCTCTTTTATATTCCTTGATCTTGGCAAATAAGGAAATTTAATCAAAAACTTCCTTAATTCTTTTGTGATGAAAAGGAAAACTTTATTTAATTAAAAACAATTTTCCTTTTCATTATTACATGGTCGGCCACTTATTTCCCCAAAACAAGGAGAGTTTTAATTAAAACTTCCTAATTTGTTTCCGGAAATTTATACAAAATTTCTCCAATAATTTTTCCCTTCATGGTGGGTTATAAAAAGGAAATTTTATAAATTAAAATATTTCTTTTAAACATGTGGATAATTTTCAAAAAGGAAAGTTATCTCTAAAAATTAAAATCTCTTTTCAATCTACAAATAAGGAAAGATATCAAATCTTTTCTTAATCTTTTGTAGAAACTAATAAAAGAGAATATTTAAGTTTTAAAACTCTGTTTTAAATTATGATCATGGTTAAAAAGGAAAGATTTCTCAAAATTAAAATCTGCTTTCAATCAACAAATAAGGAAAGATTTCAAATCTTTTCTTAATCTTTTGTAGAAAGTTATAAAAGGAAAGATTTAAATTTTAAACTCTCTTTTAAAACCATGATATCCACATAAGAAATAATTTAAATGAAAATCCTTTTTAATACTCTAGTGGCCGGCCACCTAAGCTTGGGACCCAAGCTTTGGCCAGCCACCAACTTGACTCATCCACTTGGTCTTGGCCGGCCCTAGCTTGGGTTCCAAGCTAGCTTGGCTGGCCCCATTAGGATGGGTAAGAAGGTGGGTATGTCGTGGGTATAAATCTCTATATACAAGAGGCTACGATAGGGACCGAGAGGAGGAATTGGTTTTGGTCTCCCGATGAAATTAAGCTTCCCGTGTTCGCCCCGAACACACAACTTAATTTCATCAATAATAATTCATACCACTAAAGAATTATTATTGAACTACCGCACCAATCCCAAATTATATTTTGGGCTCCTTCTTATTATGGGTGTGTTAGTTTCCCTATGTTTAAGATGTCGAATGTCCACTAATTAAGTGAGTTACTGACAACTCATTTAATTAATATCTTAGTCCAAAAGTAGTACCACTCAACCTTATTGTCATGTCGAACTAAGTCCACCTATAGGGTTTAACATGACAATCCTTCTGAGCTCCTCTTGGGGACATTATCAACCTAGATCACTAGGACACAGTTTCCTTCTATAATCAACAACACACAATAAGTGATATCATTTTCCAACTTATCGGGCTTATTGATTTATCAAACTAAATCTCACTCATTGATAAATTAAAGAAATAAATATCAAATATATGTGCTTGTTATTATATTAGGATTAAGAGCACACACTTCTATAATAACTAAGGTTTAGTTCTTTTATCAAGTCAGTATAAAAAGAACTTACCTAAAATGGTCCAACTCAATACACTTAGAGTATACTAGTGTAATTTATTAGTCAAGATAAACTAATATCTATTTACACTACGACTATTCCACTGGTTTTTCCTTTCCATCTTAGCCGTGAGCAACTATTTATAATTTATAAAGAACTGATAACATGATCTTCTGTGTGTGACACCACACACCATGTTATCTACAATATAAATTAATTGAACAACTACATTTATCATAAATGTAGACATTTGACCAATATGATTCTTATTTCTAGATAAATGTTTATACCAAAAGCTAGGCTTTTAGTATACATCCTAACACTCATGTGGCAGATTTGTTTTTCAAAGAGGTGGTAAGCCTTCATGGGATGCCTAGGAACATTGTTTCAGATCGTGACACCAAATTTTTAAGCCGTTTTGGAGGATCTTATGGAACAAGCTGGGAACAAAGCTTCTTTTCTCCATCACATGCCACCCATAAACTGACGACCAGACTGAGGTGGTAAATAAGACACTTTCTACTCTTCTTAGAGCAATTATTAAGAAGAACATTAAGTCTTGCGAAGAATGTTTACCTCACGTTGAATTTGCTTATAATAGGGCGATGCATTCTACTACTCAATTTTTTCCTTTTGAGATTGTTTATGGGTTCAATCTACTAACACCTCTTGATTTGCTTCTTTTACCTAACACTTCTTCTTTAGTTCACAAGGATGGCAAAACAAAGGCAGAATATGTGAAGAAGCTTCATGAGCAAGTTAAAGCTCAAATTGAGAAGAAAATAGAGCAATATGCAAATCGAGCCAATAAAGGGAGAAAAAGAGTTGTCCTTGAACCCGGTGATTGGGTGTGGGTTCATGAGGAAGGAACGGTTTCCTACCCAAAGGAAATCAAAGCTTCAACCAAGAGGAGATGGACCATTCCAAGTGTTGGAAAGAATTAATGACAATGCTTACAAAATTGATTTGCCCTGTGAGTATGGTGTTAGTGCAACATTTAATGTGGCTAATTTGAGTCCTTTTGATGTAGGTGATGAAGACCTAATTCGAGGATGAATTCACCTAAAGAAGGAGGGAATGATGTGAGCCAAGAAGAGGCATTGAAGGGAATTGGGGGACCCATGACAAGGTCCAAGACTAAGAGAATGAAATAAGCTTTGGAAGGCTTAATGATGGGGCTCAAGGAAAAGGAGGATCAATGCACAATGGAGGCAACAACTAAATGGATCACATTCCTTCAATTTGAAAGTAAAATTGAACCAACATGAGGACCATTTTCGTATGCATTTTTGGGAGGATTTTCTAAAGTGATTTTTGATATCCTTTGTGGAGTTTTAATGCAATTTTGGAGAGTTCGTAAGCTAGTATTAAACTACCATGCATGCATGGTTGCATTAAGCTAGTATTAGGGATTAGTGGATAATAAATACCATGCATGCAAGCATGTATTTTATTGCATAATTAGTGCATTGTGGATCTTAGGGGATGTTAAATAGGAGAACTCTTGTATGACAAATCATGTGAATTTAAATGAAAATTTGAGTTTCTCTTTCGTGAGAGCTTCCTTCTAGTTCTTAGGCAAAGAACTAATTTTGATCTTATCAAGGAAACTTGTGGCGATCAAACCCCATGACTTATCACTCACCTTCTCATCTTGCTTGAGTGTAGCGTCAATACCCTTCCCCAAGCTGAATTTCAAGGCGATCTATTTACAAGGTTCTTTATCAAATGGTGTGCATGATACCATAGCAATTTGAGTGTTGCCTAAGATGAAGTTCTTCATGCTTAGTGTGATAAGTGACCTATGTTTTTTTAGGTTTCAATCTCAATGCCTAGTCAAGTCAACATCTAACTGAATTTCTCATACTCTCGATGATAGGCACTTACTTGTCATACACTTAGTTCATCTCTCTCACACTATCCAAGGTCTCCAAGGGGTGCTCGGAATCAAGAGAAACATAACATTTATTTCTCCAATAGTCTAACTCGGTCTCAAAGGGATAAATTGCTATATTTCACTCACAACAACTACTTTTTTATCCCTTATTCAAATAAATGTTTTTTTTAGTGCCTTTGAAGTGAGGCACTAACACAAATGCATAAATGTATGAATGCAAATGTCAAGATAAAGATTTTTCCAAGCGAGTTGATATGATCTGAGCATCATCCAATAACCAAAATATAGTTTGAGAGATCACCAAGGGAACACAAGTACTAACAAGTTCTATAAATCATAACTATTTATATTGTTATCTACTATACAAACTTGGCAAAGTGAAGAGAGATTCTAAAACTAGGCGATCACTCTAATATTTTCTATAAAAATATTGCTCATTTTAGGATACTAAAGATATCTACTAATAATTTTAGTAAAGATATTTTCTAATAATTTTAGTAAAAATTATTTACTAGACATACTAGCACTAAGTATCGAACACACAAGTGAAGAACAAGTGTGCTAGCATTCTTACATGAGAACAAGTCAATAGTAATGCAAAAAGTGATAAACTCTACAAGCCATAAAATAACTGAAACTAAATTGGAGAAAAACTAAATTGCATGCAACTGACTGAAATAAATGCAAACTAACTGAAATAAACTAAGACTGAACTAAAACAGGTATCTACATATGGACACTCTCTACAAACTTGGGCATTCCATTGTCCCAACAAAGTCAATAAGGTAGAGGAGGGTGAAATGACGGAGGATGGTGTAACGCCCCGCCCCTTCCTGCTCAAGCTGACGGGGGTTACTTATCTTTTCTTCTTAAAACAGCGGAAGTCTTATCTATAGTATATTTTTTTTAAAACTTTTCCTTTACTTTTCAAATCATCATCACTAACCACCTATCATATGAGTCACATAACATGCTTAACATAAATTTAAGCCATAATACTAAAGAGTATGATGAAATGTCATGGAGTCATAAAAGAGAGACATAAGCATAATTCTTATTAACTAGAAGCAGGTCTTTCTCTTTAGCCGAGTCACTACTACACACGTCCTTCTTGCCCCCTCCTGCTGCTCCCTTAGTACATCCATTCATTACCCTTATCTGTGGTACAAGGAAAGTAAGCTGTGAGCACACAAGGCTCAGTAAGATCCTTTCCTACTCACAAAAACCGTATAGCATAACTTAATCTCCAAGTCATAAAGCATAAAGACAACTCATCATATCATGTATAGAAGCATCATATCGTAACATAATCGTAAGGTATCATGGCATATCATATCATGCATCCTAGCTTAACATAATATAGTCATAAGCATCATGGCATATCATGGTAAAATCATAATGTGCATCCTAGCATAACATAACATAAACATAAGCAGTATGGCATATCATGATATAATCATAAAGTGCATCCTAGCATAACATAATCATAAGTATCATGGCATATCATAACATAATCATAAAGTGCATCCTAGCATAACATATCATAATCATAAGCATCATGGCATATCGTAACATAATCATAAAGTGTTATGCTAGATGACTTTCAAAAACATGATTCATGCAAAAATATATGCAACATATCTTTTGAAAACTTATTACATACATACATAAACATAATCATAACATGATTAGGGCCCCGGCTTGTACCACATACATAAATACGCGCATCCTATGTAGGTCCAAGGTAGCAAGTCTTGAACCTTACAAGGCATACATACTAGGCCCGTTTCTTAGTCCATCGACCTAGGGGCACTTAGGAGCCCATCCCTAACGAGGTCAGTTTCTTAGTCCATCGACCCCGGGGCGCTTATGGAGCCCACCCTTGTTACAAGCCATATAAAGTAAAGTAGCATGTCATACATATCATGGTTCTTATTATTTCTTGCACATCATATTTCTTATCATATCATACCATACAAAATTTGGGCACACAGCTCATCATAATAGCATGTATAATTTGGGCACAAAGCACATCATAAATACATGCATAGTTTGGGCACACAGCTCCACATGAGAAAGTATATGACACTCATATAACGATCCATGATACTTTCTCATGGCGGGTCATTCAGTATACATTCTCTAATGCATACCCATGTGTCAGCTTGATATCTCTATATCCATGACTTGTGAGATCAAGTCATCGATCTGACCTACATGCTAGTCTTAATGTATTAACATTGTCCCTGAATGTTAATACTCGACTAGGAATAAATTAGAGTAGTGTTCCCTATATCATCTCACTATCGATTCAACTAATCGATTGATATAGGTATGAACCTTCTACTCAAGGACGCTACTATACTTATTTTATCTGGCACTAATACAAATAAACATAATAACCAAAACCAAATGCCTTAATATATATATAAGAATATGATATAAATGAGTCCATACAATCATCAAATGATTGACTCTAGGGCTCTAACTAACATGCTAGCTGTAATCAGGCATTTCAATCGATCCATGGATCGATTGGCCTGTCGGATCGATCTAGTGATCGACCCAGCTTGATACTAGCACGAAAACAACCCTCTGGATCGGTCGGCTGACCGACCCATAAGTTGTCGCTTCTGTACGCGGCTGGATCGGTCTACCGACCGATCCAGGAGTACACTGATCGGTCGGTAGACCGATCCAATGGCTCACTGATCGGTCGGCTGACCGATCAGTGAGCGTCTGTGCTTTCTGTTCGCACATGGATCGGTCGACTGACCGATCCACAACAGATGTCGATTCTCTGTTCGCAACTGGATCGGTCAGCTGACCGATCCAGTGGCACAACCCCAAACTCTGATCGGTCTGTAGACCGATCTGGGTTCTGATTTCGAATCAGAACCCTGATTTCAGCACTAGTTCATGCCAAAATCTCATACAAGAGTTCTAAAATCGATGGAAATAAGCTCTAACACCTATTAACTAGCATTCCAACATAATTACTAACAAACTAAATAAATCTCCCATGGTTTAAACATTCTAAGGTCTAAAAATACATGAAAGAAGAAATACTAAGAATTCAACTATTTAAGCTTGCTAAAACCCCTGAGGATCTTTTATTCTAGTTCCTGCCACACACACCATCTTTGCATTGAACTCCAGCTTCCTCTGCTAGTCCATTTTCCCTTTACCTTTATCTGCAGTATAAGGAAAGTAGAATCTGTAAGCTTAAAGCTTAGTAAGAAACGAAATACCTCACTAAAACATGCAACGATGCAAACATGCTTTTAAAGAATACTATTTGAAAACATGTACTGGCATGGCATACTATGGTTGCAAGCATAAACTGAAATAACTGAACATGTAAGCTGAAACATGGCATAGCAAGCTAATCACATAGAACAATAATAGAGAACTAAGCTAACTGAAGCTAACCTGAAGCTGAAATCAAACTCAACTAACATAACTGATTTTATGAGTTTTGAAAACTAATAGCATAGTAGATCAAAATAATAATCATGTTGCTAATGGGCCCGGCAACTGTACTTACTGTGCGCGCATCCCTAACTAAACCCGGATTTGCAAGTCCCAAATTTAGTAGGGTTTACTAGGTTATCTGAACCTAGGGACGACTATGGGAGTCCAACCCAATGGATATCTAATCCGGTACAGTGCCAACTGAAAAGTAAAATACTGAATATAGCTAAATTATTCTAATTTGCTGTTTCTAGGTTATCTGAACCTAGAGCTAGGTTGTCTGAACCCAGAGACGACTGTGGGAGCCCACCCATTGGACCGTAGTCCCATATAAGCTAGAATAAACTGATTTACTGATTTAGATACTTCTAATGCATTCAACTGAGCTGTTAAAATTCCTAATTTGCATTTTTACTTAACTAGCTATTTTATCGAACACTTAGTGTGCCCCAACTCTCTTCTCTATTAGGGAGACCACTTCTAGGCACCCGACAACGTCTAGAAACCCCCACTGAAAAGGGATTACATGTCCGGCCCATCTAGAAGTGTTCACTAAATCCCTAAACCTGCGAGGAGGGTCAATTTCACGCTATGCGTTGATAAAAATCTGCATATAGCTAAACTAATGCGTAGTAAACCCAAACGGAGCTACTTATACTGCAGGTGAGGGGTTTCTTACCTCGTGTGCTAGATTTCTTACAAACCTAAGCGCTAGTTTCCGGTGGAGAAGGTCCCTTCGTCGATCTTCTCGCGTCTACGTGTTCCTCTCGCGGAGGGGAGCGTCCTCGTGTCCGAGATGTCACCGGAAGGCACTCCTATGGCCCTAGGGATGAAACCCTAGGCTTGCTTGGGTGTTGGCGCCGAGAGAAGGAAGGAGAAGAAGGGTTGCGGCGTGGCTAGGGTGAGGAAAGGAGAAGTTGTCGATTAAATCCCATCTCTCCACTTATTAATTCCTATTTATATTAAGGAATTAATTCCCCCAACTCTAATTTAAATATAATTGATTCCTCTTTCTTTCAGCACGGCCCTGCTGGGTTCACCGGTTACTAAGGCTAACTAAAAGTTATCGGATCCGAGAGGTTCCGGGTTCGATTCCCGCCTAAGCTATTTTGCGGTTCTAATTATTTTTGCTGCTTCCGCTACTCGAAAAATTCCGGAAAAATATCTAAAAATTCTAGAAAAATCATAGAATATTTATAATGCAGTTTCGAGAATTTTCGAGCGTTACAATCCCCCATACCTTATAAAAAGTTCGTCCTCGAACTTAGAATAATTCTGGGTACTTCTGTCTCATGCTGGCTTCTATCTCCCAAGTTGCCTTTTCTGCTGTGTGACTGTGCCAAATGACTTTGACTAATGGTACTTCCTTGTTCCGTAATTTCTTAACTGCTCGGTCTATTATCTGAATAGACCGACTATCATAGCTGAGGTCTTCGCGGATCTATACCGACTGGGGCTCAATTACCTGGGTGGCATCTGGGGTATGCTTCTTCAGCATAGAGACATGAAATACATTATGGACAGCTGACATTTCCTGGGGTAGCTCTAGCTCATATGCTACCTTGCCCACTCTTCTGCTGATAAGGTATGGTCCCACATATCTAGGGCTTAGCTTGCCCTTTTTCCCAAACCGCATTACTCCCTTCATGGGAGCTACTCTGAGGAACTGATCCCCATTGAAAACTCTAAGGGTCGACGCCACGGCTCTGGGCTGTCTCTATCCTCTAGCGGATCTGCTATATAGTTGTTGTGGTATCTGCTACTAGATCTGTCTGAAGTTCTAGTTCTTTCTGTTCACCACTCTCATACCAGCAGATTGGAGATCTACACCTCCGCCCATAGAGAGCCTCGTAAGGTGCCATGCCGATAGTGGCCTGATAGCTGTTGTTGTATGCAAATTCTGCTAGGCTCAGATATTTGCACCAACTTCTCTTGAAATCTAGGGCACATGCTCGGAGCATATCCTCGAGTACCTGATTTACTCGCTCCGTCTGTCCATCTGTCTGCGGATGGAAGGCTGTGCTGAATTTTAGCTTCGTGCCCAAAGCTGACTGTACACACTCCCAGAAGTGTGATGTGAACCTACTGTCTCTGTCTGAAATAATGGTTCGTGGGACTCCATGCAGCCTGACGATCTCCTTGAGATACAACTGAGCTAACTGCTCCATGGAATAGGATATTCTGATAGCTAGGAAGTGGGCTGATTTAGTCAACCTGTCGACTATTACCCAGATGATATCAAAACCATTTGTGGTCCTGGGTAATCCCACTATGAAATCCATAGAAATGTCTTCCCACTTCCATTCTGGAATCTGAATGGGCTACAAAACTCCTCCTGGTCTCTGATGTTCCGCCTTAACCCTCTGACAGGTTAGGCAGGTGCTGACATATCGAGCGATGCTCCTCTTCATCCCAGGCCACCAAAAACGTTTCTTCAAGTCCTGGTACATTTTGGTGGAGCCGGGATGCATCGCATAGGGAGTCTTGTGAGCCTCATCTAGAATTTTCCTTCTGAGTTCCTCCTGATCTGGAACACATAATCTGTCGCCAAAATACAGCACCCCGCTAGCTGACACTCTGAACTCTCCGCTTTCTGTTCCTGCTAATCCTTGCTTGATTTTCTGAATTTCAGGATCCTGTTCCTGAGTTGTCTGGATGTCACCAAGCAAGGTCGACTCTAAGGCAATAGTAGAGAGCTGTCTGACTATGAGTTCGAGACCGAAATCTGTGATCTCTTTCTGTAGGGGTGGTGACATGGCTGCTAGAGATAATAGGGTAGCGCTGGACTTCCTGCTAAGGGCGTCTGCTACCCTATTTGCTTTTTCAGTTACTCACAGCTTCTATCTTACTGGGGTTTACCATGATACCATCCTTTGAGATGATATGACCCAGGAAGGACACTTGATCTAACCAAAATTCACATTTTGTGAACTTGGCATATAACTGGTTCTGCTGAAGGGTCTGCAATACTGTTCTCAGGTGCTCTACATGTTCTTCCTGAGTTCTGGAATAGATAAGGATGTCATCGATGAACACAATAATGAACCTATCTAAATATTCTCTGAATACCCTGTTCATAAGGTCCATGAAAGTAGCTGGAGCATTTGTCACGCCAAAGGGCATGACTGCGAACTCGTAATGTCCGTATCTAGTCCTGAATGCTGTCTTGGGTATGCCCCCTTCTTTAATCTTCACCTGATGATAACCTGATCTGAGGTCTATCTTAGAGAACACTACTGCTCCGTTTAGCTGATCAAACAGGTCATCTATTCTGGGAAGAGGATACCTGTTCTTGATTGTGACTTGGTTCAGTGCCCGGTAGTCTATACACAGGCGCATGCTCCCGTCTTTCTTCTTCACAAACAATACAGGCGCTCCCCATGGTGAGTGACTAGGGCGTATGAAGCCTTTGTCAAGTAGCTCCCGTAATTGCTCATGAAGTTCCTTCAGTTCGGCTGGAGCCATGCGGTAGGGTGCTTTGGAAATAGGGTTGGTACCGGGAATGAGCTCTATCTCAAATTCAATCTCCCTGTCTGGTGCTAATCCTGGTAACTCTTCAGGGAAGACTGCTGGGTAGTCACTTACGACTCGGACCTCTGCTAGCTGTTGGTCCTTGTCTGTAGTCTTGACTCGTGTGCTAAAAATCCGTACACCACGATCCATTAATCTCTGTGCCTTCATAGCTGAGAGAAACCTCTTGGCATTTCTTTTAGGTTCTCCGACGAATTCGAACTGTGCTTCTGCTTCAGGTTGGAATATGACTTTCTGCTTACGGCACTCGATGGAAGCACCATATCTGATCAAGAAGTCCATTCCAAAAATGATGTCGTAGTCAGTCATATTTAGCACGATCAGATGACAGAAGAGTTCTCTGTCTGCTATAATGACTGGCACTGCTCTGAGCCAGTGTGTGGATGTCATAATTTCTCCTGAAGGTAATGTCGTCAGAAACTGACTACTGAGTACCTCTGGAGGTATTGCTAACTTGTTTGCGAATGCCCTGGCTATATAAGAATGGGTTGCCCCAGTATCGAATAAGACAGTTGCTATTTGCTGAAAAATACTAATCTGACCTGTAATAATTGTCGAGGCATTTGCTACGTCCTCTCTGGTGAGTGAGTAGATCCTCGCATTGGTCATAATGGAGGGCTTCTAATGCCTGGATGATGTGGACCATCTAAGCGGCCGCATCGATGTAGCGGTGGTGGCCTCCATCTTGAATCGGTGTGGTGAGGAAGGGGTCTTGTTTGGCAGCCTTTGCTTAGCCATGTGCCCTTCTTGTCCACATTCAAAGCATCCTCGTGTGCCCTTACGACAAACTCAGGATGGAATTTCCCACAAGTAGCACACTTTGGATAACTGGGTTGTTTGCTGGCTGGTCCTCCTTTGGGTAACTCCTGGTTTGCGCTTGTTCTGGAGTTCCCTTTCCAGTTAGAGCCATTGGTCCGGTTGTTTCTGAGTACTGAGCCTCCTTAACCTTAGGGTTCCGAGGATTTGCTCTGCGCTTGATACTATTCGGTAGTGCTCGGTGGTCAGAGCGCTGCCGACTAGTTCTTCGGTGGTTTGCGGCTGTGGATGCCGCCACCACGTTCATTGCTATTTCCGGCCTCGGCATCTTGAGCATCAACCGGACTCGTTCTTTTTCACTGTGACTAGTTACGGGCATAGACGAGCCAACTGTTGAATTTCTTCACGGCTTCCTCCGAAAGGTTGCCCTGGCGAAACTCGTGAACTCGTCGTAGTGGCGGTTCGTGACCCGCATGTGAAAGAATTCCTCAAAGAACTCCATCTTGAAGTCGACCCATAACATCGGTTCCTTTGGGCGCCGCTCGATTCTCTCCCACCACATGCGTGCATCCCCTCAGGCCGAAGGAGGCACACTTCACCTTCTCGTGTTACGGCCAGTCCGAAGCTCCATCACACTCCAGTGTTTTGAACCAAGCTTGTGCATCCCATGGTTCACTAGTGCAGAAGTTCTCTAGCTTGACTCTGCCCTTTGGATCGGATAGGCTTCTCTTCTTACTTCTGCTGGGGCTCCGGTGCCGTAAATTTGGTGAAACCTCTAAGACCCTTTGAGTCGTCGGTTTGGTTCGGTGTGTTGTGGGGGTATTCTGATTAGCCACGAGGGTGGCTATCTCCTATTCTTTGCTCATTAGCTGCTGTCGAGCCACTAATCTTTGTCAGGTCAGGGAGGCACCGCCTCATCTTTGGGGCTCGATGGTGGTGTCCTTTTAGCTAGGCGTCCTCGTGCCATTTCCAAAGACATAGAGGACAGGACAAGTATAACTAATACAATTATAATTGTATAACTATTGCTATCATGTTATCTACTATCACATACTAACATGCATCAGTTATCTATAAACATGAACTATAACAAGAAAGCAAGGAAAATAAATAAAGTAGAGGTATTCTTACTTGGAAGCTGCAGGTTCAATGCTGATGTGTGTGTAGGAAGTATGGAACACTGCTCTGATACCACTCTGTAACGACCCACCTCCTACTGACTAGGCTGCGAGGCCGATCGTTACGTAATGCTGTGCTAAATTACTATTGCAGAAAATCTGGACTGGTTAAAATTTTGCTAAGCTGACTACTGTACAATCTGAACTTCACATTCTAGGTGTACCTAGGAGTTGTACACATGCTAGGGAAGAGAACCTATGCCTCTCAGATGACCTGCTAGCTGTAATCAGGCATTTCAGTCGATCCATGGATCGATTGGCCTGTCGGATCGATCTAGTGATCGACCCAGCTTGATACTGGCACGGAAACAACCCTCTGGATTGGTCGGCTGACCGATCCATAAGTTGTCTCTTCTGTACGTGGCTGGATCGGTCTACTGACCGATCCAGGAGCACACTGATCGGTCGGTAGACCGATCCAGTGGCTCACTGATCGGTCGGTAGACCGATCCAGTGGCTCACTGATCGGTCGGCTGACCGATCAATGAGCGTCTGTGCTCTCTGTTCGCACATGGATCGGTCGACTGACCGATCCACAACAGATGCCGACTCTCTGTTCGCGACTGGATCGGTCAGCTGACCGATCCAGCGGCACAACCCCAAACTCTGATCGGTCTGTAGACCGATCTGGGTTCTGATTTCGAATCAGAACCCTGATTTCAGCACTAGTTCGTGACAAAATCTCATACAAGAGTTCTAAAATCAATGGAAATAAGCTCTAACACCTATTAACTAGCATTCCAACATAATTACTAACAAACAAAATAAATCTCCCATGGTTTAAACATTCTAAGGTCTAAAAATGCATGAAAGAAGAAATACTAAGAATTCAACTATTTAAGCTTGCTAAAACCCCTGAGGATCTTTTATTCCAGTTCCTGCCAAACACACCATCTTTGCATTAAACTCCAGCTTCCTCTGCTAGTCTATTTTCCCTTTACCTTTATCTGCAGTATAAGGAAAGTAGAATCTGTAAGCTTAAAGCTGAGTAAGAAACGAACTACCTTACTAAAACATGCAACGATGCAAACATGCTTTTAAAGAATGCTATTTGAAAACATGTACTGGCATGACATACTATGGTTGCAAGCATAAACTGAAATAACTGAACATGTAAGCTGAAACATGGCATAGCAAGCTAATCACATAGAACAATAATAGAGAACTAAGCTAACTGAAGCTGAAATCAAACTCAACTAACATAACTGATTTTATGAGTTTTGAAAACTAATAGCATAGTAGATCAAAATAATAATCATGTTGCTAATGGGCCCGACAACTGTACTTACTGTGCGCGCATCCCTAACTAAACCCGGGTTTGCAAGTCCCGAATTTAGTAGGGTTTACTAGGTTATCTGAACCTAGGGACGACTGTGGGAGTCCAACCCAATGGATATCTAATCCGGTACAGTGCCAACTGAAAAGTAAAATACTGAATATAGCTAAACTGTTCTAATTTGCTGTTTCTAGGTTATCTGAACCTAGAGCTAGGTTGTCTAAACCCAGAGGTGACTGTGGGAGCCCACCCATTGGACCGTAGTCCCATATAAGCCAGAATAAACTGATTTACTGATTTAGATGCTTCTAATGCATTCAACTGAGCTGTTAAAATGCCTAATTTATATTTTTACTTAACTAGCTATTTTATCGAACACTTAGTGTGCCCCAACTCTCCTCTCTATTAGGGAGACCACTTCTAGGCACCCGACAACGTCTAGAAACCCCCACTGAAGAGGGATTACGTGTCCGGCCCATCTAGAAGTGTTTACTAAATCCCTAAACTTGCGAGGAGGGTCAATTTCACGCTATGCGTTGATAAAAATCTGCATATAGCTAAACTAATGCGTAGAAAACCCAAACGGAGCTACTTATACTGCAGGTGAAGGGTTTCTTAACTCGTGTGCTAGATTTCTTACAAACCTAAGCGCTAGTTTCCGGTGGAGAATGTCCCTTCGTCGATCTTCTCGCGTCTACGTGTTCCTCTCGCGGAGGGGAGCGTCCTCGTGTCCGAGATGTCACCGGAAGGCACTCCTATGGCCCTAGGGATGAAACCCTAGGCTTGCTTGGGTGTTGGCGCCGAGAGAAGGAAGGAGAAGAAGGGTTGCAGCGTGGCTAGGGTGAGGAAAGGAGAAGTTGTCGATTAAATCCCATCTCTCCACTTATTAATTCCTATTTATATTAAGGAATTAATTCCCCCAACTCTAATTTAAATATAATTGATTCCTCTTTCTTTCAGCACGGCCCTGCTGGGTTCACGGGTTACTAAGACTAACTAAAAGTTATCGGATCCGAGAGGTTCCGGCTTCGATTCCCGCCTAAGCTATTTTGCGTTTCTAATTATTTTTGCTGCTTCCGCTACTCGGAAAATTCCGGAAAAATATCTAAAAATTCCAGAAAAATCATAGAATATTTATAATGCAGTTTCAAGAATTTTCGGGAGTTACATTTATAAATTTTACTTTTGAATTTCCCTACTCTCCCTCTTTTCCATTTATCAAAAATAAGCATGTTTGAATAATTTTAACTTTACAAACAGATTTTATAGTTAGAAAAATAAGGAATTAAATAAACATTAGGCTTTAAAGAGGGATAAAGATACTTTGATAACACTTAGCTTTTTGAAATTAATTGTCGAATTCTTAGCTAAGTGAAATAAGGGTCTAAAGAGATATTTTTCTTTCAACTGAGTTTAAAAAGCTAATAAAACGTTGACTTTGAAAGATAATGTTAGCCAATTTTTGAAACTTAGTTGATCTCTTTGAAAATATGTTGTAAAGTTTGAAAAACATATTGAAGCATACTTCAGGTAAGTTGAAATACTTTGAAAGTCTTAGCTAAGTTTTGAGAATCTGTTAGAAAAATACTTAGCTAAATTTTCAAAAGCTATTGAACGACTTAAATAAATTTGAAAGGTTTTGTTGGTAAATATTTTCTTAATTTTGAAAAAGCTTTTTGAACAATAATTTGAAAAGAGAGAAAATTAAGAAAGGCTAAGGCAATTTAACAAAATATTTAATCAAATAAAGAATTCCAAGATACTTAAAGGCAAAGGAGGATTAATAAGTTTAAAACCTTAATATCCAAGCATGAGCTGAGTTAAAGAGATTGCAAATTAATGACAGAACTGGGCAAAAAATGTCCTTCTTACATACCTAGGTTTAACAGATTCAAATGTAAATCTAGCAAAGTCTACCTATGCCGCTCTGAGGTGAATCTAGGATCCGTAGATGGAGTCCTAGCCGGTGTAGGATCAGCATGTCGTTGTTTTCTGATTTATGCAACATATAACAAAAAAGCATAAAAATAACATATAAGGACAATAGGATGGTTGAAAATATACCTAGGAGGCATTGTAGGAGGATTGAAGGAGTTTAGATGGATTGAAGGCACCTTAGAGGGAAGAAATCGTCGGATTTTGAGAGAAAAATCGTGTGGAATATGAGCCATGAACGAACAGAAAGTGTTATGTTTGTTTCTGAAATTCGGGATTTATGGCGCCTTAGACGATTCTTAAGGCGCCTTAAGTAGGCTGTTGGAGGCGCCTCGGAGAGCATCCGAGGCGCCTTTAGTTAAGGCGGCGGGAAATTTCCCGCCTCTGTTTAGGGCACCTCCCTTGTGTGGGAGGCGCCTCCGAGAGACGCCACGTGTATTTTTTTTATTATTTTTTAATTTTTAATTTTTTTTAAGTAAAAATAATTTTCGTTTTGAAAATAGTTAAGTAATTTTTCATTTTGAAAAATGTTAAAGTTAATTAAAGTTTTGAAAATATTAAGTTCAAATTATTTTTTGAAAATTAATTGAATTTTGAATTTTGAAAATATTAAGTTAATTAAATTAAGCTAATTAAACTTGTAGATCATCAAATTAATTTAAATTTAACAAAATGTTAATATTAATTTAATTTTAATTTAATTTTAATTTAACTTTAATTTAATTTAATTTTAACTTTAATTAAATTTAATTTTAACTTATAATTTGATTTTGATTTAATTTATTTTTAATTTTAATTTTGATTTAATTTAATTTTGATTTTGATTTTGATTTAATTTAATTTAATTTTAATTTTAATTTTTAATTTTTAATTTAATTTTTATTTAATTTAATTTTAATTTTAATTTATAATTTAATTTTTATTTATAATTTAATTTAAATTTAATTTAAATTTAATTTTAATTTATAATTTAATTTTGATTTATAATTTAATTTTAATTTAAATTTATTTGAATTTAATTTGAATTGAATCAGAATTTATTTAAATTTATTTTATCCTTAGTCATCTCACCCGATCTAAATTTTCAATTAGGGAATCCTATAATATTGTGAGATAATTATGTTCAATTTTATGGTTTGGTTTAACTTTGTAATGCCCAAAAATTCTAAAAATTATTTTAGAAATATTCTATGATTTTTTCTAGAATTTTAGAATATTTTTATGGTATTTTTAGATTAGCGGAAGTAGCAAAAACAAATAGAAACGTAAAATGGCCTAAGCGGGAATCGAACCCGAGACCTATTGGATCCTACGCCTTATGGTGAACTTTAGTAACCAAGTGAACCCAGCAGGGCCATGCTGAAAGAAGAGGGGACCAATTATATTTATATTTAAGTTGGCCGAATTAAGCACTTAATATAAATAGGGGGCTTAAGTGGGGATTGATTAATTTTAGTCGTTAAACTCTTTTCCTCAAACCCTCACCCGCCGACCCCTCTCCGTTCCTCACCTCTCGGCGCCCAAGCCCAAGGAAGAACCTAGGGTTCCATCCCTAGGGTCATAGGAGTATCTTCCGGCAACATCAAAGATACGAGGACGCTCCTCTCCGTGAGAAGAACGCATAGACGCGAGAAGATCGTCGAAGAGATCCCTTCTCCGGAAAACCTAGCGATTGGATTGTAAGAAAAATTAGCGCAGGAGGTAAGAAACCCCTCATCTGCAGTAAAATTAGTTCTCGTGTGATTTCATGCTTTAGTTTAGTAGTATATGGATTCTTGGCACATAGGGCGTGCAATAGCGCACACCAAGTGCTCGATGGTATGTTCAGCACATTTAAAAATGCAACTTAGGCATTTTAATAGCTCAGTAAATGCAATAGAAGCATTTTTACAGCATGTTCAGTTTTATTACAGCTTTTATGGGACTATGGTCCAATGGGTGGGCTCCCACAGTCGCCTCTAGGTTCAGATAACCTAGCTCTAGGTTCAGACAACCTAGAAATAGCAAAATAAGAAATTTAGCTATAACCAGTATTTTATTTTAGCAGTGGCACTGTACTGGACTAGATGTCCATTGGGTTGGGTTCCCACAGTCGTCCCTAGGTTTAGATAACCTAGTAAATCCTACTAAATTCGGGACTTGCAAACCCGGGTCTAGTTAGGGATGCGCGCATAGCAAGTACAGTTGTCGGGCCCAAACAACAGCATGATTATTATTTTCATCTATCTATGATAAATAGTTTTCAAAACTCACAAATCAGTTGTGTATACAGTTTAGATTCAGTTCTGGCGTAGTTTTAGTTTTAGCTTAGTTCATGCTTTAGCTTAGCTCTTTCTTATGGATACATGTGATAGTTCTATGATCAGTTTTGATTTTATATTTTGTATGATAGTATGCCATGCCATGATTTAACATGTTCAGCATAGATTTCAATAGCATGCTTTAAAAACATAAATTGCATCGTATGCATGTTTTAGTGAGGTAGATGATTTCTTACAAAGCTCTCAAGCTTACAGATACTCTTTTCCTTATACTGCAGATAAAGGTAAAGGAAAGATGGACTAGCGGAGGCTGGAGGGCAATGCAACGAAGATGTGTGTGTGCAAAGGAGTTTGGAATGAAGATCTTAGGGATTTAGCAAGTCTAACTATTTGAACCTTATTATGTTTAGTTTTCGCATTTCAGTTTGCTTAAAAGTCAAGAACTAGTGAAATATGCACCATGCCATGTTTAAAATGCTAGTTAATTGTTGTTAGAATGCATTTCAGTTAGCTTAGAGTTGGTATATGAGATTTCAGCTCGAACCAGGGCTAAAATCAGGTTCTGATATGAAATCAGAAACCCCGATCGATCAGCCGATCGATTGGAGGCTTCTCGATCGATCAACTGATCGATTGGGCAGCTTATCCCGCGAATAGAATGCGTCTGGATCGATAAGTCGATCGATCCAGCCAAGTTTCGTCGCGAACAGAAGGTTTGTGGATCGATCAGCCGATCGATCCGAGTTGAACCCGCGTACAGCGCGTCGTCGAATCGATCACTGGATCGATTGGACATACTGGATCGATCAACCGATCGATCCAAACGCTAGTTCCCGCGTACAGTAGGGTCCTGAATCGATCACTAGATCGATTGCCTAACCTGGATCGATCAGCCAATCGATCCAAAGTAGTCTCCGTGCACAGAAGCATGCTGGATCGATCCATGGATCGATCAGAGGCCTAGTACTAGCTGAAACCACTTTAGTTCAGCTCCAGATGACAACAAAGACCTAGAACACCCCTTCTAACATAGCCACATCAATTCAAGGGGTAGTTTAAACATTAAGTTCAGATAGTATAGCGATTAACAGAAGCATATTAATTAGTTCAGCAAAATTTTCATCAGATCAGTTTTCCGCACATGAATTTGACAACATAATGTAACGATCGGCCTCACAGCCTAGTTAGTAGAACGGGGGTCGTTACAAACTTTGTGTTAGATTCAGGTTTAGCTTTGGGTTCAACAAATAGACATTTGTTCGGATAATCTTCTGGCTATGGTGAGCCACATGGACATCATTAAAGTAACCATGCCTTCGAAGTTTTCCAAATAGTCCTACCCATTGAACTTAGTATAAAATGTTGGTGCAACGAGGACCGGCAAGAGGGGGGTGAATTGCCTGCAAGTAAAAACTAAACCCTCCTCAACCAATTTAAACTCAAATAGATGCAATAGCTATAAGATTAAACAGAACTAAAGTATGAACAGAAAAGAAAGACTCAGCTATTTTAACTTGGTTACAACCAAGAGGGTTGTTAATCCAGGGCGATGAAAAGCTCAGTAAGAAACTCCTTCTCTAAAGTCGGAGAATCCTTTTACACTTTGAAGAGAAAAGAACTATTACTTAATTAGAGAGTACAAGAGTTGAATTTCGTTCGTATTCATTATATCTAAAGCTGCCCGAGACCCTCCTTCATATAGGGGTTTTAGAGCTTATCGGATGACCTGATCTTCGGGATCAGGTTTTGACTCGAGAGGGATTGGTCGATCGATCCCCAGGTTCGGTCGACCGAACCTTCTGTACCTGCCCAGTCTTCTGTCCAGGTGCAGTCTCTGAGGATTAGCTTTTGTTCGGTCGACCGATCCTTATGTTCGGTCGACCGATCGGCCAACGGTCTTCTAGCTGAGTTTGCCCGATCATCTTGCTCGACTAAGTCTCTGGATTAACTTTGGTTCGGTCGACCGATCAGCTTCACCAACTGTCAGCTTCTGACATGGCATTCGACGTGTCTGCTGCGGTTGGCTTCGGTTGAAGAAGGGTTCGGTCGACCGATCAATAGGTTCGGTCGACCGAACCGTTGACAAGTCAACTTCTAGTTGACTTGCTCCAGTTCGGCTCCTTGGGTGAATGCGGCCATCCCGAATATGGCTCAACCGAACCCAGTTCTCAGCCTTCTCCTCGAGCAGGCTTCCGTCCGGCTTCTCGTCCCTCAAACGCCGCGCACGTTCTTCTCGCTCCACCGGAGTACTCTTCCGCAGCTTTCTTGTCCTTCGGACGCACTGAGCCTGTCGGCTCCCTTCCCGTGCCGTCCTTCTCGCTAGCTGCATCGTCCGCTCGACTTCCTGCGCTCCTAAGTTCCTGCACACTCAGACACAGGGTTCAGACACAATGCAGGACCTAACCAACTTGGTTGATCACATCAAAATTATCACGGGGTCCAACAATCTCCCCCTTTTTGATGTGCATCAACCCAAGTTCAAGTTAGGGTTAAAAATAGAGAAACGTAATTTTAAGAAAAATTACTAAACTAACATGTATAGCATAAATTTGCAATAAATAAAATTGCAACATAGTTTAGAGAGACAACATAGTTTAGAGAGACAACATAGTTTAATTTTCCTAACTCCCCTAAACTTGTACTTTTCTCTCCCCCTTTGATCACAACAAAAACGGGAAAGCAAGTTTTTTTTTTTTTAAAAAAAAAAATTTCTAAGGAAAATAATATCTTAGAATTTTCCAAAACTCCAAAACTTAGTAAAGAGAAAAAAATTGTTTGTACACTTTCAAAGCATTTTAATTATACTTTTAATGCTTTTTCAGAAAGTTAATTAAACATCTCAATATTTCAGCTTCTAGGTCGTGGCGAGGCACTAGGTCTTCTTCGTTATTGGAGCAACAACCACTTCCTTAGACAAAGCCTTCATAAAGAAATTTTTTAATTTTCTCTCTATAAAACTTCTAATTTTAAGAGATTAGTTTAGCACATATTTTGGAACCCAATAGAGGTTCCTTCCTAATGAATTAATCAGGAATTTAGGTGGTACATAGTTTCTAGGTATTTTCCTAATTTGACCCTGATGATGTTTAACATACCAGTTTAATTTTTCATATAAATTTATTTTTGATTTTGGAAAAATATTTACTTTTAAACATGCATCAGATTTTAGTTCTCGAATTTCATTTTTTAACTTTGCATTTTCTAATTTCAAATTTTCATTTTCCTTTTCAAATTTATCTAACTCTTTAGAAAGTGCTTTAATAAAATGAAAGGACTGAGTAGGGGTAAGATTGCGTACTTGACTTAACTAATTTGGTGAGGCTCCCCCTTCACTGCAGCTTTCCTCTTCTGATGTTCCTCCCCCTTCATCGATGCTCATCTCAGAGCTTGACTCTTCTTCTGGCTGATGGTTAGCTAGTAAAGCTAATCCTGAGAATTCTTCAACTTCTGACTCGGAGGATGAAGAGTCGTCCCATGTCGCCTTCAGATTTTTGTGCTTGGGTCGAGCTGGCTTCTTGCTTCTTTTCTTATCTTTCTGTTTGCTCTTCAATTTTGGGCAATCATCCTTGATGTGCCCTTCTTCGTTGCAATTGTAGCACCAGACTGTCCTTCCTTTTTGATGACGTTTACTTGACTGCGATCTAAACTTGTTAGATTTAAAAAACTTATTAAATCGTCTTACCATTAACGCAGCTTCATTTTCGTCGATTGACGCTTCAGAGTTGGGATCGTCCTTTTCAGCTCGTAGGGCAATGTTGTGGTTCGACTTCTCTACTGGTTTTTCTATAAGTCGAGACTCGTGAAGTTCGAAAGTTGAAAACAATTTTCTAAATTACTTACCTCAAAGTCCTTAGAGATGTAGTAAGCATCTACTAAGGACGCCCATTCTGAAGTCCTCGGGAAGGCACTGAGCACGTATCGAATGAAATCCCGGTTGGTTACTTCTTCTCCAAGGTTCATTAGTTGCGTTATCAGCTCCTTGATTCTTGCTTGGAGTTGCGCTACCTTCTCACCGTTGTTCATCCGGAAGTTTGTTAGTTGTGCCCGGAGGATGTCGCGTCGCGCTAGCTTCGCTTCAGAGGTACCTTCGTGAAGCTCCGACTTACCTCTTGAGGTGGCAGAACACTGAGGAGGTGAAATTCAGCTTTTCCATTGGCGACGAAATCAGCTTGCTCCTTCTTGCTCCGTGTGTTTTCTTCTTTGTCTTTAGGAGTTGCAAAACCATATTTCATAGTAATTAAAATATCAAAGTCTGTTTTAAAAAATACCTCCATTTTTCGATTCCATGTAGCGAAATCTCCGTCGAACTTTGGGGGATGAAAGTTTGCGTCGGCCATTGTCTTGATCTTAGTGCTTCAGACGGCGATTAGTCCTTCTGAGGCTGTCAGGCTCTGATACCACGTGTTGGTGCAGCGAGGACCGGCAAGAGGGGGGTGAATTACCTGCAAGTAAAAACTAAACCCTCCTCAACCAATTTAAACTCAAATAGATGCAATAGCTATAAGATTAAACAGAACTAAAGTATGAACAGAAAAGAAAGACTCAACTATTTTAACCTGGTTACAACCAAGAGGGTTTTTAATCCAGGGCGATGAAAAGCTTAGTAAGAAACTCCTTCTCTGAAGGCGGAGATGCCTTTTACACTTTGAATAGCATAGAACTATTGCTTAACTAGAGAGTACAAGAGTTGAATTTCGTTCGTATTCATTATATCTAAAGATGCCCGAGACCCTCCTTTATATAGGGGTTCTAGAGCTTATCGGATGACCAGATCTTCGGGATCAAGTTTTGACTCGAGAGGGATCGATTGATCGATGCCCAGGTTTGGTCGACTGAACCTGCTGTACCTGCCCAGTCTTCCGTCCAGGTGCAGTCTCTGAGGATTAGCTTTTGTTCGGTTGACAGATCGGCCAACGGTCTTCCAGCTGAGTTGGCCCGATCATCTTGCTCGACTAAGTCTCTGGATTAACTTTGGTTCAATCGATCGATCAGGAGTTTCGGTCGACCGATCAGCTTCACCAACGGTCAGCTTCTGACATGGCATTCGACGTGTCTGCTACGGTTGGCTTCGGTTGAAGAAGGGTTCGGTCGATTGATCAATAGGTTCGGTCGACCGAACCGTTGACAAGTCAACTTCCAGTTCACTTGCTCCGTTTCGGCTCCTTGGGTTATTGTGGCCATCTGGAATAGGGCTCACCCGAACCCAGTTCCCGGCCTTCTCCTCGAGCAGGCTTCCGTCCGGCTTCTCATCCCTCGAACGCCGCGCACATTCTTCTCGCTCCACCGGAGTACTCTTCCGTAGCTTTCTCGTCCTTCGGACGCACCGAGCCCGTCGGCTCCCTTTCCGTGCCGTCCTTCTCGCTAGCTGCGTCTTCCGCTCAACTTCCTGCGCTCCTAAGTTTCTGCACACTCAGACACAGGGTTCAGACACAACGCAGGACCTAACCAACTTGGTTGATCACATCAAAACTATCACGGGGTCCAACATAAAACCTTGGTCTAACTAGTTATGATCCATAAAGGGTACCTTCGGTCAGTTCCACTTAGCCAAATGCACTAGGTCAAAGCCATATCTTCCTAGACATGCGATGACTAAGCTTCCCCAACGTACTATCATCCAATACTTCACCTGTACCGTGAATCAAGTTAAACATAACTCTTTTTATTCTAATCTTAATTTACCCTGCCGGGTAGTCTATTCTTGGTTAACCTTGTCGGGTAGATTAAGTTTTGGAGGTGCCAGCTATTTTGGAGCCTTCCCTTGGATTTTTAAGATTTTGTAAGAATTTAATTTGATTTAGATTTAGAATTAATCTGAAATTTTAGTTTGAATTTAATTTGATTTAATTTGAATTTTAAATTTAATTTGATTTTTGATTATATTCTTTTTATTAAGATAGTATTTCTACGAGCTCCCCGTAGATCATAGTCTCGATATGGTCTATCGAGGTAATGTATTTGTTCCTTGGGGATCCAATATTAACCAAGCCCATCTTGATTGATCTGGTTGGACTTGGGTACCCATACTTGGACTAATTTACTTTTGGTCTGTTTACTAAGGATTGATAAGATCTATATTTCTTTTTGGTTTTATATCCTAGCCCAGTTCTATTGTAAACGGCTCTTTGTGTCCCAATAATTAGGTCAAGGTTCTTGGAGCCCAAAGAAAACCGTTCTAACGTTTTCTCCAAATCCTTGACCTGTGTTTTCAGACTATAATTTTCTTCCTCAAGTTTTTGGACTTGAGTTGAACTTCCAATCTAAACTGGGTCAGGTAAGGTTTTGGAGTTAGTCACTTCTTTAAGGACTGTTATTTCCTTTAGAAGTGACTTGACCCTAATATTCGATTTTGCAAATTTACGTAATAAATAATTAACTAAATTATTTAGTCGAGGAATACTTACAGCAGGGTCTGGCCCTTCAGAAATGGATATGGATCTGTGGCTCCTTTCCAATTCTGCTTCCGACTCGCTTTCCCTCTCGGACACATTGATTTGGTCCCGGGCCATCAGTGCGAGGAGACTCGTCTGATCGAGTTCGTTGTTGGTATCTTCTGAGGACGATTCGTCCCATGTCGCCTTGAGGGCCTTCTTCCTTCGCTTCTTTGCATCCTTCTGATTAGGGCAATTGGCCTTGATATGCCCCTTCTGGTTGCACCCGTAGCAGATCACCTCGAACTTAACTTTTGATTTGGGTTGAATCTCCTTGGATTGTACTGCCTTCTTTAGGTCTCTCTTGTTGAAGCCCTTCTTCTTCTTGAATAGCTTTTTCATGAGGTTCACGAGCTCGGTTGTCAGTTCGTCGTCTTCATCATCTGAGTCGGGTTCTTCTTCCGACTCTGGTTCAGTTCTTCATCGTGATCTTGGTTCGCGAGTTCTGCTGGTACCTACAAGCAAAGCTACACCTTTCTCTATTGGATGTGCATTAGTTTGCTCATGTAGTCCAAACTCAGAAAATAATTCATCTAATTTTATACAAGATAAATCTTTGGAGACTTTGTAGGCATCTACCATTGATGCCCACAATGTACTCCTTGGAAAAGCATTAAGAGCATACCTGATATATCCCTATTTTCGACCTTTTGCTCGATTTCGTGTAGGGAGTTCAAGATGTCTTGAATACGTGCATGGAGTGAACTCGCCATTTCACCTTCCTGCATTTTTAGATTATATAGTTTATTAAACAATAAATCACGTTTACTTACTTTGGTGTCTGAGGTGCCCTCGTGCAGTTCTATCATTTTCTCCTACAACTCCTTTGCAGTTGAAAACGGACCAACTCTGTTGAGCTCCTCTTTAGTCAGGCCGCATTGGAGGGTGCAGGTTGCTCTAGCATCGGCTTCCACCTTCTTGATTAGGGATGGTTCCCAAATTTCGTAGGGTATAGGCTTGCCATCTCCGTCAGTTGGAAGTTGCAATCTAGTCTTGACAATCATCCATGTCTCGAACTGGATTTTGAGAAAAGTTTTCATTCGTCCCTTCCAGTACCCCAAATCTTCTCCGGTGAAGAACGGAGGACGAACGGTGCTAAAACCCTCTTGTTGGGCCATTGATAGTATGCAAAACAAAAAATAGAAGAGATGTCCCAAGACTAGGTCTTGGATTAGCAGTGTGGGAAATAAAGTTAAGATCACGAGCTCGAGTGGTGTTGCACCAACTTCGAGCAAAAATCGATTCGTAACAAGAATTAGAATGTAGCTATTAAGATAGATTCTAATTGACTCCGTAAAATTGAAAACACCACGAAAAAATTACGTGATTGGTGGTTGCACCAGATCAACACGACCCTGCTCTGATACCAATTGTTGGATCGAGAAGCGCTAGAGGGGGGGTGAATAGCGCTCGTGGCTATTTCGCGTTTTGGAATTGACTTCGTAAAACTCGATGAGTAATAAGAGTAATAAAGCAGCGAAAATAAAAGGCACACAATGCGAACACAGGTCGTTTACTTAGTTCGGAGCCTGTGACGACTCCTATTCCAAGGCCCGCGGTCGTTGGCCGTTTTCGGTGGGCAACAACTATAGAATTGATAAAGTTTACAAGAATAACAATTACAGCTCAAATTAAAATAATGATCTTATACCGACAACAAGAGATGAAGAAACGAAACTCCGGGTCGCGGGAGGTTGTCGCAGCACTTCGGGATTGTGTCGTTAGCAGCTTTTCACAAAAGGATCGCTTGGATGATATCTTGACTGCTGCCTCGAACCCCTCTTTTATACTGTGCTGGAGGCGCCTCTAAGCCTGTCCAAGGTGCCTCCAAGCCGCCGAGTCGCACGGGTGGATCAGCACAAACCTGGTTGCACCTTATCTGGTTTAAGGCACCTTCAAGCCTCCTCAAGCCGCCTTCAAGCCTTGGTCCAAGGCGCCTCCAGCTTCATCCGAGGCACCTCCTACTCCTCTGGACAGCTGGCTTCGGCTTGCACCCGAGGCGCCTCCAAGCTCCATGGAGGCGCCTCGGACACTGTTCATCTAAGGCTAAACTCTAGTTTTTGGCCCAACAAAACATGTTAGTCTACAAATACAAACACATCCTGTAAAACCAAGTTAGCATAGATATTAATCATGATAATAGAATATTCTGAAAGTCTTCGGACTGTTCGGGTCTGACTTCGGATTTCTGACTGGAAGTCCTAGGTCGACCTGATACCTACTGTTCCCTCTGTGGGGAATGCGTCCTCACCTACTCCACTCAAGAGTTTTACTTGTTGCCAGTATGATCCTCCAGATCGACTAGACTTTTGCTCGACGCTCGATGCTTCCGGACTTTCTGCTGGACTCCCACTTCCCGGCCCGTCCAGTCTTCCACCTGGTTCGCGACACCAGGACTTTCCACCTAGGGTTACCACCCCGTAGGACTTTTGCCTGAAGCCCTCGTCCCGCCAAGACTTTTCACATAGGGTTACCGTCCCCTATGACCTAGGGTTACCACCCCCTAGGGTTTTCCTCCTGCCTAACCGCAACTAGGACTTTTGCCAAAGTACCACTTAGGACTTTCCTGCAAGCTCCATGAACCTTGTTAGATAACAACATAACCTTAACTATGAATTCCTTTGCCATTATAAAAACAACGGTTTGATCGTCGGATGCTTCCCGTACCAACACTATCAAAAAGCTGAAGAGATGGCGTGCTGGTGATGATGACTGGATGGTTGACCAGAGCAAGTCTTTTTCCTTCTTAGTGAGGCCTCCTAATAATCCTATATATGCACATGTCGATGATCCAATAGAGGCTTAATGACTAAAAATCAAGGAAAGGGATCCCTGACAAGGCCCTTCAACACTCAAGTTAGTACGATCCTATGTGAAGGAATGAGGAACAATAGAAAAAAGGCGTTCAGATGATAATGCGGTTCAAATGATGTAAATTGCGTACCTTGTCAACAGAGAAGACGCCCCTTTATATACCGCCTCTCATAACCTCTGTGATCATAAGGTGGCATCGTGTGTAGGAATTTGTTGGTTTATTGTGTAATGAGTATTCATGGAATCTTTTATCTACCCACTGATGTACCTTTTTTCCATTTATGGATTAGGCCTTTGATGAAGTCGTTACAAGAATATGCTATCATAAATGATTGCCCAATGGGAAACAAGTTAACTACTGAAAGAGATTCCAAAAGAATATTATTTGACAATTCTGACAGATTGTTAAAATGTTATTTGTTGCTTGTCTGCTGAATATATCTTGGTCGACTAGCAAGGCTGACCATCCTTATATCTGTCCTTGCATTTAGCCACTTTGTTATGTATTGAATGCTGTCATAAATCAGTTCGTAGATTCATATGATACATTAGGCATGCTAGAAATCTATTTAATCAACCCTCTGATAAACTGTGTGTATTGAAGATCTATTTGGAAGTAAGTATGCAACTACATTTCTAAATTCTAGGCAACTTCATGGTCGATGGTGCATGAAGAGCTTTATAAAGTTAACTACCTCAAACTTGGCTAACCTTTAATCTAGCCTGGTATATATGGAAAGATTTAAAAGGCTATAGGCCTTGAGCTCGGCCAACTTGTGATTTGGTTGGACATACACAGAGAGATTTCTGAGGATAAGTGTATTAGGCCTGGCAGGTATTTCATCTGACTAAACGCACATATAGATGTATGAGGTTAAGTGCTTTAGGCCCGATCTATATTTAATCCAGCCTGGCACACATATAGATTTATGAGGCTAAGTACTTTAGGCCCGGTTGCTATTTCATCCAGCCCGGCGCACATATAGATTTATGAAGTTAAGTGCTTTAGGTCCGGCTGGTCTTTCATCTGGCCAGCCACACATAGAGATTTATGGTTTTAAGTGCTTTCGGCTCGATTGGTATTTCATCCGGCGGGGTGCATATAGAGATTTATGAAGTTAAGTGATTTAGGTCAGACTGGTCTTTCTTTACCCGGGCACACATAAAGATTTATGATACTAAGTGCTTTAGTCCTGACCGGCTTTTATTCTAACCCATCGTCCCTCTCCCGCACGATTTGTTTTTCCATCGAGCTAGACCCGAGAGCCTTGATGTCTGGCAAATCATGAAGTTAACCAGGAAGTATACTCCTATCCTAACTTTGATTACCACGTTGCTTTGATTTTGACTGTCATGTCATCTTGACTTTGGTTGTCATGTCATTTCCTTGATCCGCTTATTACACACCATATCACTAGCCTCCCCTCCAAGTCTAGTCGAAGGAGGCATAAGCGACTGACTAGACTTAAGTCCCATTTTCATCCGCTTGCCCTTTTCATCAGGGTCATCTAACTATTTATGCTTTTCTTTGAGACCCAAGAACTTAGCGGTTTTGTTTCAAAAATTGCATGTTAGTAGCTTACCATTCAGAAGGAAAAAGTACCAAAGGTGTGCTGAAAGACACTCTGGTAGCAAAATGATTTGATTTTCGTATCCATCGTAAATGCTTATTTATGGGTGGACACCACGTGGCATCACTTCTTGTTTATCTAAGCAGCCACTCATGCACACTACTTCATGAGACTCAACGCACACCTTTCCCTATAAATCAATGACTCTTCAAGTGCATATCATTTTGATCAAACAGGTGTAATTAAAATATTCCTTATAAAATGCCTAAGCAATCAACATTCCCAGTACTTCACACTTCATCTTCTTCGATTTCTCTTCCGGCGAACCTTCTTCCCCAATCTTTTCTTATCTCAAACCTTAAGTGATCCAGTAAGTCATTCATTCTCACTTCTCTTACACTTTGTTATGGCTCAAGAATCCTTCGCCGTCTAGTATACTTTCACCAGTTTGAGTTTTGATGATTCTGATAGAGATTTCCTTTAGTCTAGATATGTCATTCCCAATAGTTATCATATCACCCTTCCATCTCCGGATGATCATCCTCAAGACCCTCCTCTTAACCACATCACTTTCTTTTCCAACCTGTTAGCAGCCAGTCTCCTCTTTCCTGGCCATTTCTTTTTATCAGCAGTAAGTCAATACTTCCATATCCCATTACAATAGTTCATCCCGAACGCCTTTTGATATATGTGTGGGATGTTCATGTTGTTCTAGCTATTTGTCATCCTTCCTACTCCCCAAAATCTCTATCTCATTTCCTATCCTAAGAAATCATAACGCGAAGCTTTTCTTTCCCAGTCTCAATCAAAAGGCCATCTTCTGTGACGATATGTAGTCCTCCAACAAAGGCTGGAAATCTCATTTTTTTCATGGAAATGCCTAATCATGCTACTTGGTCCATCGAGTGGCAATTTTCCTTTCCTCCTCTCGCTAATCTTAGAAAGCTCAAGCAAGATCCAATCTATGTTCCAACCTCCCCAAGTTGAGCAACCACATACATATAAAATCATGGCAGCGGACACAGTTATTTAATTTTTTTTTTATACTAATCATCATGCTTATTATACTGAACATGTAGACATACTAGTATGAAACATGAAGAACATAAGTGCATAACTATCCATACTAGTTAAAGTACTATCAAAGCATAAAGAAAACACATGGTTCATATGCAAACTTAGAACATAAAACATAAAGCAGTTTTTTCTTCAACCGTGCCACTACCACACACACTCTTGCCCTTCCTGCTGTTCCTCTTAGTTTAGCCATTCCTTTCCTTTATCTGCAGTACAAGGAAACAAAAAAACTATAATCCCATAGGCTTAGTAAGTCCCTTTCCTACTCACAAAAACCATGATTCATGCATGAAAAGAAAGTGATAACATGTTCATTTGGTAAATCATAACATAACATGTGAGAGCATAACATAAAGTCATATCATATCATGTGAGAGCATAAACATAAAGTCATATCATATCATGTGAGAGCAAAAACATAAAGTCATATCATATCATGTGAGATCATAAACATAAAGTCATATCATATCATGTGAGAGCATAAACATAAAGTAGTAATATGATCATATAAGTATCATAGACATATTTTAAGAGCATCTTAATGAAGCATAAAGGAAAACATATTGTTGGTTGCTACTCGAAAAACCTAATGGTTCCACTATACAAACATTTTGTACAAAGGTCTGAACCTTTTCCTAGCTACCATGTGATCCAAAGTTTAATCTATTAGTTCTTTTAGGTTTTGACTTGGATCTCCTGCGGAACTTAACACGTTTGATCCAAATCACCTAGGTTATTAATTACATTAAATATTAGTTTCCAAAATTAGCTCCCAGTACTGACGAGGTGAGGCACATGACCTTCTTGGATATGGGAACAACCACCACCGAATAGACAAAGCCTTTTAAGGAAAGTTAATATTTAATTTCCTAAAATAACTTTAGGTTAACCGAAAAGAACAATCAAATCACAAGGAAAAGAAAAACAAAGAACACAATATCGAAAACATATTCGAAATACTAGAATTGTATGCCTCTTGTATTTGGTATTTATTTCCAAAAATAACTAGTATGATGCGGAAAGGAAAAATACTAGTTATACCTTTTAGAAAGACCTCTTGATCTTCAACCGTATTCTTCTTCTAACCTCGGACGATGTGTGGGCAACGATCTTCCAAGATGAGAAACCACCAAAGCACCTTCTTCTCCTCCTTGCTAGGTTCGGCCAAATCAAAAGCTTCACCAAGGATGAAGAAAAAAACCAACCAAACTCCAAGGGATGAAAGCATACTCTCCTTCTTCTTCTTCTTCTCCAAGTAGTATCCGGCCACCACAAGAGCTCCAAGCAAGAGAGGGTTTCGGCCACCACAAAGAGGAAGAGATGGAGAGAAGATGGCCGGCCACAACACCAAGGAAAAGAGGGAGAGAATAATAAAAGTTGTGTGTCATGAAGGCACCCCAACTCCTTCTTTTATATTCCTTGGCTTTGGCAAATAAGGAAATTTAATTACAATAAAATTCCTTAACTTTCCTTGATAACAGTTAATTAAGAAAAATTAAATAAAATTTCCTAATCAATTGAATATGGCCGACCACCTCATGGAGAGAAAATAAGATAATTTTCAATCAACAAATAAAAATTCCTTATTTGTCATTGGAAATTTTAAAAAATAAAATTTCCCTTTAAAATCCCTTCATGGTTGATAAAAAGAAATTTTAATAATTTTAATTTTTCAACATGTGAATAATTTACAAAGAGAAAAAATAAAATATCTTTCCTATCTACAAATAAGGAAAGAGATCTAATCTCTTTCTTTAATCTTTTGTAGATCCTTTTAAAAGAGATATTTTAATTTTTAATCTCTCCAATAAATTATATCTTTCACATAAGAAAAAATTAAAATTAAAATTCTTTTTAATTTAATGGGGGTCGGCCACCTAAGCTTGGGTTCAAGCTAGGGCCGACCACCCATGAACCAAGGCTTGGCCGGCCCTAGCTTGAACCACAAGCTAGCTTGGTCGGCCCCCTTCTCATGGGTATGAAGGTGGGTATAGGTGGGTATAGTACTCTATAAATAAGAGGCTACGATAGGGATCGAGAGGAGGAATTGGTTTTGGTCTCCCGATAAAATTAAGCATCCCGTGTTCGCCCCGAACACACAACTTAATTTTATCAATAATAATTCATTCCACTAGAGAACTATTATTGAACTACCGCACCAATCCCAAATTACATTTTTGAGCTCCTTCTTATTATGAGTGTGTTAGTCTCCCTGTGTTTAAGATGTTGAATGTCCACTAATTAAGTGAGTTACTGACAACTCATTTAGTTAATATCTTAATCCTAGAATAGTACCACTCAACCATATCGTCATGTCGGACTAAGTCCACCTGCATGGTTTAACATGACAATCCTTATGAGCTCATCTTGGGGACATTATCAACCTAGATTACTAGGATACAGTTTCCTTCTATAATCAACAACACACACTATAAGTGATATCATTTCCCAATTTATCGGGCTTATTGATTCATCGAACTAAATCTCACCCATTGATAAATTAAAGAAATAAATATCAAATATATGTGCTTGTTCTTATATTAGGATTAAGAGCACAAATTTCCATAATAACTGAGGTCTTTGTTCCTTTATAAAGTCAGTATAAAAGAAACGACACCAAATGGTCCTACTTAATACACTCTAAGTGTACTAGCGTAATTATATAGTTAAGATAAACTAATTCCTAATTACACTACGACCTTCCAATGATTTGTTTCTTTCCATTTTGATCGTGAGCTACTGTTTATAATTTATAAGGTACTGATAACATCATCTTTTGTATGTGGCACCACATACTATGTTATCTACAATATAAATTAATTGAACAACTACAACTAAATGTAGATAATTTGACCAAATGTGATTCTTTATTCAAAATAAATGTTTACAAAAGTTTTGGCTTTCAGTATACACTCTAACAATCTCCCATTTATAATAATGACTAAGCTGCCATATCTTCTGCCATACATCTGATTCTCATTCCCTCCACATGCCGATCGTAAGCTTTTGTCGGAAGGGCCTTAGTGAAAGGATCTGCCAGGTTATTTGCTGATGCAATCTTGGCGATGACAACTTCTCCTCGCTTCATGATATCTCGTATCAGGTGGTACTTGCGCTCTATATGTTTACTTACCTTATGGGCTCGTGGTTCCTTCGAGTTTACAACTGCACCACTATTATCACAATAAATTGTGATGATTTTGGGCAAACCAGGAATCACATCTAAGTCCATTAGAAAGTTCCTGACCCATACTGCTTCTTTAGCTGCCTCAGAGGCTGCTACATACTCTGCTTCCATGGTTGAGTCCGAAACGCATTTCTGCTTAACACTCCTCCATGTAATGGCTCCACCTCCTAAAGTAAACACATAGCCTGATGTAGACTTACTGTTGTCCCTATCTGATTGGAAATCTGAATCCGTGTAACCCACAGATAGCAAATCGTCTGCTTGGTAAACTAACATATAATCTCTAGTCCTCCTCAGGTACTTTAATATATGCTTTACTGTAGTCCAATGTCCTTGTCCAGGGTTACTCTGATATCTACTATCCATGCCCATGGCAAAACAGATATCAGGTCTCGTACATAGCATTGCATACATTAGGTTTCCTACAGCCGAAGCATAAGGAACTGCTTTCATGTCCTCTATCTCCTTTGATGTCTTCAGAGACATCTCTTTAGATAGAGCTACTCCATGCCTAAAAGGTAAGAAACCTTTCTTGGAATCATGCATGCTAAAACGAGCAAGGATTGTATCTATATATGAAGCTTGAGACAAACACAACATTCTTTTCTTGCGATCCCTTATAACTTTGATCCCAAGAATGTGTGCACAATCTCCTAAATCCTTCATATCAAATTATTTGGACAACCATACCCTTACATTGTTGCCAATTAACAACATTCTTTTCTTCCGATAATACCTTGACATTGTTGCCAATTAACAAAATATCATCTACGTATAGTACAAGAAATACCACCACGTTTCCGTTACACTTCTTGTATACACAAGACTCATCCGGACACTGAATAAATCCATATGACTGGATTACTTCATTAAACCGGATGTTCCAAGACCTTGAAGCTTGCTTCAGTCCATAAATGGACCGATTGAGCTTGCACACTAGATGTTCTTTGCCTTTTTCAATGAACCCTTCTGGTTGCTTCATATGGATGTTCTCTTCAAGACTTCCATTAAGGAAAGCTGTCTTGACATCCATTTGCCAAATCTCATAATCCATATGAGAAGCAATGGATAAGAGTATCTGGATAGACTTAAGCATGGCTACCGGTGAAAAGGTCTCCTCATAATCGATTCCCTCTTTCTGAGTGTACCCTTTCGTAACAAGCCTAGCTTTGAAGGTTTCTACCTTCCCGTCTGTCCCTCTTTTCCTTTTGTAGATCCACTTGCATCCAATGACTTTTACACCATCAGGTGGTTCTACGAGCTCCTAGACCTTATTAGAGTACATAGACTCTATTTCAGAATTCATTGCCTTTTGCCAAGATGCTGCATCTATATCTTGGAGTGCTTCGTCATATGTTCGGGGATCAGGTTCATGTTTACCCGGGATCAAGTCCGACGACTCTCCCAAAAACATGAATCTATCAGGCTGCCTAACAATCCTTCCTCTACAACGAGGCACAGTCTGTGGTTGTGTATCATGTGTGACACGTGTTGCAGTCTCTTGTGGTACTTCATCTTGTACTGTTGGTACTAAGGTAGACGTGCCCTCTCTAAGTTCTTCTAAAACAACTTTGCTGCTGGGCTTGTGATCCATTATATAGTTTTCTTCCAAAAACTGGGCATTGGTGCTAACAATGACCTTCTGGTCTTTAGGACTATAAAATAAACCACCTTTCGTTCATCTGGGATACCCTACAAACACGCGAACTTCTGTACGAGATTCTAACTTATCAGCATCTGGTTTCAACACATGTGCTGGACTACCCCAAATCCGAATATGTCTTAGACTGGGCTTTCGCCCATTCCATAATTCTGTGGGAGTAGAAGAAACTGATTTAGAAGGTACTAAGTTCAGAATGTACACTGCTGTTTCCAGAGCGTATCCCCAAAACGAATTTGGTAATTCTGAATAACTCATCATCGATCTAACCATCTCCATAAGAGTCCTATTCCTTCGTTCTGCCACACCATTCTGTTGGGGTGTACCAGGTGCGGACAGTTGGGATTGAATCCTGGCCTCTGATAAGTAATTCCTAAACTCTCCTAAGAGGTATTCGCCACCACGATCAGACCGTAGTGTCTTGATACTTTTACCTAGTCGTTTCTCCACATCAGCCTTGTACTCTTTGAACTTATCAAAGCACTCGGACTTGCGGCGCATTAGGTAAATGTATCCATATCTTGAATAATCGTCTATAAAAGAGACAAAATATTCAAAACCTCCTCTTGCCTGGACAGACATACGACCACACAAATCAGAGAGAACCAATTCTAACACTTCTTTGGCTCTATACCCCTTGGCCTTAAAAGGCCTCTTGGTCATTTTACCTTCTTAGCAAGATTCACAAGTTGGAAAATTTTCCAACACTAATGAACCCTAAAGTCCATCGGCCATAAGCCTCTGAATCCTACTTAAGTTAATATGACCAAGCCTTAGATGCCAAAGATATGCTTGGTTCATTTCTGAAGGTTCTTTTCTCTTATTAGAGTTAGAAGATGAGTTATAAATTTTCATGTTTTGTTTTGTGAGAGAAATTAGATTTAAAGTATACAAATTGTCAACTAATGTACCAGAACAGATAATCACTTTATTTCTCTTAATAATTACATCATTACTAAAAGAAACTGAATATCCATCCAAAAACAGTTTAGAAATTGAAATTAAATTCTTTCTAAAACTGGGTACATAAAGACAATTTCTTAAAACCAAATATCTATTTCTATTAAAAGATAAGTAGACGTCTCCCACTGCAACAGCCGCCACCTTAGTAGCATTACCCATGTAGACGGTAATCTCTCCTTTAGTTAGTCGTCGGGTTTCCTTGAACCCCTGCAAGGAATTGCAGACATGATCAGTGGCTCCCGTATCTACACACCAGGTGCTGGTAGATAACACCGCTAAACATGTTTCAACAACTAGAGCATGAGATATACCTTTGTTGTTCTAATTCCTACGAGGACAGTCCGCCTTCCAATGCCCCGACTGCTTGCAGATGAAGCACTTGCCCTTCGGCTTCTTCATTCCAGCTTTAGGTCCTGTACTCTGAGATTTATTCACTTTCTTTGCTGAACCAACTTGTTTCTTCTTGTTCTTTCCTTTTGGTTTAGAAGTAGAACCATTTTCAGTATAGTGAATATGAGTATTGTGACGAAACAATCCTTCTGCTGCCTGAAGTTCTATCAGTAGTTCCGCCAATGAATATACCCTTTTGTTCATATTGTAATTCAAGCGGAATTGCTCAAAACTTCTAGGTAGTGTTTGGAGGATCATATCGATCTGGGTTTCCCCATCAATTTCTCCTCCAAGGATCTGTATTTCGTTCAGATAAGCCATCATCTTTAGGATATGATCCCTCACAGGAGTACCCTCTTGCATGGTGGCTGTCATTATCTTTCTCATGGCTTCTTGTCTAGAAGCCCGATCCTGATGACCAAAGAGTTCCTTGAGATTGTTCATAATATCATAAGCTGTTGGTAAATCTTGATGCTGATGTTGCAATACATTTGACATTGAAGCCAAAATGTAACACCATGCCATCTCATCCGCTTTTACCCATTTCTTATGATATTCAATCTCCTCTTGGGTAGATTCACCAGTGGAGGCATCAGGAAAGTCTCAGTCAGTACAAACTTATAGCTTTCGGCAGTAAGAACAATGTCCAGGTTCCTTTTCCAATCTATGTAGTTAGGACCAGTAAGTCTATTCTGTTGAAGTATGATGGACAGTGGGTTGAAAGTCATCCTAAGAATCACAAATAACTTTTGGTCAAAACTCTAAATTTAGAATAATATTGATTCCTCAAACAATACTATTTTAAATTAACCAACACCTGAAAACACCGCGAATATTGTATGCCACGATAGTGTGGACGTAGACAAATTCAGCATTTGTAAAAAGAAGGGTTTAACCCATTAATTTTATTATATTGTCAACCTAACTTTTTGACAAATAAAATTAATTGTTGGTATCCTTTGGTCACACGAATAATAGTAGTGACTCCGATGGGGAGGATACTATTAGACGTGCCTAAGTGTGCACCATTACTTGACACTAAGTCCATTAATAAGATTGTGCCCCTTCCGATGGGGAAGATCACACGCTCTTATTAACTTCCTATAGTCATCCAAAATGGAAGTTTGTTCTAGTGATCCACAAACAAGCTCATCCAATATGGAGGAAGGCATTCAGAGCCAACACGCAAGCTTGTTTGCATCACTTACAAACCAGTAATGGAGATCGTGGAATTGATTTAAAATCCCTCTCCCACTTAGTTATTTATAAATGAGGAATTTTAACTATGCTAGCCTACTAAACATGTATACTAACATACACACACAGCACAATATAAAAGCAATAAATAGAAAATCTAATTTTCAACTATTATGGCTTTTATCTTTGGTTGTCCTCCGTGTGTTGTCATCCCAAGCTGCTTCCATATTTGGCCACCGCCACCGGGTCTAGCTGTCGCATCCATCTTGCTCCTTGTTCCGCTGCGCCTCTGGTCCTCAAAAAAAGTTCCACGCCTTGCAAGATTCGATCCGTGACATAAATAGAATTTTACATTTTTCAATCCTATATTCCTCGAAGGAATGTACATGTAAACTAGATCGAACATAAAATAAACATTTACATCCATCGATCCTATATTCCATAAAAGGAATGTACATGTAACTAGATCAAAAATAAAATCCTAATAAAAAAATAAATACAGCTCCGGCTGTATTTTATAATACAATCATGCACACACATATAATTGCCCTTGACATGTCCAAGGGTCCAATCACACACATAAAAAACTATAAGCCATAATAGTTGGATCCTGCATCCACAAAGTTAGCACATCCTACTATTAACCTGCCTAAATTATGTATGTCATATGTATAATTAAACTAATACCAAATACACAGAGGCAAAACCCTAGCTCTGATACCAATTGTTGGTTGCTACTCGGAAAACCTAATGGTTCCACTGTACAAAAATTTTGTACAAAGGTCTGAACCTTTTCCTAGCTACCATGTGTTCTTTTAAATTAAACTTGGATCGCCTGCGGAACTTAACACATTTGATCCAAAGTTTAATCTATTTGTTCTTTTAGGTTTTGGCTTGGATCTCCTGCGGAACTTAACACGTTTGATCCAAATCACCTAGGTTATTAATTCCATTAAATATTAGTTTCCAAAATTGACTCCCAGTACTGACGTGGCGAGGCACATGTCCTTCTTGGATATGGGAACAACCACCACCGACTAGACAAAGAATTTTAAGGAAAGTTAATATTTAATTTCCTAAAATAACTTTAGGTTAATCGAAAAGAACAATCAAATCACAAGGAAAAGAAAAACAAAGAACACAATATCGAAAACATATTCGAAATACTAGAATCGTATGCCTCTTGTATTTGGTATTTATTTCCAAAAATAACTAGTATGATACGGAAAGGAAAAATACTAGTTATACCTTTTAGAAAGACCTCTTGATCTTCTACCGTATTCCTCTTCTAACCTCGGACGTTGTGTGGGCAACGATCTTCCAAGATGAGAAACCACCAAAGCACCTTCTTCTCCTCCTTGCTAGGTTCGGCCAAAACAAAAGCTTCACCAAGGATGAAGAAAAAACACCAACCAAACACCAAGGGATGAAAGCTTTCTCTCCTTCTTCTTCTTCTTCTGCAAGTAGTATCCGGCCACCACAAGAGCTCCAAGCAAGAGAGGGTTTCGGCCACCACAAAGACGAAGAGATGGAGAGAAGATGGCCGGCCACAACACCAAGGAAAAGAGGGAGAGAATAATAAAAGTTGTGTGTCATGAAGGCACCCCAACCCCTTCTTTTATATTCCTTGGCTTTGGCAAATAAGGAAATTTAATTACAATAAAATTTCCTTAACTTTCCTTGATAACAATTAATTAAGAAAAATTAAATAAAATTTCTTAATCAATTTTATATGGTCGGCCACCTCATGGAGAGCAAATAAGATAATTTTCAATCAACAATTAAAAATTCCTTATTTGTCTTTGGAAATTTTAAAAAATAAAATTTCCCTTTAATATCCCTTCATGGTTGATAAAAATAAATTTTAATAATTTTAATTTTTTAACATGTGAATAATTTACAAAGAGAAAAAATAAAATATCTTTCCTATCTAGAAATAAGGAAAGAAATCTAATCTCTTTCTTTAATCTTTTGTAGATCCTTTTAAAAGAGATATTTTAATTTTTAATCTCTCCAATAAATTATATCTTTCACATAAGAAAAAATTAAAATTAAAATTCTTTTTAATTTAATGGGTGCCAGCCACCTAAGCTTGGGTTGAAGCTAGGGCCGGCCACCCATGAACCAAGGCTTGGCCGGCCCTAGCTTGAACCACAAGCTAGCTTGGCTGGCCCCCTTCTCATGGGTATGAAGGTGGGTATAGGTGGGTATAGTACTCTATAAATAAGAGGCTATGATAGAGACCGAGAGGAGGAATTGGTTTTGGTCTCCCGATAAAATTAAGCATCCCGTGTTCGCCCCGAACACACAACTTAATTTTATCAATAATAATTCATTCCACTAGAGAACTATTATTGAACTACCGCACCAATCCCAAATTACATTTTTGGGCTCCTTCTTATTATGAGTCTGTTAGTCTCCCTATGTTTAAGATGTTGAATGTCCACTAATTAAGTGAGTTACTGACAACTCATTTAATTAATATCTTAATCCAAGAATAGTACCACTCAACCTTATCGTCATGTCGGACTAAGTCCACCTGCAGGGTTTAACATGACAATCCTTATGAGCTCATCTTGGGGGCATTATCAACCTAGATTACTAGGACACAGTTTCCTTCTATAATCAACAACACACACTATAAGTGATATCATTTCCCAACTTATCGGGTTTATTGATTCATCGAACTAAATCTCACCCATTGATAAATTAAAGAAATAAATATCAAATATATGTGCTTGTTATTATATTAGGATTAAGAGCACATATTTCCTTAATAACTGAGGTCTTTGTTCCTTTATAAAGTCAGTATAAAAGAAACGACCCCAAATGGTCCTACCCAATACACTCTAAGTGTACTAGTGTAATTATATAGTTAAGATAAACTAATTCCTAATTACACTACGACCTTCCAATGGTTTGTTCCTTTCCATTTTGATCGTGAGCTACTGTTTATAATTTATAAGGTACTGATAACATAATCTTCTGTATGTGGCACCACATACTATGTTATCTACAATATAAATTAATTGAACAACTACAACTAAATGTAAAAAATTTGACCAAATGTGATTTTTTATTCAAAATAAATGTTTACAAAAGCTTAGGCTTTCAGTATACACTCACATATAACATGAACTTGTAGATGCAAGATGTTCTTTTGAAAACATGTATCATGAAATGAGTATACGCAAGATGTCCTTTTGAAAACATATATCATATACATACTTAAACATAATCTCAACATGAGGGCCTGACTTGTACCACATACATACATAAATGCGCGCATCCTAAATAGATCCAAGGTAGCTAATCTTGAACCTACTAGGAACTAGGCCTGTTTCATAGACCATCGACCTAGAGGCAACTTAGGAGCCCATCCCTTTTACTAGGCCCGTTTCATAGACCATTAACCTAGGGGCGCTTGGGGAGCCCACCCTTGGTACAAGCCATACAAAGTAAAATAGCATGTCATATCATAACATATCATGTTCTTGTCATATCATAACATTTCATGTTCTTGTCATATCATGAAGAGTGCTCTTGATCCCAACTTAAGGGAAGCATCTCTTAGGCTTTTCATCTTACATAAGCCTTGCATAAACATAACATGATGGCACCAAGTGCACATAACATATAACATATCATAAAAACATAACATGTTAACATGAAGTGCAGATTATATAACATCTCATAAAAACATAACATGATAACATGAAGTGCACATATCAATTAACATGGTGACATAAAAATTCATATCATATCATAAGAGTCAACATCATGCATGATTAAGGTTTTGAAACTTCTTACAAGCCCTTAATCATGCTTGACCGAAACATATAAACATACATCATAGATTTTCAAATAACATGGATACATGAAATCAACTACCTAAGTCTTCATAATCATTAATCATAGCATGTAAGACCTTAGGAACCCTAGGTAGCTTCTTAACCTCATTCTTCTTATCTTGGCCGAAATATGAAGGCATGTTTTAAATTTTTCCTTTAATCAATTTAAAGCATGAAACTTTGGCAACCTACATAGCATAGCAAGTGAGTCCTTTGGTAACCATAAGTGAGGTTCTAACTCTAATATTCATCCTTGGCCAAAACCTCAAGGTGGTATTTCTAGGTTTTTCATGCAACATAAGCCATGGAAATTTAACCTAACACTGCATAGGAAATCATACATCATGAGGAAGCATAAAACAAGTATAGTTTAGGTCTACAACTTTCTCTAAGCCTCTAATTCAACCTTGGCCGAAACATAAAGGTAAGGTTTCTAGGTTTTTCATGCAACTTAAGACATGGAAATTGAATCTAACATTGTATAGAAAATCATACATCATGAGGAAGCATAAAACAAGTATTGTTTAGGTCTACAACTTTCTCTAAGCCTCTAATTCAACCTTGGCCGAAACCTAAATGTAAGGTTTCTAGGTTTTTTTCATGCAACTTAAGACATGGAAATTCAATCTAACATTGTATAGAAAATCATACATCATGAGGAAGCATAAACAAGTATAGTTTAGGTCTACAACTTTCTCTAAGCCTCTAATTCAACCTTGGCCGAAACCTAAAGGTAGGGTTTCTAGGTTTTTCATGCAACTTAAGACATGGAAATTCAATCTAACATTGTATAGAAAATCATACATCATGAGGAAGCATAAACAAGCATGGTTAGATTTCAAAACCTTGCCCTAGACCTTGTGTTCATTTGTAACGACCCAATTTTCCCTATTTCAAGTTCTAAAAGTCCATAAAAATATTTGTAAATACTTTTAAAATATTCTAGATATTTTTAGGAATTTTTAGAGTATTTTTACGTAATTTTTGGAGGTCGTTTAGTAGGGTTACAAAAAGAAAGAAGTTTTAAAAAAAAACATTGAAGGTGAGATTCGAACCCACGACCTCGGGTCGGACTGACCCAAGAAAAACCAGCCCAACCAGCTGAGCTACACGATTTTGTTAACCTTATTTGGTGAGAACTAAGTTTATAGCATAGTTAATGATTAGGGAATAAATTGGGAAAAAGTGCGCAGCTGAGGGATTGAAGTCGAGAACTTTGACTTGGTTAAAACTCGGTTGACCAGCTGTGCCAGCGAGTTTTGTTAATTAAGGAAAGAATGGATTATATTTAAGGTATAGTAATTAATAAAAATCTTAGTTATAAGAAGAGGTTTAAGTTTTTCCCGAACCCTAAATTTTTCTCACCCGAACCTCTCCTCCACTCTGGCGAATGGCGCCGTCGACTTCGCTGTTCGGGCGAAAAGGGCGACAGAGCTAGGTTTATTCTGGCTGGTCTTCATCCGTGTGCGACCACCATCGTCGAGGAGAGCTTGTGAGCACGAAGAAGAGCCGAAATCCAAGCTATCCGAAACCCTAGCAGCATTAGAAGCTCCTCATTTTCGGTGAGTTGCTTCTCACCTGCAGTAGGAGTAGTTCCGAGCTTTGATTTGTTTTCCTTGCTTTCGGATTTGTTTGAAGTTTCCTTGTGTTTACTGCCATGTACTTCAAAGAGGGGAAACTAATGGTATGAATTAGGCATGTTTGTTCTTTTTGATATAGGGCAACTGATCTGGAAGAAGGGAAGAGCTGTGGTTTCGGGTTGCTTGTAGTGGTTGCTTCCATGACCATTAAATCCGAATTTGTTAGGTTGATTATGGGATCATCTTATTGTTGAGTAATTTGGATTTGGGTTTGTGCCATGCAATGGTGTGGATAACTCTAATTTGGGAGTTCTGTTGGATTTTTAATGGCTTGGTTTCCTTGCATTAGTTTTGTACAGCATTAGGATGAATAGAAAGGTAAAAGAAGTAAGTGTTTCTTGTTGTCTTGCTTCCAGATTTCCTTCCTGAACAACATTAGGATAACTTGGAGTTAAAAGAGTAGTTTAAGGAATTATTTTGCTTTGAATTATGTTTTGGTTCCTTATATGCACTAATGTTCACGCATAAACTTTTGATAACAGCAGCATTCTTTTAGTAGATAACAATATTAAAGCCTTAATCAGAGTTAAAAGATGTTGATGAGATGGTGATACTGTGATCAGAATGCTCATGTTTCCTTTACAAGGTTTATCAGTTTTGGGTTGGTTTGATAACAATATTAATGGTATTATATCAAATATAATCCTGAGGGAGAACATGTCCTACCATTACTTGTCCAATGGAATAATTGAACTTGGCCTAACCATGTGTTAAAGTCCATATATAATGAGTATTACAGTTTAGTTTTTCCTTGCAATTAGTAAAACATGAGCAATTTTTTCATTTGCTAATAAATAAGCATGATCAGTTTAACATGAGCAGTTTTATTTTAGAGTAGGCTTAAAGAAATCAAATTCAGTTTTTCTTGATTCATATCTGTTGTAGCATGCTTACAGAGCTCAGTTTGCTTTCCTTTGATTTATGTTTATTGTAGCATGTTTAAAGAAGTTTGATTTGTTTTCTTTTGCTTGATTATGTTGATACATTTTTAAAGAATCCTGTTGCTCTATAAAAACTCTAGTATCTACCTGTAGGTGGGAAAAATAAGAGTTTTAATAAATTCTTTAGGGATTTATAAGAAGTTATAAGAAAGAGAGACCAAGGTCTTAATAGGATCCCTAATTTTAAGAATTGGGATCAGTAGCATATCAAGTGCTCAAATAAATGCCAAGCCATTTTATTATAAGAGAATTAAAGAATAACAAGTATAAGGAAGTAATAGTTAAGAAGAAAATAAGTATTTTACTTTTTAATGGCATGTACCGGACACAAGGTCCAGGACACAAGGTCCATTGGGTGGGCTCCTAGATCGCCCCTAGGCACAAGATCACCTAGAAGTACCTTAGTAGTTTCGGGATTAGCTACCTCGACTCTTATTAAGGATGCGCGTAAATTGGTACAATGCCGGGCCCAAAAGAAGTTTATTATTATTTTGTAGTATTAAAGTATAAGTTTTGAAACAAATGAAACAAGCTTCAAATATGTTTAGAATTAGAAAGTTTAGTTTCTTGTTATTTGAAGCATGCTGTAGTAGTTTTATTTGTTTCTTGCTATTAGATTATTCAACATGTTTAGCTGTATTTGCTTTCAGCATGCAGATATAGTTTTATTCTTGTGAGCGTGAGTAGCTTTACATGTTTCGTATTTCAGTTAGTATGATTCCTTTGCTATGTATGAGCATGAGTAGCTTTACATGTTAGCATTCAGTTTTAGCATGTTTTTATTTATATACATGCATATCGAGTTTTTGTGAGTAGATAGCGCTCACTAAGCTTTATGCTTATAGACTGCATTTTCTCCTACTGCAGATAAAGGAAAGGAAAAGAATTAGCAAGGAAGGCGACAAGGTGGTGGTGATGAAGGTGTGTGATGGCGGGACTATGGGGAGATCAAGAGTTTGCTAAGGAATTGTCGAGACTTTTCTGTTTAGAGTTCTTTTAGTTTTCTTTAAATGTTATTATGAGTTAAGATTGTAATTAAGTTTATTCCGCACTTGTAGTTGGGTTCTATTGATGGAGTGATATAGTTGTTTGCTATTGCTAGAGTAGTTTCCTTCTTTTATTTGTGATATTACACTGCGTGGTTGTGAAAATATATGTTCCAGTCGCCTGTGGCTGAGTATAGTTTGTTTGTATTGTTGATTTGGTCACCGGTACAGGGGAGATTTTGCCGAAATTTTCGGTAGGGATTCCTCGTAGTTTTTAATTATACCGGTTAAGTAGAGTTAGTAGTTAAGTAACGGTCACTCTTAGAGAGTAGTAGTACTAGTAAGAAGGGTGGTCGTTACAGTTGGTATCAGAGCAGTTCCCATTCTCCAGCATCACACACATCAGCATCATCCTTGCCATCTCCAAGTAAGAAAGTATTTAAATCATTTCTTTATTCTGCTTTTCTTATTATTATCTGCAGTATAATGTACTTATTGTTTTTAAGTGTTTATGTAAGATAGAAGATTTTATTTCCCTTTTCTTTATTCATATATATATATGATTAGAAGGGTTAGAGAAGCTATTTAGTCTTTTCCTCTGCATAATTAGATGTCAAGAAGAGGACGTCCCCGTACCGTTCAAACTGAGGACCGAGTTCAGGATAACGAAGAGCCCAGAACCCCTGGGCCTATTCTCTCTGAAGTTATTGCTCAACTTCAGAGACAAGTAGCGAGCAGCAGCAAGTGATTGTCAATCTAATGGCCAATCAGAAGCCAACTCCTCCCACTCCCCCAATCATTAATGTGGAGACCCCAGTGGTGATTGAAGTCCTATCGGTTGCCCTAGAAGTCGCCACAACACCTAGAAGACAAGAAGCATACCTCATCCGGTGGCTGAAGCTGAAACCAGAAAGATTCTCAGGCACGACTGAGCCCTGGGATGCCCAGGCTTGGTTCAAGACACTTGAGAGCACAATGGAGCTTCTTGACTGACCAGAAGTCGAGAAGGTTAAGTGTGCCTCTTTCTGCCAATCTGGAGGTGCTTGTAGGTGGTGGGAGCGAGTTAAGAGTAAGAGAGCAGTCAACCAGATGAGCTAGGTTGACTTCGAGACAGAGTTTATGAAGATTTTTTTCGTTAATGGGTCACCAATAAACATTATGAGGAGTTTATGGAATTCAGACAAGGTGACCTACCAGTAGGAGAAGCGGTCAAAAGATTTAACAGGTTAGCTCGCTTTTGCCTAGAGTTAGTAAGTACAGTGAAAGAACGAGTCAGACTGATGCTCCTAATGCTGAGACCAGAAATAACACTTAATGTGAGTAGTGAAACTTACCGACCACAGATTGGTGAAGAGCTGGTCAGCAGGGCATTAGTGAGCACTATCTGAATAGCATCAAGGCACAACAAACTCAAGACAAGTCAGTCAGGATCGAAGACGAGACAATGGGGAGTCAGAAACCCCAGTTAAGTAATTAGAACTAGAAAGACAATGATAACAAGAAAGACCCAAGCAGGAAGATGTTCGGGTAGTCTGTAAGTACCCAGAGGTATTCCTAGAAGAGCTACTTGGACTACCTCCCAACAGAGAAGCGGAGTTTGAAATTGAATTGGTTCTTAACGCTAGCCCAATTTCAAAAGCTTTGTACCAAATTTCTCTAGCAGAGTTGAAAGAGTTATAAGAACAATTTCAGGAGCTACTTGACAAGGGTTTCATCTGCCCTAGTCATTCACCCCGGGAAGCTCCAGAGTTGTTCGTTAAGAAGAAAGACGGATCCATGCTAATGTGCATAGATTTTAGAGCGCTGAGCAAAGTAGCAGTTAAGGACAAGTACCCTTATTCCAGAATAGATGATCTATATGATCAACTAAAAAGGGCAATAGTGTTCTCTAAGATAGACCTGCGCTCTGGGTACCATCAGCTGAAAGTGAAAGAAAGGGATATACCCAGAACAGCTTTCAGGACCAGATACGGACACTACGAGTTCGTAGTCATGCCTTTTGGTGTGACTAATGCACCTGCAGTTTTCATGGACCTGATGAACAGAGTGTTCAGAGAATACCTTGACAAATTTGTCATTGTGTTCATTGATGATATTCTAATCTATTCCAGAACCCCAGAGGAGCATGACACGCACTGGAGGATAGTACTGCAGACTTTTCAGCAAAAGCAGCTGTATGCTAAATTCTCGAAGTGCGAGTTCTGGTTAGAGCAGGTGGCGTTTCTAGGTCACATAATTTCTAAAGAAGGTATCCAAGTGGATCCAGCCAAAAAAGAAGCGGTTAACAACTGGAGTAGACCCAAGAACGCCAGGGAGATCAGAAGTTTCCTTGGTTTAGCTGGGTAATACAGGAAATTCGTGGAGGACTTTTCCAGGATAGCCTCTCCACTAACAGTTCTCACCAGAAAGAACAAGAGGTTTGAATGGTCAGATAAATGTGAGCAGAGTTTCCAAGAGCTCAAGAAGAGATTGACCAGTGCTCCAATTCTGTCTGTTCCAGAGAGTGATAAGAGTTTTAACATCTACAGTGATGCTTCCAAGATGGGTCTAGAAGTTGTTCTCATGCAAGAAGGAAAAGTTATAGCTTATGCTTCCAGACAACTCAAAGACTATGAGAAGAACTACCCCACTCATGATCTTGAGCTGGCAGTAGTGGTCTTTGCACTAAAACTCTGGTGACATTAATTGTATGGAGTCCAGTGCAGAATCTTTACAGACCATCAGAGTCTTAAGTACTTCTTCACTCAGAAGGACTTAAACATGAGACAGCGTAGGTGGCTAGAGTTGGTCAAAGACTATGACTGTGAAATTCTCTACCACCCAGGAAAATCTAAGAAAGTCACAAATGCACTAAGCAGAAAATCCAGTGCATCCTTGATGTCTTTGTCATCATTAGCCCTACCACTGCAGAAGGAGTTGTCAGACTTTGGAATAGAAATTATTTAAGGTCAACTCTCTGCATTGACCTTAGAGTCAACCCTGCTTGAGGATATATAGAGAAAGCAAAGTAAAGATCCAGATATCCAAAAGATTAAGCAAGGGATACAAGAAGAAGGAAATTCGGAGTTTCGAGTATCAGACAGTGGAATTCTTTATCAGGGGAGCCGACTTTGTGTCCCCAATGATGAAGAGCTGAGAAAGAAAATTTTAGAGGAAGCTCATAGTACACCCTACTCCATGCATCCTGGTTCTACCAAGATGTATCAAGACGTGAAACAGAGATTTTGGTGGTCTGGACTCAAAAGAGATGTAGCTAAATATGTCAGTACCTGCCTGACATGTCAGAGGGTCAAAGCAGAACACCAAAGACCAGGAGGAGTTCTACAGCCTCTTCCTATACCAGAGTGGAAGTGGGAAGACATATCCATGGACTTCATAACAGGTCTCCTAAGAACCACAAATGGATATGATGCGATATGGGTGATAGTGGACAGATTGACCAAGTCTGCTCATTTTCTAACCATCAAGGTGTCCCACTCTATAGAGCAGTTGGCACAGCTGTATGTTAAAGAGGTGATCAGACTTCACGGAGTTCCTAAATCTATTGTTTCTAATAGAGATGAGCGCTTCACCTCTCACTTCTGGGAGTGTGTTCAGACTGCACTAGGCACCAAACTCAAGTTCCGCGCAGCCTTCCATCCTCAGACTGATGGACAGACAGAGCGAGTAAATCAGATTTTAGAAGATATGCTCAGAGTTTGTGCATTAGATTTCAAGGGAAGTTGGTGCAAGTACCTGTGCTTAGCTGAATTTACCTACAACAACAGCTATCAGGCCACCATCAAGATGACCCCTTATGAGGCGTTGTATGGCAGGAAGTGCAGATCACCCATTTGCTGGCAAGAAGCAGGTGAGAGAAAAGAAATGGAAGTAGAACTGGGCATTCAGACAGAGCTGATAGATGAGACTACTCAAGCTATCCAGAAGATCAGACAGAGAATTAAGACTGCCTAGAGTAGACAAAAGAGTTATGCTGACATACGCCGTAGGCCACTTGAATTCCAAGTATGGGATTCAATCTTTCTCAAGGTTGCTCCTATGAAGGGAGTGATGAGATTTGGCAAGAAGGGCAAATTAAGTCCTCGTTATGTAGGACCTTACCTGATCACAGAAAGGATTGGGAAAGTAGCTTACAAGCTGGATTTACCACGGGACATGTCGACAATACATAACGTATTTCATGTCTCTATGCTAAAGAAGTGTATTCACGACCCTAGTCAGGTGATTCAGCCTCAATCAGTGCAGATCCAAGAGGATCTTAGCTACGAGAGCAGACCTACACAGATAGTGGACAGAGCAGTCAAGAGATTAAGAAACAAAGAAGTGCCACTAGTGAAGGTCATCTGGCAGAACCAGAAGCATGAGGAAATCACTTGGGAGCGTGAGGACATTATGAGACAGAAGTATCCAGAATTGTTCTAAGTTCGAGAACGAACTTTTTATAAGGTATGGGGAATTGTAACGACCCAATTTTCCCTATTTCAACTTCTAAAAGTCCATAAAAATATTTGGAAATACTTTTAAAATATTCTAGAGATTTTTAGAAATTTTTAGAGTATTTTTACGTAATTTTTGGAGGTCGTTTAGTAGGATTACAAAAAGAAAGAAGTTTAAAAAAAAAATGTTGAAGGTGAGATTCGAACCCACGACCTCGGGTCAGACTGACCCAAGCAAAACCAGCACAACCAGCTGAGCTACACGGTTTTGTTAACCTTATATGGTGAGAACTAAATTTATAGCATAGTTAATGATTTGGGAATAAATTGGGAAAAAGTGCGCAGCTGAGTGATTGAAGCCGAGACCTTTGACTTGGTTAAAACTCGGTTGACCAGCTGTGCCAACGAGTTTTGTTAATTAAGGAAAGAATGGATTATATTTAAGGTATAGTAATTAATTGTAACACCCACTAAGCTTTTAAGATAAGCATATGAATGTAGGATTTTTGCCTTAGAAAAATAATAAGAAGTGGGTTAAAGCAAAAAGAAATAAAATGAAACAAAAAGAAGAGGAGGTCAAGGATTGAACCTTGAACCTCTTATATTATAATTTATAGAATTAATTAGTAGAAACCAATTGGGATAGAGAGAAGATATTGATAGCAAAGGAGGGAAACTCATGATAAGGGTGAGAGTAAAAGTTAGCCAAAAGAAAACAAGAAAAGAGCAAGAGAAAGGCAACTTGCCTTCCTTCCTTCTCTCCCTCTTTCTCTCTTCTCTTGCCGAAAATAAAAGAGGCTAATTAAGGGGATTCATTCCCCCTTATTTCACCATGAATGATGAGGATAAATAAATAAATAAAAATAAAAATAAAATAGGAAAAAAAGGCTAAGGGAGAAGGAAAGCAAAAACTAATTTTGCTACTTCTTCCTCCTTAACATAAAAGGGAGCAAGTAAAGAGAAGAATTCTAATTTTTCTCTCATTTCTCTCATTCTCCCCTCTCCATCACCGAGAACCCCAGCCCCCTCTCCTCCATCTTCGGCCCCAAGCCAAGGTTTTCTCCTAAGAAAGCCTAAGATACAAGGAGGACTTAGCAAGAGGAACAAGGGAAGGGAACTAGAAGAAGAGGCTACTTCTTCCATCACCATACCTTAGATCCACAAGCGAAAGGATGTAAGCTTCCCCTCACCTGTGGTACAAGGTTTTTTATGTGATTTTCGGATTTTATGAGGATTAGAAAACCTAGAATAGAATTTAAGAAAATTCGGCCAAAGAAGAGTTTCAAATCTAGGAAGGTTTAAACAAGTCATCATTTCATGATATTTTTTTTCTATACTATGTAGGAAGGTTTTCCTTCATGTTTTTATACCTATATGATTCTTGGTCAGAGGAGTACCTAACCCTAGAATTTCGGCCAAAAATGTTTTAAAGAGGTTAGGGAAATCATTGTTTAACCAAACTAGTACAAGATTCCCTCCATGAATTACTAAAGATCTTTTATTGGTTTTCTTGCTTAAAAGTTACTTGGAACCAAAGGAAATCCCCTCATATGTTTCGGCCAAGAAAAGATCTTAGGGTTAGGAAGACCTTTAAATTTAAGTAACCATGTTTATATGATAGAATATAGAGTTCTCTTAAAGAATTGCATGTTGAGTATTCCTAGAAATTCATGAACTCTTCATTAAGATTTTCGGCCATGCTAAGATGGATAGCTTAGGAAAGCTTAAACAAAATTTTAACATGCTCAAGACCTCTGTGATATTAAGATATGAAAGTGGTTTAATGCTCTCATGCTTAATTAGGGTATAGAGAATTTAGTTACATGATATATGACTTGTAAGGTCACAAGGGTCCTAGCTTGTTTATGAACCAAATTTGTATATGATGTTCTTAGTAATTTTTGCCATGAAACTTACTTAGGTTTTCCATGCCTTAGGCCACTTAAAACCTAGTTTAGAGAATGGTAGGTTTCGGCCATGAGGAAAAATAAAAGAAAAAGGAAAGAAACCTAGGAAGCCTAAGACACAATGCACATGCATGTTTATTATGCTTGTCTTTATACATGCTATGAATCATGTATGACTTCCTATGCTTTTAGGCTATTTGAAGCAAAGTTAACCACTGATGGGTCTCGGCCAAGTAGGGTATAAATGACCTAGAGGCCTTAGAATTGAAACCAATTGTGTTAAAAATGCTTCTTATGGAAATATGATAATGTGTTGATTGTGTCACATGCTTGTATAATTTTTCCATGACCTAAATGGACCATTGTAGGTCTCGGCCATAAAGGGATAGATGCCCTAGAAACCCTAGAACAAAATTTAAATATTCTCATGTCACTCTAAATGAAATATGATAAGTAGAAAGCCAAAGTTCTCATGCTATATGTTGCTTAATGACCTAAAATGAGGCTAGGGTAAGTTTCGGCCATACCCTTTGTATGATACCTTATTATGAATTTATACATGATGTTAGTTCAAGTTCACATGCTTGTATGCTTGTTTTTAGCCCTAATGAATACTTGTGAAATTTTGGCCATGACATATGTTAAGGGCTTGAGGAACTTAGGAATTAGCTCAAATATGATTACTATGTTACTTGGAAGAAAAATGCTATAAATATGGTTTAAGGTTTCCATGCTTTCATGACAATTGGGACCTTGTTTCACACCTGATAGGGTTCGGCCACATGAAGTTTTGGGACTTGGAGAACTTAGAAACCAAGTTAATCATGCTTATAATGCTTCCTATGAAATTGATGTGATGATAATTTAGGTTCCACATGCTTGGAGGTTATTTTTACCTAAATTGAGATCTAAGGGGGTTCGGCCATGATAAAAACCCAAGGGATTAGGAATCTTAGAATCCAAGTTAACTATGTTACCATGTTCCTTATGATAGTATAATCACATGATACACCCTTATGCTTAAATATGTATGCTTGTGATTCATACTTTCCATGATATGACATGTGCTAGAAATATGCATGCTTTTATGATATGCTATGTGGATAGAAATATGCATGCTTTTATGATATGCTATGTGGTAAAAATATGCATGCTTTTATGATATGCTATGTGGATAGAAATATGCATGCTTTTATGATATGCTATGTGGTGAAAATATGCATGCTTTTATGACATGATGTATGCCTAAGTGATGCATACCTTTATGATATGATGTATGCCTAAGTGATGCATACTTTTATGACATGATGTATGCCTAAGTGATGCATACCTTTATGATATGATGTATGCCTAAGTGATGCATACTTTTATGATATGATGTATGCCTAAGTGATGCATACTTTTATGATATGATGTGTGCCTAAGTGATGCATGCTCTTATGATGTGTGATATGTATAAGTATGACATGTACTTTACTTTATATGGCTTGTACCAAGGGTGGGCTCCATAAGCGCCCCGGGGTCGATGGAATAAGACTCGGGCCTCGTTAGGGATGTGCTCCTAAGTGCCCCTAGGTCGATGGAGTAACACTCGGGCCTAGTATGTTTGCCTTGTAGGGTTCAAGACTTGCTACCTTGGACCTACATAGGTTGCGCGCAATATGTAAGTGGTACATAGCCGGGATCCCCTTTAAGTTGATAATATGTTCAAGTATATATGTAAGAAGAAATGATTTTAAAGATCATGAGACATACACATGTTTTCCGGATACATGTTTTCAAAATCATATTGCATATACCTTATGATCATGTTGTGATGATGCTATGATTTATGATATGCCAAGATTAGATATGAGTATGTTATGTTTCATGCTATGCTTGATATGCCATGCTACCTTATGATGATGCTATTATATGCCATGATTAGATATGATTATGTTATGTATCATGCTATGCTTTAAAAGATGATATGCCATGACTAGTTATGATTTTGTTATGTTGCATGATATGCTTAAAGAGTATGATATGTTATGCCATGACTAGTTGAGATCATGTTATGTTGAGATATTCTTTGATCATGTGATGATTTTCGGTTTTAGTGAGTAGGAAAGGAACTTACTGAGCCATGAGTGCTCATAGCTTACTTTCCTTGTACCACAGATAAAGGAAAAAGTTGGATGAGCTAAAGGAGCAGCAGGAGAGGCAAGGAGATGTGTGTGGCGGTGGCTAGGCAACCAAATAAGAACCTGCTTTAAGAACTTTTAAGAATTTCGCTTTGGTTTCGTAAATTGTAGTACTATATGGGTAATTTGATGTTATGTTTCTATTTATCTTGTTATCATGATATGGAAACCATATTAGTGTAGTTCGGATTTGAAAACAAAAGAAAAGTTTTATTAAACTAAGAAAAATTATTTCAAGTCTTCCGCTGTAATATGTACATAGAGTATCGTAGCCCCGTCCCTTAGGGTTAGCAGGGAGGGCGGGCGTTACATGTTGGTATCAGAGCCAGGTTATTCCAGCTCACTACACACACATCAAGCCTCCGACCTGCCGGTCCAAGTAAGAATGTTTATGCTTAATTTTCTTGTTATATGCTTATGCTTAGTTTCACGTGATATGACTTATGCTTTATTTTTCTTCCTTGTTATATTGCCTATGTTTTATTTTATTTGCTATATTGCTTATGCTTTATTTCCTTATGTCATATTGTTTGTCACTCTATTCTTTATTTTTCCTTATGTTGCTCATGCTTTATTTCTTTATGTTATATTGCTTGTCACTCTATTCTTTATTTTTCCTTATGATGCTTATGCTTTAGTTTCATGTTCTGCTTGCTTATGTTTGATGCTTTATTCTATGCTTTTAGTTATAATTTAGATTAGGATTACATATTAGTAGGTTAGGAATAATACCAGAACAAATAGATAAAAACAAAACAGTACGTTAGATGGGCTAAAAACGATAACCACTTACACTAGTCTGTTTGTCCTTATTTAGATAAATATGGTTAGGACACGCAATGCCCGAACCGGAGGGACAGCGACTCCACCAGACCTGACGCTGGTAGTCGCAGACCTCCAGCATCAAATCGCGGAGCAACAACAGCTGATCACTACCTTAATGGGTCAGCAAGGCAACCCAGTTACCCCACCGGCAAATCAGAATGCACTACCGGTTATACCTACAGCCGCGCCAGTGCCCCCGGCAGCTCCTACTCCGATGGTCTGACAAGAGGCCTATCTGATTCAGTGGCAAAGGCTCAAGCCGGAAGCATTCTCGGGAAACTGCGAACCATGGGATGCACAAGCCTGGCTCAAGACCGTGGAAAGCATAATGGAACTACTGGATTGGCCTGAACATGAGAAGGTCAAATGCGCGTCGTTCTGCCTTACCGGAGATGCCCGGATGTGGTGGGACAGAGTAAAGGCGAAAAGACAAATAAACCAAATGCAGTGGACGGATTTTGAGACAGAGTTCTTAGAGGAATTCTTCCACATGCAAGTGACCAACAAGCACTATGATGAGTTCACTGAGTTCCGGCAAGGTGATCTGTCAGTTAACGAAGCCGTCAAGAGGTTCAACCGCCTAGCACGACTGTGCCCAGAACTGATTCGTACTGAAAAAGAAAGGGTCCGGTTAATGTTAAAGATGCTCCGACCCGAGATAGCCCTGAACGTAGCCGGCGGAGTTAATAGACCGCAGACTGCAGAGGAGCTAGTCAGCAGTGCCCTAATTACCGAGCACTACCAGAAAGCAATGAACAAGGGCATGAACCAAGCACTGACCGGAGGACAAAAATCGCACAATACCAGAACCGACTGGAAAGGAAACTCAAGTGGAAAGAGGAAACAGTGGAATAAAACAAAAGGTGGTCCGGCCAATAAGCAGACCAAGTACCCTCAGTGTGCCACATGTGGGAAGATGCATTCTGGAGTATGTCTCCTAAGTACCAGAAAGTGCTATAACTGCGGAAAGGAAGGCCATCTAGCGAGAAATTGCCCAACTCAACCTCAGGCACCACCTCCGCAGAACTTTCAGAACAGGAGTGCCCCCGCACAGCTTCACCAGATGCAAGCTGCCATAGAAGGGACTTCAATCAGCCAAGGAAGATTGGAAGCCCCTCCCGCTATGACAAACGCCAGAGTCTACTCTCTTACCAAGGAGGACGTGGCGAATGCCTCTACCGTTGTCACAGGTCAGCTACTTATTTACAATCAGTATGCTGTAGTATTATTTGATACCGGGGCAACACACTCGTTCGTCTCAACACCTTTTATGAAGAAGCTAGATATACCACTCCGAACTCTAGAGGACACATTCTTAACAACCTTACCATCCGGGGAGATTATGCCATCGGACCATATGCTGCAAGCAGTACTCATTCGGATCGTAAACAGAGAACTCTACTGCAATCTGATAGTACTTGATATGAAGGATTATGACATAATATTGGGCATGGATTTCCTTAGCAAATACGGCGCTTCAATCGAGTGCCGCAAAAGGAAAGTGATTTTTCGACCCGAAAATGAACCAGAGTTTGAATTTTTCGGGGAATCAAAAGGAACGGAGAAGTTATTGTCATCTATTAAAGCACAAGGGATGTTAGATAAAGGATGTATGGGGTTTCTAGCGCACGTGGTTAACACCAATCAAGTCAAAGACCAGAAATTAGAAGATGTCAGGGTAGTATGCAACTATCCAAAAGTATTTCCTGATGAACTACCAGGATTGGCCCCTGACAGAGAGATAGAATTCGGGATCGAATTGATTCCTGGTACTCAGCCGATCTCAAAGGCACCTTATCGTATGGCTCCGGCTGAATTAAAGGAGCTTCAGGAACAGTTATCCGAATTACTCGACAAGGGACTTATTCGTCCTAGTCACTCTCCATGGGGAGCTCCAGTGCTGTTCGTAAAGAAGAAAGATGGGTCTATGCGAATGTGTATAGACTACCGAGCACTAAATAATGTGACGATCAAGAATCGGTACCCACTCCCACGGATCGATGACCTGTTCGATCAACTGAAGGGTGCGACCGTTTTCTCAAAGATAGACCTACGATCCGATCATCATCAAGTGAAGGTGAAACCAGATGATATACCAAAAACAGCATTTCGAACCCGATATGGACACTATGAGTTCATAGTTATGCCTTTCGGAGTAACCAACGCTCCTGCAGTATTTATGGACCTGATGAATCGAGTATTTACGGCATATCTTGATAAATTTGTAATCGTCTTTATTGACGATATACTTATCTACTCGAGAACCCCAGAAGAACATGCTGAACACCTAAATACTGTGCTACAAATCCTTCAAGAAAAACAACTATATGCCAAATCTCCAAATGTGAGTTTTGGCTTGACCGGGTAATATTCCTAGGACATGTCATCTCCAAAGATGGAGTTATGGTGGATCCAAGTAAAATCGAAGCTGTAAATAACTGGAACCGACCAAGGAATGCCAGCGAAGTCAGGAGTTTTCTCTGACTAGCAGGCTATTACAGGAAATTCGTAGAAAATTTCTCCAAAATTGCAGCCCCTATGACAGCCCTCACCAAGAAAAATATAAAGTATGAATGGACAGAAGCTTGCGAGAAGAGTTTCGCGGAATTAAAAAGGAGACTAACCAGTGCTCCGATTCTTACTCTTCCGGAAACCCACAGAGGCTTCGATATGTACAGCGATGCTTCCATCACAGGACTTGGAGCTGCACTCATGCAAGATGGCAAATTCATTGCCTACGCTTCTAGACAACTTAAAGAGCATGAGAAGAATTACCCCATTCATGACTTAGAACTAGCAACCGTGGTCTTCGCTCTCAAAATATGGAGACATTATTTATATGGAGCTCAGTGTAAGATTTATACCGACCATCAGAGTCTGAAATATTTCTTCACACAAAAAGACCTGAATATGAGGCAACGCCGATGGCTCAAGCTAGTTAAATATTACGACTGCGAGATTCTTTATCACCCAGGAAAGGCGAACAAAGTAGCTGATGCACTCAGCCGGAAGTTCAATGCCACCTGATGTAACTATTTTAAAGTTCGAGGATGAACTTTTTATGAGGTACGGGGTACTGTAACACCCACTAAGCTTTTAAGATAAGCATATGAATGTAGGATTTTTGCCTTAGAAAAATAATAAGAAGTGGGTTAAAGCAAAAAGAAATAAAATGAAACAAAAAGAAGAGGAGGTCAAGGATTGAACCTTGAACCTCTTATATTATAATTTATAGAATTAATTAGTAGAAACCAATTGGGATAGAGAGAAGATATTAATAGCAAAGGAGGGAAACTCATGATAAGGGTGAGAGTAAAAGTTAGCCAAAAGAAAACAAGAAAAGAGCAAGAGAAAGGCAACTTGCCTTCCTTCCTTCTCTCCCTCTTTCTCTCTTCTCTTGCCGAAAATAAAAGAGGCTAATTAAGGGGATTAATTCCCCCTTATTTCACCATGAATGATGAGGATAAATAAATAAATAAAAATAAAAAGAAAATAGAAAAAAAAGGCTAAGGGAGAAGGAAAGCAAAAACTAATTTTGCTACTTCTTCCTCCTTAACATAAAAGGGAGCAAGTAAAGAGAAGAATTCTAATTTTTCTCTCATTTCTCTCATTCTCCCTCTCCATCACCGAGAACCCCAGCCCCTCTCCTCCATCTTCGGCCCCAAGCCAAGGTTTTCTCCTAAGAAAGCCTAAGATACAAGGAGGACTTAGCAAGAGGAACAAGGGAAGGGAACTAGAAGAAGAGGCTACTTCTTCCATCACCATACCTTAGATCCACAAGCGAAAAGGATGTAAGCTTCCCCTCACCTGTGGTACAAGGATTTTTATGTGATTTTCGGATTTTATGAGGATTAGAAAACCTAGAATAGAATTTAAGAAAATTCGGCCAAAGAAGAGTTTCAAATCTAGGAAGGTTTAAACAAGTCATCATTTCATGATATTTTTTCTATGCTATGTAGGAAGGTTTTCCTTCATGTTTTTATACCTATATGATGCTTGGTCAGAGGAGTACCTAACCCTAGAATTTCGGCCAAAAATGTTTTAAAGAGGTTAGGGAAATCATTGTTTAACCAAACTAGTACAAGATTCCCTCCATGAATTACTAAAGATCTTTTATTGGTTTTCTTGCTTGAAAGTTACTTGGAACCAAAGGAAATCCCCTCATATGTTTCGGCCAAGAAAAGAGCTTAGGGTTAGGAAGACCTTTAAATTTAAGTAACCATGTTTATATGATAGAATATAGAGTTCTCTTAAAGAATTGCATGTTGAGTATTGCTAGAAATTCATGAACTCTTCATTAAGATTTTCGGCCATGTTAAGATGGATAGCTTAGGAAAGCTTAAACAAAATTTTAACATGCTCAAGACCTCTGTGATATTAAGATATGAAAGTGGTTTAATGCTCTCATGCTTAATTAGGGTATAGAGAATTTAGTTACATGATATATGACTTGTAAGGTCACAAGGGTCCTAGCTTGTTTATGAACCAAATTTGTATATGATGTTCTTAGTAAATTTTGCAAGGAAACTTACTTAGGTTTTCCATGCCTTAGGCCACTTAAAACCTAGTTTACAGAATGGTAGGTTTCGGCCATGATGAAAAATAAAAGAAAAAGGAAAGAAACCTAGGAAGCCTAAGACACAATGCACATGTATGTTTATTATGCTTGTCTTTATACATGCTATGAAACATGTATGACTTCCTATGCTTTTAGGCTATTTGAAGCAAAGTTAACCACTGATGGGTCTCGGCCAAGTAGGGTTTAAATGACCTAGAGGCCTTAGAATTGAAACCAATTGTGTTAAAAATGCTTCTTATGGAAATATGATAATGTGTTGATTGTGTCACATGCTTGTATAATTTTTCCATGACCTAAATGGACCATTGTAGGTCTCGGCCATGAAGGGATAGATGCCCTAGAAACCCTAGAACAAAATTTAAATATGCTCATGTCACTCTACATGAAATATGATAAGTAGAAAGCCAAAGTTCTCATGCTATATGTTGCTTAATAACCTAAAATGAGGCTAGGGTAAGTTTCGGCCATACCCTTTGAATGATACCTTATTATGAATTTATACATGATGTTAGTTCAAGTTCACATGCTTGTATGCTTGTTTTTATCCCTAATGAATACTTGTGAAATTTTGGTCATGACATATGTTAAGGGCTTGAGGAACTTAGGAATTAGCTCAAATATGATTACTATGTTACTTGGAAGAAAAATGCTATAAATATGGTTTAAGGTTTCCATGCTTTCATGACAATTGGGACCTTGTTTCACACCTGATAAGGTTTGGCCACATGAAGTTTAGGGACTTGGAGAACTTAGAAACCAAGTTAATCATGCTTATAATGCTTCCTATGAAATTGATGTGATGATAATTTAGGTTCCACATGCTTGGAGGTTATTTTTACCTAAATTGAGATCTAAGGGGGTTCGGCCATGATAAGAACCCAAGGGATTAGGAAGCTTAGAATCCAAGTTAACTATGTTACCATGTTCCTTATGATAGTATAATCACATGATACACCCTTATGCTTAAATATGTATGCTTGTGATTCATACTTTCCATGATATGACATGTGCTAGAAATATGCATGCTTTTATGATATGCTATGTGGATAGAAATATGCATGCTTTTATGATATGCTATGTGGTGAAAATATGCATGCTTTTATGATATGCTATGTGGATAGAAATATGCATGCTTTTATGATATGCTATGTGGTGAAAATATGCATACTTTTATGATATGTTATGTGGTGAAAATATGCATGCTTTTATGACATGATGTATGCCTAAGTGATGCATACCTTTATGATATGATGTATGCCTAAGTGATGCATACTTTTATGACATGATGTATGCCTAAGTGATGCATACCTTTATGATATGATGTATGCCTAAGTGATGCATACTTTTATGATATGATGTGTGCCTAAGTGATGCATGCTCTTATGATGTGTGATATGTATAAGTATGACATGTACTTTACTTTATATGGCTTGTACCAAGGGTGGGCTCCATAAGCGCCCCGGGGTCGATGGAATAAGACTCGGGCCTCGTTAGGGATGGGCTCCTAAGTGCCCCTAGGTCGATGGAGTAAGACTCGGGCCTAGTATGTTTGCCTTGTAGGGTTCAAGACTTGCTACCTTGGACCTACATAGGTTGCGCGCAATATGTAAGTGGTACATAGCCGGGATCCCTTTAAGTTGATAATATGTTCAAGTATATATGTAAGAAGAAATGGTTTTAAAGATCATGAGACATACACATGTTTTTCGGATACATGTTTTCAAAATCATATTGCATATACCTTATGATCATGTTGTGATGATGCTATGATTTATGATATGCCATGATTAGATATGAGTATGTTATGTTTCATGCTATGCTTGATATGCCATGCTACCTTATGATGATGCTATGATATGCCATGATTAGATATGATTATGTTATGTATCATGCTATGCTTTAAGAGATGATATGCCATGACTAGTTATGATTTTGTTATGTTGCATGATATGCTTAAAGAGTATGATATGTTATGCCATGACTAGTTGAGATCATGTTATGTTGAGATATTCTTTGATCATGTGATGATTTTCGGTTTTAGTGAGTAGGAAAGGAACTTACTGAGCCATGAGTGCTCATAGCTTACTTTCGTTGTACCTCAGATAAAGGAAAAAGCTGGATGAGCTAAAGGAGCAGCAGGAGAGGCAAGGAGATGTGTGTGGTGGTGGCTATGCAACCAAATAAGAACCTGCTTTAAGAACTTTTAAGAATTTCGCTTTGGTTTCGTAAATTGTAGTACTATATGGGTAATTTGATTTTATGTTTCTATTTATCTTGTTATCATGTTATGGAAACCATATTAGTGTAGTTCGGATTTGAAAACAAAAGAAAAGTTTTATTAAACTAAGAAAAATTATTTCAAGTCTTCCGCTGTAATATGTACATAGAGTATCGTAGCCGTCCCTTAGGGTTAGCTGGGGGGCGGGCGTTACATTAATAAAATTCTTAGTTATAAGAAGAGGTTTATGTTTTTCCCGAACCTAAGGGTGACCGCTACTGTTTCTACTAACTTCACATAACTGGTACTACTTACTCTAATACTAGAGATACTTTAAACTATTGGAAACATGCCTCTAAATAGCAGCATATAATTTCTTGAGAAATTTTTTTTTCCAGGGTCAGATATGCATTTATGTAAGACCACAAGCAAGCATAGCATACGGACATCTATATAGCTTATATACTTCCATTACCCAATCAAGTAGAACATGCCTACTGTACCTAAATAAGCATAGCTACTAGGCTACTGATCATATGTAGAACATGCTTCTATATCTATTAAAAGAATGTTGTGATTCGTTCTGAGATTTTAAAACCACTATACCTAAGTTTCAAGGCAACAACATAAAGGGAAAAATCTGTAATGCATGCTGCCATTGTAATGGAAAGAAAATTTCAGCACTACCAAGAAAATGTTCCAACAATACAAAGTGACCAATCAATCTACGGAAATAAAACCTGCTGATCATGGAAACGAATCTTACTGCAGAAATTTCATGCTATAACAGAATCTAAAGCAACTGAGCATACCACTTAACACTTCTAACTAAGTTTGCAAACGGAAAATCAGATATGAACTTCTTACATAAAAATCAAACTCAAATCAGATATGATCTTACTTCACACTTGCTGATCCGAAAGAAGCACTTAACCATAACAAAAGAATCATTAAAACAAACCAAATACAGCAAATGAATCTATCACTACAGCAGAAAGAGTTAAGATGAATCATACGGCAGATTCTTGTTGAAGCAGAACTCACTTCACAAAACTTGAAAACTAATCCAGAAAAAAGGAAAAGCACATGTTCCCAACATAAACAGTTAATCCAACTAAATGAAAGGAAGATAACGAAATTAGTAATGCAAGGAAACTACTCTACAGCAACCACTAACTAACTGTTCTAACACTTAAAAAGAAGCAATCTAAACCAATCCTTAGCAATGCAAAATAAATTCCACTCTAGCAGTAACAAAACACCAGCAGGTACGATTTCTAAATTCTTCTAGCAAGGTCCCAAGCTTCCATATCAGCCACCACACACACACCATCGACGTCTCCTTGTCGCCTTCCTCTATAACACTTTAGCTTTTCCTTTACTTTTATCTATATCTGCAGTAGGAGGAAAGTAGTATCTATAAGCTAAAAGCTTAGTAAGTGCTATCTACTCACTAAAACTCGATAAAGAATGCATGTGCATAAAGGAAAGCAGGAAATACATGCTCCACATGAAAATAGCAACTAAAACCAAATCATGCATCTCTAAAAGGAACAACAGATTCAAATTACTGAAATTTACAATTTGGATAAAAGAACTTGTTCCATTTGTTCCCCAACTTATACTTTTATACTTTAAAATAATATTCAACTTTTTTTGGGCCCGGCATTGTACCACTTTGGCGCATTCTTAATGAGAATCGAAGTAGTTAATCCCGAAACCACTAAGATACTTCTAGACCTTGTGCCTAGGGGCATCTTGGAGCCCATCCCTTGGACCTTGTGTCCGGTACATGCCCTTTAAAAGTAAAATACCTTTTTTTTTAAATCTTTAAATACTTCTTATAATAAAATGCCTTGGCATTTATTTAAGCACTTAGTGTGCTTTGATTCTAAATTCTGGAATTCAGGATCAACTTGTGACTTTAGTCTTGCTTTACTTGTACTTCTCTCATATATACATTATATAAGAGATTCTAAAACCATATGCCATTGATATAAACTAGTACATATGCAAAACTAAACTCCACAGTAATTAAGAAAACTATACCACTGGTATGTATCAGTATATGCTCAAAACAGAATTCAACAGCCAATAAAAACCACATGGTCATAGGAAATAACTTTAGTCAAGCTCACGGCAGTTACAATTTCCACATAACAAGCTTGTAAAAACTAACTTATTTTTGAATCTTAACAATCCTTTAATCATGCTGTAACTTGAAGGAAATTTAACTACTTAAACATGCATGAATTGTAAGGTAAATACATCTAAATAAGCATGCTGTGACAATCAAGGAAAAACCATCAAGATTCTGTCCGTGCACTAAAAACATCAAAGGATTGAAACCAAAGCTTAAACCAATTGCTAGAGCAAAGGTCAAAATCCAAAACCGTATGCTAGAATGAACGCTGCTATTGTTCATTTCACAACAAAAATGCAAAACAAAACCCCGAGAGCTACTCCTACCGTAGGTGAGAAGCACTTACAATGGGTTCTTGGACTTACAACCGGAAAAGGTGGCTTCCAATACTTCTAGGGCTTGCGGAGGACTCAAGCTCTCGGCAACTCCTTCACCTCCACTTGTTCTCCTCGACAAGGTGATCACGATGGTAGAGAACCCTCTCGGATTAAGTCCTTGGCCGGCCGCCGGAGACGAGCCCTAGTTGCGGCTTCGTCGTCTTCATTTTCGCCCGAACAGAAACGCCGCGCGCCGTCGCTAGAGGAGGAATTTTGAGAGAAATTTTTAGGTTTTAGGAAAAGGATTTAAATCTTATACTCAAGGTTATTTTCGTTTCCAACTATAGCTTAAATGGAATTTTTCTCCATCTTTAATAACAAATGATCGCTAGCACACTTGGTCAGCCTGGCTTTAACCAAATCCTAGGTCGCTTCGATTCCTCAGCCACGCACTTTTATTTCCAATTTATTTTACTGTTCCTAACTACTACTTATATATATCTCGCTCCATATATGTTCACAAACAGATTGTAGTCCAGTTGGTTGGCTGAGCTCGATAAAAACCTGGTTCGGGTCCGAGGTCCTGGGTTCAAAACCCGAATCCAACATATATATATTTATTATTATTTTTTTTTAAACTTCTTCCTCTTGGTAAAAATACCAAACGGACTCTAAAAATAGTATAAAAATACTCTAAAAATTTCTAAAAATCTCTAGAATTTTTCTATAGCATTTCTAAATATTTTTGAATAACTTTTGGGGCTCAAAATGAGGAAATTTGGGTCGTTACAATTCCCCACATCTTATAAAAAGTTCGTCCTCGAACTTAGAATAATACCGGATATTTCTATCTCACACTGTCCTCACACTCCTAGGTAACTTTCTCGTCCTTCTGATTCCAAATGACTTTCACTAACGGTACTCTTTGTTCCTTAGTCTCTTAACTGCTCGGTCCTTATCATTCATATCGCATCATACCCATTAGTGGTCCTTGGAAGACCTGTTATAAGGTCTCTGGAGACCATAGGTGCATTAGTCATACCAAATGGCATGACTACAAATTCGCAGTGTCCATATCTGGTTCAACATATATATTTATTATTATTTTTTTTAAACTTCTTCCTCTTGGTAAAAATACCAAACGAACTCCAAAAATATCATAAAAATACTCTAAAAATTTCTAAAAATCTCTAGAATTTTTCAATAGCATTTCTAAATATTTTTGAATAACTTTTGGGGCTCAAAATGAGGAAATTTGGGTCGTTACAATTCCTCACACCTTATAAAAAGTTCGTCCTCGAACTTAGAATAATTCCGGATATTTCTATCTCACACTGTCCTCACACTCCTAGGTAACTTCCTCGTCCTTCTGATTCCAAATGACTTTCACTAACGGTACTCTTTGTTCCTTAGTCTCTTAACTTCTCGGTCCTTATCATTCATATCGCATCATACCCATTAGTGGTCCTTGGAAGACCTGTTATAAGGTCTCTGGAGACCATAGGTGCATTAGTCACACCAAATGGCATGACTACAAATTCGCAGTGTCCATATCTGGTCCTGGAGACTGTTTTGGTGCATCACCTCCTTTCACTTTCAACTGATGGTTCCTAGAACGCAGATCTATTTTAGAGAACACTGTTGCCCTCCTTAGCTGATCAAATAGATCATCCATTCTGGGAAGAGGATACTTGTCCTTAACCGTTACTTTGCTCAATGCTCTAAAATCTATGCACATCCGCATAGATCTGTCTTTCTCCTTAATGAACAACTCTGGAGCTCCCCGGGGTGAATGACTAGGGCGGATGAAACCCTTGTCAAGTAGCTCCTGAATTTGTTCTTGTAACTCTCTTAGCTCTGCTAGAGAGATTCAATACAGAGCTTTTGAAATTAGGATGGTGTCAAGAAACAACTCAATTTCAAACTTTACTTCTATGTTGGGAGATAGTCCAGGTAACTCTTCTAGAAATACCTCTAGATATTCACAGACTACCCGAACGTCTTCCTGCTTGGGTCTTTCTTGTTATCATTGTCCTTATAGTTCTAATTACTTAACTGGGGCTTCTGACTCCCCACTGTCTTGTCCTCTATCTTAACATCTAGTTATGCCAAGAATAATACCTGATATCTTCTCTATCCTTTCTAAACATTCTTATGTATATATGAATATAAGAGAAACAAAATTAAAATTGTCTCTATTCTTTCTAAGCATATGTATCAAAACATAGAAAATTAAAACATGAATTTTCTTCTTTCCTAAGCACATATAAGCAGATACTCTATACTGCAAATAATAAAGAAAGAAAAAAAGAAAATTAAATACTTTCTTACTTGAAGGCGGCAAGGATGGTGCTGATGTGTGATACTGGAGAATGGGACCTACTCTGATACCAACTGTAGCGACCACCCTCCTTACTACTCTGAGGGTGACCGCTATTGTTTCTACTAACTTCACATAACTGGTACTACTTACTCTAATTCTAGAGATACTTTAAACTATTGGAAACATGCCTCTAAATAGCAGCATATAATTTCTTGAGACATTATTTTTTTTTTCCAGGGTCAGATATGCATTTATGTAAGACCACAAGCAAGCATAGCATACGGACATCTATATAGCTTATATACTTCCATTACCCAATCAAGTAGAACATGCCTACTGTACCAAAATAAGCATAGCTACTGGGCTACTGATCATATGTAGAACATGCTTCTATATCTATTAAAAGAATGTTGTGATTCGTTCTGAGATTTTAAAACCACTATACCTAAGTTTCAAGGCAACAACATAAAGGGAAAAATCTGTAATGCATGCTGCCATTGTAATGGGAAGAAAATTTCAGCACTACCAAGAAAATGTTCCAACAATACAAAGTGACCAATCAATCTATGGAAATAAAACCTGCTGATCATGGAAACGAATCTTACTGCAGAAATTTCATGCTATAACAGAATCTAAAGCAACTGAGCATACCACTTCACACTTCTAACTAAGTTTGCAAATGGAAAATCAGATATGAACTTCTTACATAAAAATCAAACTCAAATCAGATATGATCTTACTTCACACTTGCTGATCCGAAAGAAGCACTTAACCATAACAAAAGAATCATTAAAACAAACCAAATACAGCAAATGAATCTATCACTACAGCAGAAAGAGTTAAGATGAATCATACGGCAGATTCTTGTTGAAGCAGAACTCACTTCACAAAACTTGAAAACTAATCCAGAAATAAGGAAATGCACATGTTCCCAGCATAAACAGTTAATCCAACTAAATGACAGGAAGATAACGAAATTAGTAATGCAAGGAAACTACTCTACAGCAACCACTAACTAACTGTTCTAACACTTAAAAAGAAGCAATCTAAACCAATCCTTAGCAATGCAAAATAAATTCCACTCTAGCAGTAACAAAACACCAGCAGGTACGATTTCTAAATTCTTCTAGCAAGGTCCCAAGCTTCCATATCAGCCACCACACACACACCATCGACGTCTCCTTGTCGCCTTCCTCTATAACACTTTAGCTTTTCCTTTACTTTTATCTATATCTGCAGTAGGAGGAAAGTAGTATCTATAAGCTAAAAGCTTAGTAAGTGCTATCTACTCACAAAAACTCGATAAAGAATGCATGTGCTTAAAGGAAAGCTGGAAATACATGCTCCACATGAAAATAGCAACTAAAACTAAATCATGCATCTCTAAAAGGAACAACAGATTCAACTTGCTGAAATTTACAATTTGGATAAAAGAACTTGTTCCATTTGTTCCCCAACTTATACTTTTATACTTTAAAATAATATTCAACTTTTCTTGGGCACGACATTGTACCACTTTGCGCGCATTCTTAATGAGAATCGAGGTAGCTAATCCTGAAACAACTAAGATACTTCTAGACCTTGTGCCTAGGGGCATCTTGGAGCTCATCCCTTGGACCTTGTGTCCGGTACATGCCCTTTAAAAGTAAAATACCTTTTTTTTTAAAAATCTTTAAATACTTCTTATAATAAAATGCCTTGGCATTTATTTAAGCACTTAGTGTGCTTTGAATCTAAATTCTGGAATTCAGGATCAACTTGTGACTTTAGTCTTGCTTTACTTGTACTTCTCTCATATATACATTATATAAGAGATTCTAAAACCATATGCCACTGATATAAACTAGTACATATGCAAAACTAAACTCCACAGTAATTAAGAAAACTATACCACTGGCATGTATCAGTATATGCTCAAAACAGAATTCAACAGCCAATAAAAACCACATGGTCATAGGAAATAACTTTAGTCAAGCTCACGGCAGTTACAATTTCCACATAACAAGCTTGTAAAAACTAACTTATTTTTGAATCTTAACAATCCTTTAATCATGCTATAACTTGAAGGAAATTTAACTACTTAAACATGCTTGAAATGTAAGGTAAATATATCTAAATAAGCATGCTGTGACAATCAAGGAAAAACCATCAAGATTCTGTCCGTGCACTAAAAAGATCAAAGGATTGAAACCAAAGCTTAAACCAATTGCTAGAGCAAAGGTCAAAATCCAAAACCGTATGCTAGAATGAACGCTGCTATTGTTCATTTCACAACAAAAATGCAAAACAAAACCCCGAGAGCTACTCCTACCGCAGGTGAGAAGCACTTACAATGGGTTCTTGGACTTACAACTAGAAAAGGTGGCTTCCAATACTTCTAGGGCTTGCGGAGGACTCAAGCTCTCGGCAACTCCTTCACCTCCACTTGTTCTCCTCAACAAGGTGATCACGATGGTAGAGGAGAACCCTCTCGGATTAAGTCCTTGGCCGGCCGCCGGAGACGAGCCCTAGTTGCGGCTTCGTCGTCTTCATTTTCGCCCGAACAGAAACGCCGCGCGCCGTCGTGAGAGGAGGAATTTTGAGAGAAATTTTTAGGTTTTAGGAAAAGGATTTAAATCTTATACTCAAGGTTATTTTCGTTTCCAACTATAGCTTAAATGGAATTTTTCTCCTTCTTTAATAACAAACGATCGCTAGCACACTTGGTCAGCCCGGCTTTAACCAAATCCTAGGTCGCGGCTTCGATTCCTCAGCCACGCACTTTTATTTCCAATTTATTTTACTGTTCCTAACTACTACTTATATATATCTCGCTCCATATATGTTCACAAACAGATCGTAGTCCAGTTGGTTGGCTGAGCTCGATAAAAACCTGGTTCGGGTCCGAGGTCCTGGGTTCAAAACCCGGCTTCAACATATATATATATATATATTTATTATTATTTTTTTTATTTTTTTTTAAAATTCTTCCTCTTGGTAAAAATACCAAACGAACTCCAAAAATAGCATAAAAATACTCTAAAAATTTCTAAAAATCTCTATAATTTTTCTATAGCATTTCTAAATATTTTTGAATAACTTTTGGGGCTCAAAATGAGGAAATTTGGGTCGTTACAACCATCATCGAGGAGAGCTTGTGAGCACGAAGAAGAGCCCAAATCCAAGCTATCTGAAACCCTAGAAGCATTAGAAGCTCCTCCTTTTCGGTTGTAAGTCCAAGAACAGCGATGTGAGTTACTTCTAACCTGTAGTAGGAGTTGTTCCAAGCTTCGATTTGTTTTCCTTGCTTTCGAATTTGTTTGAAGTTTCCTTGTGTTTACTACCGTGTACTTCAAAGAGGGGAAACTAATGGTATGAATTAGGCATGTTTGTTCTTTTTGATATAGGGCAACTGTTTTGGAACAAGGGAAGAACTGTGGTTTCGAGTTGCTTGTAGTGGTTGCTGCCATGACCATTAAATCCAAATTTGTTAGGTTGATTATGAGATCATCTTATTGTTGAGTAATTTGGATTTGGGTTTGTGCCATGCAATGGGTGTGGATAACTCTAATTTGGGAGTTCTGTTGGATTTTTAATGGCTTGGTTTCCTTGCATTAGTTTTGTACAGCGTTAGGATGAATAGAAAGGTAAAAGAAGTAAGTGTTTCTTGTTGTCTTGCTTCCAGATTTCCTTCCTGAACAACATTAGGATAACTTGGAGTTAAAAGAGCAGTTTAAGGAATTATTTTGCTTTGAATTATGTTTTGGTTCCTTATATGCTCTAATGTTCACGCATCAACTTTTGATAACAGCAGCATTCTTTTAGTAGATAACAATATTAAAGCCTTAATCAGAGTTAAAAGATGTTGATGAGATGGTGATACTGTGATCAGAATGCTCATGTTTCCTTTACAAGGTTTATCAGTTTTGGGTTGGTTTGATAACAATATTAATGGTATTATATCAAATATAATCCTGAGGGAGAACATGTCCTACCATTACTTGTCCAATGGAATAATTGAACTTGGCCTAACCATGTGTTAAAGTCCATATATAATGCGTATTACAGTTTAGTTTTTCCTTGCTGTTAGTAAAACATGAGCAAATTTTTCATTTGCTAATAAATAAGCATGATCAGTTTAACATGAGCAGTTTTATTTTAGAGTAGGCTTAAAGAAATCAAATTCAGTTTTTCTTGATTCATATCTGTTGTAGCATGCTTAGAGAGCTCAGTTTGCTTTCCTTTGATTTATGTTTATTGTAGCATGTTTAAAGAAGTTTGATTTGTTTTCTTTTGCTTGATTCTGCTGATACATTTTTAAAGAATCCTGTTGCTCTATAAAAACTCTAGTATCTACCTGTAGGTGGGAAAAATAAGAGTTTTAATAAATTCTTTAGGGATTTATAAGAAGTTATAAGAAAGAGAGACCAAGGTCTTAATAGGATCCCTAATTTTAAGAATTGGGATCAGTAGCATATCAAGTGCTCAAATAAATGCCAAGCCATTTTATTATAAGAGAATTAAAGAATAACAAGTATAAGGAAGTAATAGTTAAGAAGAAAATAAGTATTTTACTTTTTAATGGCATGTACCGGACACAAGGTCCAGGACACAAGGTCCATTGGGTGGACTCCTAGATCGCCCCTAGGCACAAGAACGCCTAGAAGTACCTTAGTAGTTTCGGGATTAGCTACCTCTACTCTTATTAAGGATGCGCGCAAATTGGTACAATGTCGGGCCCAAAAGAAGTTTATTATTATTTTGAAGTATTAAAGTATAGGTATTGAAACAAATGAAACAAGCTTCAAATATGTTTAGAATTAGAAAGTTTAGTTTCTTATTATTTGAAGCATGCAGTAGTAGTTTTATTTGTTTCTTGCTATTAGATTATTCAGCATGTTTAGCTTTATTTGCTTTCAGCATGCAGATATAGTTTTATTCTTGTGAGCGTGAGTAGCTTTACATGTTTAGTATTTCAGTTAGTATGATTCCTTTGCTATGTATGAGCATGAGTAGCTTTACAAGTTAGCATTCAGTTTTAGCATGTTTTTATTTATATACATGCATATCGAGTTTTTGTGAGTAGATAGCGCTCACTAAGCTTTATGCTTATAGACTGCATTTCCTACTACTGCAGGTAAAGGAAAGGAAAAGAATTAGCAAGGAAGGTGACAAGGTGGTGGTGATGAAGGTGTGTGATGGCTGGACTATGGGGAGATCAAGAGTTTGCTAAGGAATTGTCGATATTTTTCTGTTTAGAGTTCTTTTAGTTTTCTTTAAATGTTATTATGAGTTAAGATTGTAATTAAGTTTATTCCGCACTTGTAGTTGGGTTCTATTGATGGAGTGATATAGTTGTTTGCTATTGCTAGAGTAGTTTCCTTCTTTTATTTGTGATATTACACTGCGTGGTTGTGAAAATATATGTTCCAGCCGCCTGTGGCTGAGTATAGTTTGTTTGTATTGTTGATTTGGTCACCGGTACAGGGGAGATTTTGCCGAAATTTTTGGTAGGGATTCCTCGTGGTTTTTAATTATACCGGTTAAGTAGAGTTAGTAGTTAAGTAACGGTCACTCTTAGATAGTAGTAGTACTAGTAAGAAGGGTGGTCGTTACAGTTGGTATCAGAGTAGTTCCCATTCTCCAGCATCACACACATCAGCATCATCCTTGCCGTCTCCAAGTAAGAAAGTATTTAAATCCTTTCTTTATTCTGCTTTTCTTATTATTTTCTGCAGTATAATGTACTTATTGTTTTTAAGTGTTTATGTAAGATAGAAGATTTTATTTCCCTTTTCTTTATTCATATATATATATGATTAGAAGGGTTAGAGAAGCTATTTAGTCTTTTCCTCTGCATAATTAGATGTCAAGAAGAGGACGTCCCCGTACCGTTCATACTGAGGACCGAGTTCAGGATAACGAAGAGCCCAGAACCCCTGGGCCTATTCTCTCTGAAGTTATTGCTCAACTTCAGAGACAAGTAGCGAGCAGCAGCAAGTGATTGCCAATCTAATGGCCAATCAGAAGCCAGCTCCTCCCACTCCCCCAATCATTAATGTGGAGACCCCAGTGGTGATTGAAGTCCTATCGGTTGCCCTAGAAGTCGCCACAACACCTAGAAGACAAGAAGCATACCTCATCCGGTGGCTGAAGCTGAAACCAGAAAGATTCTCAAGCACGACTGAGCTCTGGGATGCCCAGGCTTGGTTCAAGACACTTGAGAGCACAATGGACCTTCTTGACTGACCAGAAGTCGAGAAGGTTAAGTGTGCCTCTTTCTGCCAATCTGGAGGTGCTTGTAGTTGTGGGAGCGAGTTAAGAGTAAGAGAGCAGTCAACCAGATGAGCTGGGTTGACTTCGAGACAGAGTTTATGAAGAATTTTTCCGTTAACGGGTCACCAATAAACATTATGAGGAGCTTATGGAATTCAGACAAGGTGACCTACCAGTAGGAGAAGCGGTCAAAAGATTTAACAAGTTAGCTCGCTTTTGCCTAGAGTTAGTAAGTACAGTGAAAGAACGAGTCAGACTGATGCTCCTAATGCTGAGACCAGAAATAACACTTAATGTGAGTAGTGAAACTTACCAACCATAGATTGGTGAAGAGCTGGTCAGCAGGGCATTAGTGAGCACTATCTGAATAGCATCAAGGCACAACAAACGCAACACAAGTTAGTCAGGATCGAAGATGAGACAATGGGGAGTCAGAAACCCCAGTTAAGTAATTAGAACTAGAAAGACAATGATAACAAGAAAGAAGTCTGTAAGTACCCAGAGGTATTCCTAGAAGAGCTACCTGGACTACCTCCCAACAGAGAAGCGGAGTTTGAAATTGAATTGGTTCCTGACACTAGCCCAATTTCAAAAGCTTTGTACCAAATTTCTCTAGCAGAGTTGAAAGAGTTATAAGAACAATTTCAGGAGCTACTTGACAAGGGTTTCATCTGCCCTAGTCATTCACACCGGGAAGCTCCAGAGTTGTTCGTTAAGAAGAAAGATGGATCCATGCTAATGTGCATAGATTTTAGAGCGCTGAGCAAAGTAGCAGTTAAGGACAAGTTCCCTTATTCCAGAATAGATGATCTATATGATCAACTAAAAAGGGCAATAGTGTTCTCTAAGATAGACCTGCGCTCTGGGTACCATCAGCTGAAAGTGAAAGAAAGGGATATACCCAGAATAGCTTTCAGGACCAGATATGGACACTACGAGTTCGTAGTCATGAATTTTAGTGTGACTAATGCACCTGCAGTTTTCATGGACCTGATGAACAGAGTGTTCAGAGAATACCTTGACAAATTTTTCATTGTGTTCATTGACGATATTCTATTCTATTCCAGAACCCCAGAGGAGCATGACACGCACTGGAGGATAGTACTGCAGACTTTTCAGCAAAAGCAGCTGTATGCTAAATTCTCGAAGTGCGAGTTCTGGTTAGAGCAGGTGGCGTTTCTAGGTCACATAATTTCTAAAGAAGGTATCCAAGTGGATCCAGCCAAAAAAGAAGCGGTTAACAACTGGAGTAGACCCAAGAATGCCAGGGAGATCAGAAGTTTCCTTGGTTTAGCTGGGTACTACAGGAAATTCGTGGAGGACTTTTCCAGGATAGCCTCTCCACTAACAGTTCTCACCAGAAAGAACAAGAGGTTTGAATGGTCAGATAAATGTGAGCAGAGTTTCCAAGAGCTCAAGAAGAGATTGACCAGTGCTCCCATTCTGACTGTTCCAGAGAGTGATTAGAGTTTTGACATCTACAGTGATGCTTCCAAGATGGGTCTAGAAGTTGTTCTCATGCAAGAAGGAAAAGTTATAGCTTATGCTTCCAAACAACTCAAAGACTATGAGAAGAACTACCCCACTCATGATCTTGAGCTTGCAGCAGTGGTCTTTGCACTAAAACTCTGGCGACATTAATTGTATGGAGTCCAGTGCAGAATCTTCACAGACCATCAGAGTCTTAAGTACTTCTTCACTCAGAAGGACTTAAACATGAGACAGCGTAGGTGGCTAGAGTTGGTCAAAGACTATGACTGTAAAATTCTCTACCACCCAGGAAAAGCTAACAAAGTCACAAATGTACTAAGCAGAAAATCCAGTGCATCCTTGATGTCTTTGTCATCATTAGCCCTACCACTGCAGAAGAAGTTGTCAGACTTTGGAATAGAAATTATTTATGGGCAACTCTCTGCATTGACCTTAGAGTCAACCCTGCTTGAGGATATATAGAGAAAGCAAAGTAAAGATCCAGATATCCAAAAGATTAAGCAAGGGATACAAGAAGAAGGAAATTCAGAGTTTCGAGTATCAGACAGTGGAATTCTTTATCAGGGGAGCCGACTTTGTGTCCCCAATGATGAAGAGCTGAGAAAGAAAATTTTAGAGGAAGCTCATAGTACACCCTACTCCATGTATCCTGGTTCTACCAAGTTGTATCAAGACGTGAAACAGAGATTTTGGTGGTCTGGACTCAAAAGAGATGTAGCTAAATATGTCAGTACCTGCCTGACATGTCAGAGGGTCAAAGTACAACACCAGAGACCAGAAGGAGTTCTACAGCCTCTTCCTATACCAGAGTGGAAGTGGGAAGACATATCCATGGACTTCATAACAGGTCTCCTAAGAACTACAAATGGATATGATGCGATATGGGTGATAGTGGACAGATTGACAAAGTCTGCTCATTTTCTAACCATCAAGGTGTCCCACTCTATAGAGCAGTTGGCACAGCTGTATGTTAAAGAGGTTATCAGACTTCACGGAGTTCCTAAATCTATTATTTCTGATAGAGATGGGCGCTTCACCTCTCACTTCTGGGAGTGTGTTCAGACTGCACTAGGCACTAAACTCAAGTTCAGCACAGCCTTCCATCCTCAGACTGCTGGACAGACAGAGCGAGTAAATCAGATTTTAGAAGATATGCTCAGAGCTTGTGCATTAGATTTCAAGGGAAGTTGGTGCAAGTACCTGTGCTAAGCTGAATTTGCCTACAACAACAGCTATCAGGCCACCATCAAGATGGCCCCTTATGAGGCGTTGTATGGCAGGAAGTGCAGATCACCCATTTACTGGCAAGAAGCAGGTGAGAGAAAAGAAATGGAAGTAGAACTGGGCATTCAGACAGAGCTGATAGATGAGACTACTCAAGCTATCCAGAAGATCAGACAGAGCATTAAGACTGCCCAGAGTAGACAAAAGAGTTATGCTGACATACGCCGTAGGCCACTTGAATTCCAAGTAGGGGATTCAGTTTTTCTCAAGGTTGCTCCTATGAAGGGAGTGATGAGATTTGGCAAGAAGGGCAAATTAAGTCGTCGTTATGTAGGACCTTACCTGATCACAGAAAGGATTGGGAAAGTAGCTTACAAGCTGGATTTACCCCGGGACATGTCGGTAATACATAATGTATTTCATGTCTCTATGCTAAAGAAGTGTATTCATGACCCTAGTCAGGTGATTCAGCCTCAATTAGTGCAGATCCAAGAGGATCTTAGCTACGAGAGCAGACCTACATAGATAGTGGACAGAGCAGTCAAGAGATTAAGAAACAAAGAAGTGCCACTAGTGAAAGTCATCTGGCAGAACCAGAAGCACGAGGAAATCACTTGGGAGCGTGAGGACAGTATGAGACAGAAGTATCTAGAATTGTTCTAAGTTCGAGGATGAACTTTTTATAAGGTATGGGGAATTGTAACGACCTAATTTTCCCTATTTCAAGTTCTAAAAGTCCATAAAAATATTTGGAAATACTTTTAAAATATTCTAGAGATTTTTAGGAATTTTTAGAGTATTTTTACGTAATTTTTGGAGGTCGTTTAGTAGGGTTACAAAAAGAAAGAAGTTTAAAAAAAAAACGTTGAAGGTGAGATTCGAACCCACGACCTCGGGTCGGACTGACCCAAGCAAAACCAGCCCAACCAGCTGAGCTACACGGTTTTGTTAACCTTATATGGTGAGAACTAAATTTATAGCATAGTTAATGATTAGGGAATAAATTGGAAAAAGTGCGCGGCTGAGGGATTGAAGCCGAGACCTTTGACTTGGTTAAAACTCGGTTGACCAGCTGTGCCAGCGAGTTTTGTTAATTAAGGAAAGAATGGATTATATTTAAGGTATAGTAATTAATAAAAATCTTAGTTATAAGAAGAGGTTTAAGTTTTTCCGAACCCTAAATTTTTCTCACCCGAACCTCTCCTCCTCTCTGGCGAACGGCAGCGGCGACTTCGCTGTTTGGGCGAAAAGGGCGACGGAGCTAGGTTTTTTCCGACCGGTCTTCATCCGTGTGCAACCACCATCGTCGAGGAGAGCTTGTGAGCACGAAGAAGAGCCGAAATCCAAGCTATCCGAAACCCTAGCAGCATTAGAAGCTCCTCCTTTTCGGTTGTAAGTCCAAGAACAGCGATGTGAGTTGCTTCTCACCTGCAGTAGGAGTAGTTCCGAGCTTCGATTTGTTTTCCTTGCTTTCGGATTTGTTTGAAGTTTCCTTGTGTTTATTGCCGTGTACTTCAAAGAGGGGAAACTAATGGTATGAATTAGGCATGTTTGTTCTTTTTGATATAGGGAAACTGATCTGGAACAAGGGAAGAGATGTCACGCCCCCAGGTAGTCCCTGTCCGAAGAAATTTCGGCAGCATCTCCCCTGTACGGCGGACAATATGAAGCTCAGTATACATATATCTCCATACCTCGGCCACACACGGCCGGAATAATACAATACAAATAAGAACAAGCCACGCAGTTTATATCAACAATCCAGATAAGTCAACATATAATCAATCCACGCAGTATAATAAGGAAAGACGATATAGAATCTCGAAGATATATGTAAATATCCTACTCCACTACATCGAAGAAAACCAAATCCACGAAGTAACGGAAAATATCTGCAGCGGAAAACAATAGTAGTAAACCCGAATGTCAATGTCTACAATACAACCCACAATACAAGTATATAAGATGCAAAAGCAGGATAAAATCCGACAAAGAAAATCCTCGCTGAATGGGGCTAGCGACTGGAATATCTCCCGACGGCCTCAACCTGAAAAATAGTAACAACGGGGTGAGTCCAAAGAACTCAGCAGGTAATCCAATAGATATGTACAGCAATATATAACTACCAGTAATATCCTAAGGTACAGCCTCCTAAACCATAAAGTCTATAGTACAGTCTCCTATCAGTATAACACATATGCATAACTGAATAAAATGCAGTAACCAACAATAGGCATGTCACACAGTCTACTGCACAAATAATAAGAAATGCGATACTGTAATAAACTGTACTCACCTGCGAGGCTTGGACAAATAACTGTGGACATGCACAGACAAAGATAGTCAGAGCAAAAGCATGTATCCTGTATGCATGTCAATCATATGCAATCACCAAAATGCATCAATCATAACGAATGCAGTCCGTGCATATGATGCAATATGACATGGTCACCCCTGTCAACCAGTCAGCCATCTCACACACAATGGTGAGACCGAGTGGGTAGGGCTGTGACACCGTGCACTCTGCCATCACTGCCCCTGAAGAGTGACCGAGTGGACGGGATGCTGTCGGAGTACACCTATCCTCCTACCTCAAACATAGTGAGGGAGCGCAATGCTCTCATCTCCCGGTACGCAATGACGGGGAGGGACCCCTGTCTGCTACCACGCTGCAGTCACACTACCCATGAGCGGACCAGCGGAGCACTACAGAGCAACCTACCATACACACCCTAAGTGCTGTGCCACTACCCATGCAGTGGTCACGTGTGTAGAGGTCCATGTAGCCGGCCGACGAGCTCAACAACAATGGAGTCGTCAATCGCCCAGCATGCAATCATGCGATATGGTGCATGCGGCTACAGTATGTCATACCTGAACATAGCCTCCTCCATATATGTGTGTGCCCAAAAGGTAAACGCATATATATAAACATGATATAAACAGCAAAAATCCAAAGACATCACATATACAATGATGTAAGTATCATGAATCCAAGAGCATGTATCACACATGTAAAGCAACTAATCCAGTAGAGTAGAGCACTATAGATATCCACCTCTATGAACATATATACACATGGCAAGAGATAAAATATCCAATCCTGAAGTAAAGCAACTAGCAGATGAAGCATGTGATAGGTATCAACTAAACCTAAATCCAGGGGAAGTGTTGAACTACCAATCACTAGTAACCGTCTACAAGTATCGAATAATCTATAACCAGGGTAGTGCTAAATCTACCAATCACTAGCAAGTATATATATAAACTGCACATATCAAAAGACACTATCAAGAGATAAGTCAAAGGGTACCCGCCTCAAATAGAAGGTACAATCCAAATCCGAAGTCGAGACGCCCGTCTCGAATCAGAGTCCTGTGTCAAACAAACAGTTTTATTTAGCTAAATCAAATGAATAGCTAAATAAAATCCCTAAAACTAAATTAGGGTAAAACCCTAATCAACATAACCTCAATCTACCTAATTAATCTAAAGGTTAATTAGGATTAGTTACCTAATCCCTAATCACCAATAGATTAGAAATCTAAACTTAGATTAAATCTAATAGTTGACTAGGGTTAAGTGTCTTAACCCTAATTATTCCATTAGATTAATCTAAGCAATTACATCTAATCACAATCAACATAACCCTAATTCAAATCTACAAATCATGTATCAACTAATCATGGATTAATCCAATGTATTCCTAATCCAATACATGAATCTAATTCATCAACACATGAAACAATTACTCCTTACCTTGATTCTCAACTGCTGGAAGGAGGTCCTGTTGAACAAAGGTGAGTTGCTTGATCAAGAACACCACAGAGCACAGTGAGAGGAATTTTCCTTGCTGGATCAGAGGAATCGCAGCTAGCCCTGCTGGAATTCTTCCCCACTTCAACTGATACCTCAATCACAGCAAGAAGGAGACGTCCAAGCACTGATCCAGGAATTACAGCAAGTAATTAGATCCGACCTCTCTCCCTCCTAGTTCAAGACCGAAAGAAAACCACCAGAACCTAGATCAGAGCCTCACCTCAATGGATTCAATCGGATCACAAAGGAGAAAGCAATGATTGGCCACAAGGACAATCCATAGGAATCCGATGCTTCTCCTAGCCCAGAACTGGAAGACGATCACGAATCCAACAAGGAAGATCAACACCGAAATAGAGCCCTAACCTCCAAGATCGGCAACAACCAGAGAGAGGAAAGAAGGAATTAGTCGCTCACCTTCGAAACCCTAATTGCCCCCTTCACACCGGCGATCTAGTTGGAGCCAAATCGGTCCAGTGGCATCGAATACACCCAATCCCCTCCAAGATCTGGTGAACGGCAGTGGAAGAAGGTGCACAGCCGCCAACGATCCGCTCCCCTGGTGGCGCCGGTGTCGGAAAAGAGACCGCCGAGCAGAGAGGAGAGGCGATCGACCACAATATCTGCCGAAGCAGGACCCCTCAACCAGATCCGGCTTGTCTTCCTCGGCATCGTCGAGCTCCGGTGACTCCACTGGTTTTCCGTCGAGCTCCGGTGACGAGTCTCCTCTGGCCTCGGCGTCGATTGATCCGCGAGAGAGGGAACAGAGAAGGAAGTGAGGGGAGATCGGGATCGCATCGGGGCAGAGAGGGGAGGAGAGGAAATAGAATCGGGTTCGGCGTTTTGGGGGAGAAGGAATAAAAGAAAAGGAATATATAATTAAAACATTTCCTCACTTAAACGGGTAACCCAAACAGGTTTTATCCGAACCCGAAATTGATCCCCTCAAAACTCGTCGTACGAGCTCCGAAAAATTCCCAGAAAATTTCTAAAAATTTCGGAAAAATATTATAAGGCTATTTCGGAAATAACCCTATTTATTTAAATTTTCCGAGATCTCACAAGAGATGTGGTTTCGGGTTGCTTGTAGTGGTTGCTGCCATGACCATTAAATCCGAATTTGTTAGGTTGATTATGGGATCATCTTATTGTTGAGTAATTTGGATTTGGGTTTGTGCCATGAAATGGGTGTGGATAACTCTAATTTGGGAGTTCTGTTGGATTTTTAATGGCTTGGTTTCCTTGCATTAGTTTTGTACAGCATTAGGATGAATAGAAAGGTAAAAGAAGTAAGTGTTTCTTGTTGTCTTGCTTCCAGATTTCCTTCCTGAACAACATTAGGATAACTTGGAGTTAAAAGAGTAGTTTAAGGAATTATTTTGCTTTGAATTATGTTTTGGTTCCTTATATGCTCTAATGTTCACGCATCAACTTTTGATAACAGCAACATTCTTTTAGTAGATAACAATATTAAAGCCTTAATCAGAGTTAAAAGATGTTGATGAGATGGTGATACTGTGATCAGAATGCTCATGTTTCCTTTACAAGGTTTATCAATTTTGGGTTGGTTTGATAACAATATTAATGGTATTATATCAAATATAATCCTGAGGGAGAACATGTCCTACCATTACTTGTCCAATGGAATAATTGAACTTGGCCTAACCATGTGTTAAAGTCCATATATAATGAGTATTACAGTTTAGTTTTTCCTTGCTGTTAGTAAAACATGAGCAATTTTTTCATTTGCTAATAAATAAGCATGATCAGTTTAACATGAGCAGTTTTATTTTAGAGTAGGCTTAAAGAAATCAAATTCAGTTTTTCTTGATTCATATCTGTTGTAGCATGCTTAGAGAGCTCAGTTTTCTTTCCTTTAATTTATGTTTATTGTAGCATGTTTAAAGAAGTTTGATTTGTTTTCTTTTGCTTGATTATGTTGATACATTTTTAAAGAATCCTGTTGCTCTATAAAAACTCTAGTATCTACCTGTAGGTGGGAAAAATAAGAGTTTTAATAAATTCTTTAGGGATTTATAAGAAGTTATAAGAAAGAGAGACCAAGGTCTTAATAGGATCCCTAATTTTAAGAATTGGGATCAGTAGCATATCAAGTGCTCAAATAAATGCCAAGCCATTTTATTATAAGAGAATTAAAGAATAACAAGTATAAGGAAGTAATAGTTAAGAAGAAAATAAGTATTTTACTTTTTAATGGCATGTACCGGACACAAGGTCCAGGACACAAGGTCCATTGGGTGGGCTCCTAGATCGCCCCTAGGCACAAGATTGCCTAGAAGTACCTTAGTAGTTTCGGGATTAGCTACCTCTACTCTTATTAAGGATGCGCGCAAATTGGTACAATGCCGGGCCCAAAAGAAGTTTATTATTATTTTGAAGTATTAAAGTATAAGTTTTGAAACAAATGAAACAAGCTTCAAATATGTTTAGAATTAGAAAGTTTAGTTTCTTGTTATTTGAAGCATGCAGTAGTAGTTTTATTTGTTTCTTGCTATTAGATTATTTAGCATGTTTAGCTTTATTTGCTTTCAGCATGCAGATATAGTTTTATTCTTGTGAGCGTGAGTAGCTTTACATGTTTAGTATTTCAGTTACTATGATTCCTTTGCTATGTATGAGCATGAGTAGCTTTACATGTTAGCATTCAGTTTTAGCATGTTTTTATTTATATACATGCATATCGAGTTTTTGTGAGTAGATAGCGCTCACTAAGCTTTATGCTTATAGACTTCATTTCCTCCTACTGCAGATAAAGGAAAGGAAAAGAATTAGCAAGGAAGGCGACAAGGTGGTGGTGATGAAGGTGTGTGATGGCTGGACTATGGGGAGATCAAGAGTTTGCTAAGGAATTGTCGAGACTTTTCTATTTAGAGTTCTTTTAGTTTTCTTTAAATGTTATTATGAGTTAAGATTGTAATTAAGTTTATTCCGCACTTGTAGTTGGGTTCTATTGATGGAGTGATATAGTTGTTTGCTATTGCTAGAGTAGTTTCCTTCTTTTATTTGTGATATTACACTGCGTGGTTGTGAAAATATATGTTCCAGCCGCCTGTGGCTGAGTATAGTTTGTTTGTATTGTTTATTTGGTCACCGGTACAGGGGAGATTTTGCCGAAATTTTCGGTAGGGATTCCTCGTGGTTTTTAATTATACCGGTTAAGTAGAGTTAGTAGTTAAATAACGGTCACTCTTAGAGAGTAGTAGTACTAGTAAGAAGGGTGGTCGTTACATCATCCTTGTCCAAAACCTAAGGTATGACTCTAGGTTTTGTTTATACATCATGTAGCATGAAGACTTAACTAACAACATATAATAGATCATGTATCATGAAGGAGCATAAACAAGCATGTTTAGATTTCAAAACTTTGCTCTAAACCTTATGTTCATCCTTGGCCGAAACCTAAGGTAAGGTTCTAGGTTTTGTTTATACAACATGTAGCATGAAAGCTTAACTAACATGTAATAGATCATGTATCATGAAGGAGCATAAACAAGCATGTTTAGGTTTCAAAACTTTGCTCTAAACCTTATGTTCATCCTTGGTCGAAACCTAAGGTAAGGTTCTTGGTTTTGTTTATACAACATGTAGCATGAAAACTTAACTAACAACATGTAATAGATCATGTATCATGAAGGAGCATAAACAAGCTTGTTTAGATTTCAAACTTTTACTCTAAGCCTTGTATTCCATCTTGGCCGAAACCTCAAGAGTGAGGTTCTAGACTTTTTGTTACAACATGAAGCATAAATTGTAAACTTTACAACCATAAGTGACCACAACTCCTTATCTTGGCTTAAACTTGCAAGGAAATCCCTAAGTTTTTCAAATAATTTTTAAACATAAAGCGTACAAGAACTATTGTACTGCAGGTGAGGGAATACTTACTTCTCTCTCTTAATTCTCTAAGAGAAGTAACCTTGGTTGTGAAGCTTTTCCTAGAGAGAAAACCTTTTTGCTTGGTTCGACAATGGTGAGGAAGAAGGAGCTTGGTTTCGGTGGAGAGGAGGAGGGAGGAGGAAGAGAAGAAAATGAAATTTTCTCTTTCCTTTTCTCCTTTTATTCCAAATGAAAGGAAGAAGGAAAAATGAACTTTTCCTTCCCTTTTCTTTTACTCATCCTAAATGAAGGGAGGAAGTAAAACTCTCTTTTCATTGTACGAAGAGGAAGGAAACTTGGACTTCTCCTTCTTAGTCAAGAGAGCCTTTACTTTCCTTACCTTTAACCATAATTTCCCTCTTTTCCTATCAGCACACCCCTGCTGGGGCTATTGGTTATAACATGGAACCACTTACTAAGAGGTCCAAGGTTAAATCCTTGGTCATGACTCTTTTTGGTTCTTTTTGTTTTATATATATTTTTTTAAAAGATGAATCCACATGAAACCTATTTATGTAACACCCACGAAATGATAAGCTATACCTATGAGTATTTTTCCTTTAGAATAAATGAAAAAGAGAAATGGAAATAGAAACCAAAATAAAATAAAAAGGAAGTGAGGTTAAGGTTTGAACCTTGAACCTCCCACAAATAATAGAGTTAAATTGGTGTATGGCAACCACTAGGGTAATGAATAATAGATGAATAGAAAAGAATGGAAATTGTAGTTAAAAGTAAGAAGATAGTTAAGTAAAGGAACAAGAGAAAACCAAGTAGCTTACCTCCTCTTCCTCTTGGTTAAGGAAAGAAGCAAGCAAAAGTCAAGTTGCTTTCCTTCCTTTCTTTTCCTCTAATTTCATGGGAATTAAGAGAGGGTAGAGATAGAGGGGTTAAGGGGATGAATGAAGACATGTTTCATTTACATGAGAAATAAATAGGATTGAGAGAAGAAAAGAAAGTTGTTAATTCTTCTTCCTCCTTCTTCTTCCTCCTCCTTCTTTCTCCTTCTTCCTTCTCCACCGAGACATAGAGCCCTCTCTCCCTCATTTCTAAAAACCAAGCTAAGGTTTTCTCTCCAAGGAAACTAATTCCTAAGAAGAAGTCTCAAGGTTTACTCCTTACAAGAAAGAGAAAACAAAAGGGAGAACTAGGAAGAGAAGCTCCTTCTTCCTCCTCACAAGGGTACCACTTTCTTTAGGATCAACAAGCGAAAGGATGTAAGTATCCCCTCACCTGTGGTACAAGTTGTTTATGTTTTCCATAAGATTAGAATGCTTAAAACCTAGGGTCACAAGGTTGAACTTTCGGCCAAGTGTAGATGAAAGAACTAGGAAAGCTTAAGACCTAAACTAACCATGCTCACTATATCCTTATGATATGTATGCTATGATAAGAGATTAGTTTGGTGTTCTTATGCTTGTATGTTGCTTAAAACTTAATTTCATGCTCCTATGGTGTTCGGCCAAGTCATGAATAAAAGGATTAGTGAAGTTCAAGACCTAAATAACCATGTTCATTATGTCCTTATGATAAGTACCCTAGTATAAGAAGCTAGTTAATGTTCTTTTGTTGTATGTTTACTTAAAACTTAGATCTATAATTGTGAACTTTCGGCCAAGTATAGATGAAGGACCTAGGAAAGCTTAAGACCTAAACTAACCATGTTCACTATGTCCTTATAATATGTATGCTATAATAAGAGATTGGTTTGGTGTCCTTATGCTTGCATGTTGCTTAAAACTTAATGCCATACTCATAAAGTGTTCGGCCAAGACTTGAAATAATGGATTAGGAGAGGTTAAAAATTTAGGTTATCATGCTCATGATCTTCTTTATGAAATAGTATGAAAGATTCTAAGTGTTTGCATGCTTGTATGTGTTGGAACCTAGTGGTATTACACTATAGGGTTTCGACCATGATGTGAATGAAAGACCTAGGAGAGCTTAAAACATGGTCTAACATGTTCATGACTCTCCTTAGGATATGATATAAAGCTAACTTAGGGTTATCATGTTTTAATGTTGATTGAAATCTAGACACATGGTTCTTTATGGTTCGGCCATGGAGAATTTTAGTGTCTAAGAAAGCTTTAAACTAAATCTAGCATGCTCATGAATCTCCTTATGATATGATATGAATTTAGCTAGATATTTATGCTTGCATGTTGCTTAGAGATTGGTTTCCTCTTCATGAAGGTTTCGGCCATGAACAAATTTTAGGGTTCAAGGAAGCTAAAAATTTAACCTAGCATGCTTATGAATCTCCTTATGATATGATATGAATTTAGCTAGATATTTATGCTTGCATGTTGCTTATAGCTTGGTTTCCTCTTCATGAAGGTTTCGGCCATGAACAAATTTTAGGGTTCAAGGAAGCTAAAAATTTAACCTAGCATGCTCATGAATCTCCTTATGATATAATATGAGGTTAGCTTGATATTCATGCTTGTAAGTTATTTGGAATTTATTTTCCTTCTTCATGAACCTTCGGCCATGATAAGGATAAAAACCTGGGAAAGCTTAGAAATTTGATTAACATGCTTATGACCTTCCTTGTGATATGATACGAAGTTAACATGAGATTCTTATGCTTGTATGTTGTTTAGAGTTTAAGTTCATACTCTTGAACTTTCAGCCATTATGGGTTTAGGAGCCTAGATGTGCCTCACATGCTACGTTATGAATTAAGAGATGTTATTTAATGATTCCATGCATGATCATGTCTTTTCTATGATAGGTGATGTGTTCATTTACGTATACCTATGAACCATGCATGATTATGTCTCTTATGATGTGCTATGTGCTCAAGTATGCATGCTTTATGATATGACAAATAACATGCTCATTTATGTATGCTTATGATCCATGCATAATAATGTCTCTTAAGATGTGCTATGTGCCCAAATATGCATGCTTTATGATATGATAAGCAAAGGCCTAAGAGTTGCTTCCCTTCTTATTGGGATTAAGAGCACTCTTTATGGCATGATAAATGAAGGCCTAAGAGTTGCTTCCCTTTGGGGATTAAGAGCACTCTTCATGATATGATAAGATATGATATGCTATATTATGACATGAACCATGATATGCTATTTTACTTTGTTTGGCTTGTACCAATGGTGGGCTCCATAAGCGCCCCTAGGCCGACGGATTATGAATGGGTCTAGTAAAGGGATGAACTCCTTAGTACGCCCCTAGGTCGACGGTCATAGTACGGACCTATATCCCTAGTAGGTTCGGGGCTAGCTACCCTATCCTAGGGATTGCACGCATTTATGTATGTATGTGGTACAAGTCGGGCCCTCATGATGATATTATGTTCAAGTACTATATGATATGTTTTAAGACATCTTGCATATGACATGACACATGTTTTAAAAGACATCTTGCATGATATGATTTATGATATGACTTGCTATACTCTTATGATTTATATGACATGATGATTTATGATATGATATAGCATGATATTCTTTATGATTTATGATATGACATGCTATGCTCTTATGATTTATGTGACATGACGATTTATGATATTATATAGCATGATGTTCTTTAAGATTTATGATATGATATGCTATGCTCTTATGATTTATGTGACATGATGATTTATGATATGATATAGCATGATATTCTTTATGATTTATGATATGACATGCTATGCTCTTATGATTTATGTGACATGATGATTTATGATATGATAATAGCATAATGTTCTTTATGATTTATGATATGACATGCTATGCTCTTATGATTTATATGACATGATGATTTATGATAGGACATATCATGATGTTCTTTATGAGATAACATGTTATGATATTCTTTATGATTTATGTGACATGATGATTTATGATATGATAATAGCATGATGTTCTTTATGAGATAATATGTATCAAAGGGATGTGCCGTGTTATCATAGGGTTCCATATAGCTATGGAACAAATCCTAAGTCTAGAGGTCAAGTCAAAGATACAAGGGAAGATATCCCTAGAAGTATTTTTGCAACCAAAGTGACTAAGACTTCTAAGAAGTCTAAGAAAGTCACTAACAAGGTCACAAGGGAGGCTATCCCTAGAGTTGACCTAGAAAATGTGACCAAGGCTTCTAAGAAGCCCAACAAGGTCACTAGGAAGGTATCTAGGGAAGTTATCCCTAGTGAGTACCTAGAGCATCCAAGGAGCACCAATAGGTGTTGGGTTCCTAGGAGCATCTTCTCTACCCCATAGATGGGTTAGAGAGTGTCAACTCCGATTAGAAGGGTAGTTAACCCAACTTTGAGGAAATTGACACTCAAGGAGCATTTTCAAGGTTTTTGTTAACCTTTGAAAATGAAATGAAATTATTATTTACTCCTTGAAAGAGTAAAGTGTGCCTAGTGGTGAAAAATTGATTCTGTCTTAAAATGGCACAAATTCAGAGAACCTTGAGAAATACCAAGTTGGGATTTTGGTATTATCTTGGAAATTTAAGGCAATCCGGGCCTTAATTTAAAAGTGCTACTCTTGTGAAAAATGAAATATGCCAACATTTGAGGATATGCTTAATTTCGACTGGCATAAATTAATCAAGGGAAGTAGAAATGCCAATTTAGGCTTTGGCACTTTCATGAAGCACTTTAGGGCAATCTAGGTTTAAGTTGTAAGTTTAGCTAAGATTTTAAGGATACTTAGATAGTTGATCTAGGTATTTTATTTATGCTAAATCTTGCCATGAGTGTTTGCCCATAATATGCCATGACATCATATTTTATTTTAATTTGTATTTTACATTCATGACTTATCATGGAAAATACAAAAATACCATGTCATGTCATACATACATCATGTAGTTATAGGAATGTTTCTTTTGAAAGTTATTTTATTTTGATGTATGCCATAACATTATCATGCATTAGTTTAATTCCTTGTAATTAAGGACAAATGGCATTTAACAACACTTATTAACAAGTGACATCCTTGGTGGATGTTTACCACTCCAAATGCCTAGATAGATATGCATGATCCCTAGATTAGGGCAAAACCAAACTTTACATCTCACAAAGACCTATAAGATGACTTGTATGTGCTTTAGTGCACATTAGATACAAGTGAGATGTTAGGATGATGAACAAAGCTCAAGATGTTGATTTAGTGCATTCTTTTGAGTTTTTAAATTCATCAAAACACATAGTTATGTGTTTTCCCATCATTGGGAAAGCTGATGTACAAGTCATGTGCATTATGCCCAAGGAATATGATGGGATATTGGTTTTGAAAATGTTTTTAAAATGCTTTTTGAAAACCTTGGTGAAGGCTATCTTTTGATAGGAATCACCATTGAATAGTTAGACACAAACTTGAAGAAAACGCTAAAGTTTTAGCAAGTTTTCAAGCTTGTGTCAATATTTGAAAATATGATGTATTTTCATAGAAAACTATTTTTCCATGATTAAGTATGCCCCAAATAATGTCTACACGAAATTTTATGATTTTTGGATTTTTGTAGAATTTTCTAGGGGTTTCTGAAGTTGACTGAAATGGAATTTCAGCAACTATCAGAGCTTCGATCGATCCATGGATCGATTGGAGTTCCTGAATCGATCCGTGGATCGATTCAGAAGGCAAGTCTCCCGCGAGCAGTAGCTCGCTGGATCGATCCAGGTAGTCTGAATCGATCAGTGGATCGATTCAGATAGGTTCAATCGATTGGAACCCAACTCCAATCGATTCAAGTTGCTGATTTTGGCTGGGAATGCCTGATTTCAGCATCTTTGAACCTCTTTGAGTCTAGGTAACCATTCCAAACCCCTAAAATACATTTGTATACATACAAAGGGTGTTTTCATGTGAAAACAAGGATGGATTGGTTAGGGAAGGCTTCATTGAAGTTTAGGTTGAGGTTTGTTTCAAATATTGAGTATTTGAACCTCAAAACTTCTAAATTTGGGTTTCCTAAAGGTTTAGGGATTCCAAGTCATTGTTGGTGCAATGACAGAAGTTACCACCATGTCTTTAGGGGAAGGGACTCTTTAAAGACATGAAATTTTTTTTTTCATGAACCTTGGAAGGTGGTTAACATTCTGTAAAGAAAATGCTCATGTATGAGCTTTTGAACTTGAAATGGGGAGTGAGTATCCTCATTATTTCAAGTGGGAACTCACGTGGTTAGAAAATGCTCAAGGTTGAGTATTTGTCTACATTGAGGGAGAAGTTAAGGATAAATGAAGGGTATGGGACCTTCATTATCGTGTTGGTCACAACAAGTGATGTTGTGAACAACGATGAGCAACTCTTCAGGGGGAGAGTCTTCAACAAATGGAGTTGTTGAAGTGTGCCCAAAATTGGAGCATAGTTTGATGTGTGTCCAAAGATGGGTTGATGTGCTTTATTAGTAGGGGGTTGATGTGTGCCAATAGGGGGAGAATGAAAGGACTTGTAAATGGGAGTAAGTTAGGCTTTCATTACCTAGAGGGAGTTTGCCCTCTTAGGGGGAGAATGAAGAGTCTAACTTATGTGTTCATTACCTAGTGGCATGAAGAATGAGGCTATGGGATTAGCCTAAATTACATGTGGTATTGTAAGTGTTATTGTGGTATTGTCAAACATCAAAAAGGGGGAGATTGTTGGTGCAATGTCCCTCAGGTCAAGGTTGACCTGGTTAACCAAGCTGAGTCTTGGTTTGGGTTTAGATGTTTGACAATAAGATATTGATTGAAGAAGAGTCAAGTAGGTCAAGGGAGTGACCGGATACTTGACTGGGAAGTCCTAGTGAGTGAAGCTAGGCAGAAGGAAATCCTGGTGAGTGAAGCCAGGTGAAAATCCTGGTGAGTGAAGCCAGGTGAAAGTCCTAGTGAGTGAAGCTAGGCAGATGGAAAGTCCTAGTGAGTGAAGCTAGGCAGATGGAAAACCCTAGTGAGTGAAACTAGGTGAAAGTCCTGGTGAGTGAAGCCAGGCAAGGGAAAATTCAGATGGATCAAGGATGATCGGACATCTGGTGTTGGGAAGTTCAAGTAGGTCAAAAGATTGACTGGATACTTGGCATGAGGAAATCCAGATGGGTCAAGGTTGACCAGACATCTGGTGGAAGTCCAAGTAGGTCAAGGGAGTGACCGGATACTTGGCACGACGAGAAAAGTCCAAGTGGGTCAAAGGGATTGACCGGACACTTGGTGGGGAGTCCTGGCAGGTCAAGGGAGTGACCAGATGCCAGGCATAATGTACCAACAGGTCAAGGTTGACCGGATGTTGGTTAGGGAGGTTTGGGACTTGGTTTTGGGCAAAAACCAAGTGCTGGATCGATCATTGGATCGATTCAGGCTCTGGATCGATCCGTGCATCGATCCAGACCTTACCCAGCGAACAGAGAGCTTCTGGATCGATCAGTGAATCGATCCAGAGGTCCCAATCGATCAGTGGATCGATTGGGACGCGGCTGCTTCGCGCGATAAGCGCTGGATCGATCCGTGGATCGATCCAGGAGTTTTTCCATAGCACAGAGGCGCTCTGGATCGATCCATGGATCGATCCAAAGCCTCCCCGATCGATTGGGAACATTCGAATCGATCGGGATCCGACCGTTGGCGTCGATAAAGGCCGCAGGCGCACGATTCCTTCGGCATCGCTTCTCCGATTCACTCCAGATCTTTCGCCAACTCCTCCACAGCGCTCTCAAAGATCAGATCGCCAGTTCTTGAAGGATCTTGGAAGCTTTCCAAGTCAAGAGGCGGATCAAAGGCAAGAAGAGAAGCTAGGGTTAGGGTTTTCTGTACTCATTGTAAGCTTTGCGCTTGTATTTTGTTTCCCTTTCCTTTCTTCTTGTACTAAGAGTCTTGTAGGGCTTCTCCGCCCTCGGTAGTTACCGAAAAGGAGTGTTTTCATAGTGGAGGGTGCGTGCGTGGTGTGGATCCTTGGATTAGTCACCTCTTGTGAGGTGGATACCAAGTAAACCAACCTTGTTAGCGTTGTGTGATTGTTTCTGTTATTTTCCGCTGCATATCCTTGAAGAAACAAGTCACGCCGAGCGACGAGCACGCGACGAGCTATTCACCCCCTCTAGCTACTTTTGGTCCTAACATTCACCATATGATGTTAGATGATCATATTTCCATGATTATATGTTTATATGTTTATACTTGATATATGGATTTTGTGAGTAGGAAAGGATCTTACTAAGCCTGTGTGCTTATAGCTTACTTTCCTTGTACCGCAGATCAAGGCAAAGAATGGATGACCTAAGGGAGCTGCGGGAGAGGCAAGGAGATGTGTGTGGTGGTGGCTTGGCTAAGATAAATAAAAGACCTGCTTATGTTATTTTGTTATGTTGACATGAACTAAGTGTATTATGTTATTGTCCCGCATGACTTCAAGATATTTCTACTGTTTTACTTTCAAAAGAAATTTTAATATGCATATATGTTTCCGCAATAGTAATGGTTAAGTAAAGTAACCCCGCCCTACTAGCAGGAGGGGCGGGCATTACAATTTAATCATGCATAAATTCATGTGAAATTTCTAGGGATCCTATGGGTGTTACAGTCCCCCATACCTCATAAAAGTTCGTCCTCGAACTTAAAATAGCTCTGGGTAACTAGGGTGGCCTAGGACTTCCTGCTGAGTGCGTCAGCCACTTTGTTCGCCTTTCCCGGATGGTAGAAGATCTCACAGTCATAGTCCTTGACTAGCTTAAGCCATCTACATTGTCTCATGTTTAGGTCCTTCTGCGTGAAGAAATATTTTAGACTCTGGTGATCTGTATAAATCTTACACTGTGCTCCATATAGATAATGCCTCCATATTTTGAGAGCAAAGACCACGACTGCTAGCTCTAAATCATGAGCGGGGTAATTTCTTTCATGTTCTTTGAGTTGCATAGAGGCATAGGCAATGACCTTGCCGTTCTGCATGAGTACAACTCCGAGTCCAAATCTAGAAGCGTCGCTGTACATATCGAACCCTTTGTTATCTTCCGGAAGAGTGAGAATTGGAGCACTGGTCAGTCTCCTTTTCAATTCCGTGAAACTCATCTCGCAATCGTCTGTCCATTCGTACATCTTATTTTTCCGGGTGAGAGCTGTCATAGGGGATGCAATTCTAGAGAAACCCTCTACGAACTTCCGGTAATAGCCTGCTAGCCCGAGGAAGCTTCTGATCTCACTGACATTCTTTGACCTGTTCTAGTTACTCACAGCTTCAATTTTGATTGGGTCTACCATCACTCCATCTTTTGAGATAACATGACCCAAAAATGATACTCGATCGAGCCAGAACTCGCATTTGGAAAATTTCTCATACAGCTGCTTCTCCTGAAGAATTCGCAAAACTATGTTCAGCTGTTCGGCATGCTCCGGTTGAGTTCTCTAATAGATGAGGATATCATCGATGAAGACGATCACAAATTTGTCGAGAAATGCTGAGAATACCCGATTCATCAGGTCTATAAACAAGGCAGGAGCATTCGTCACTCTGAAGGGCATAACTACAAACTCATAGTGTCCGTATCTTGTTCGAAAAGCCGTCTTTGGTATATCATCCCGTTTCACTTTTACTTGATGATAGCCAGACCTCAAGTCGATTTTAGAGAAAATGGTGGCACCCTTCAACTGGTCAAACAGGTCGTCAATCTGTGGTAGAGGCTACCGGTTCTTGATCGTCACTTTATTTAGCGCTCGGTAGTCTATGCACATTCGCATAGACCCATCTTTCTTCTTCACAAACAGTACTGGAGCTCCCCATGGGGAGTGACTAGGGTGGATAAGTCCATTGTCGAGTAACTCTCGTAGCTGTTCCTGAAGTTTCTTTAATTCAGCCGGCGCCATATGGTAAGGTGTTTTAGAGATCGGTTTATTACCCGGAATCAATTCGATCTCAAATTTGATTTCTCTATCTGGGGCTAACCCTGGTAGTTCATCGGGAAATACCTCTGGGTAATTGCATACAATTCTAACATCTTCCAGCTTCAGTTCCTCTGCTTGACTTGTATCAACCACATGTGCTAGAAACCCAGTGCATCCATTGTCCAACATCTTCCGTGCCTTTAAGGCTGATAAGAATTTCTTAATTTCTTTCCTTGTCTCTCCGATAAATTCGAACGTTGGTTCTGCTTCTGGCCGGAAGACCACTCTTCACTTACGGCACTCTATCGAATCATCGTACTTGCTCAGGAAATCCATGCCCAATATAATATCATAATCCTGCATGTCAAGCACTATCATATCACAGTAGAGTTCTCTGTCTGCGATTCTGATGGGCCCGGCTCGCAACATATGAGTAGATAACATTACTTCTCCCGAAGGCAGGGTCGTTAAGAATTTGCAATCTAAGGCTTGGGGTGGCATATCTATCTTTCTTGTGAATAGGGTAGAGACGAACGAGTGCGTTGCCCCAGTATCAAATAATACAGTAGCATGCTGACTGAAAATAACTATCTGACCTATGACAACGGTAGAAGCATTCGCCAAATCTTCCTTGGTGAGGCAGAAAATTCTGGCATTCGTCGTAACTGGCGGGGCCTCCAATCTCCCTTGGCTTATCTAAGGACCTTCTATCGCAGCTTGCATCAGGTGTAGCTGTGGGGGAGCACCTCTGTTCTGGACATACTGCTGAGGAGGTGTCTGACTCTGGGTAGGACAGTTTCTGGCCATATGTCCTTCCAATCCACAGTTGTAGCACTTATTTGTGCCCATACGATATTTTCCCGGATGCTTCTTCCCACATGTGGTACACTGAGGGAACGTAGGTTGCTTGCTTGCTGGACCACCCTTAGAGTCGTTCCATTGCTTCCTCTTGCCACTGTGGTTTCCTTTCCAGTTGGCTTTGGTGTTTTGAGATTTCTGTCCTCCCGGCTGGGCTTGACTTTTGCCCTCGTTCAACGCCTTCAAGTAGTGTTCGGTGATCAGGGCACTGCTGATTAACTCTTCAGCAATCTGCGGTCTATTAACTCCACCGGCCACATTCAGAGCTATCTCGGGTCTGAGCATCTTCAGCATAAGTCTGACCCTTTCTCTTTCTGTGCTGACCAACTCCGGGCATAGGCGCGCTAGACAGTTGAATCTCTTCACAGCTTCATTAACTGAGAGGTCACCTTGTCGGAACTCGGTGAACTCGTCATAGTGCTTGTTCATCACACGCATGTGGAAGAATTCCTCGAAGAATTCAGTCTCGAAGTATGTCCATCTCATTTGATTTACTTGTCTCCTTGCTTTAACTCGGTCCCACCACATTCTGGCATCGCCCGTAAGGAAGAACGATGCATATTTGACTTTCTCGTGTTCAGACTAGTCCAATAGCTCCACTATGCTCTCCACAGTCTTGAACCAGGCTTGGGCGTCCCATGGCTCACAGTTACCGGAGAAAGCTTCTGGCTTCAGCCTCTGCCACTGAATCAGATACGCCTCCTGACGAACCACTAGAGCTGGGCCTACAGGTGGTACAGGTACCGGTGGCACTGGTGCAGCCGAAGGTATGACTGGCATCGTATTCTGATTCCCTGGTGGGGTAGCAAGGTTCCCTTGCTGATTCATCAGAGTATTTATTATTTGCTGCTGTTCTGTGACCTAACGCTGAAGTTCAGTGACTACATGCATCAAATCAGGTGAAGGTATTGTCTCATCGGCTCTAGTATTGCGTCTTCTAGCCATGCTTATCTTCATGAATGACAACAAGGCTAGCATAAGTTATTATTATTCCTAATCTACCATCATGCATACTTAAACTAAAACTGTAACTTATCATAATAAAAAAAATATGGAGGAGACATGCATACTTAAATTAAAGGATTTCTTATCATACATAAAAAAAATAGAGTAGGCACAGAAATTCTTACTTGGAGTGACAGGATGTGTTGGATCGAGACGCACTAGAGAGGGGGGGGGGGGTGAATAGCACTCGTGGCTATTTTATCGATTTAAAACTAAGAGTAGAAACGTAGTGGAAAATAAATGAAAGCACACAGAGACGCAAGTGTTTTACTTCGTTCGGAGCGTATAGCGACTCCTACTCGAAGGCCCGCGGTCCTTGACCGCTTCCGGTGGGAAACAACTATAATATCGAAAAGATTACAATTTGGAGTACAATTAATGCAATAACAAAATTATACCAACGAAACAGGAGAATGCAGAACTTTGGCGTTGATTCGTTGGAGCAGCAAGGCGTTGTTGAAGTGTATGGAGCAACACACAGGAGCACAGCACTTCTGTTCGAAATCGATGTCCTGAGCTGCACCTCGAGGCCTCCTTTTATAGCTCTGTGAAGTCTGATCCAGATCCCCAAACTTCGGGATCAAGTTTGACCCGACGCGAATCGGTAGACCGATCCCAATGTTCGGTCGACCGATCAGGCGATCTTCTCCCATCCGATCTGCCCGATCCTCTCGATCCGCTGGTCAAACTCTATCTGAGGTTCGGTCGACCTATCACCATTTTCGGTCGACCGATAAGCTGTTCTGACTCAGCTCAGTCAGCTTGATCCAGTCGACACAAAACTCAGGTTCAGTCGACCGATCCCGAGGTCCGGTCGACCGATCCCTGGTCGAACCCTGTCCAACTTCCGGAGATCTGATCTGGCAGTTTGGAGGTTTGGTCGACCGATCCCAAGGTTCAGTCGACCGATCCCGGTCATTTCTAACCCTGCACGAAAATATTAGTTTCCTACAAAACAGAGTTAGAACACACAAAAGGATAATATGATAAATAGAATTGTCAGTCACCGGACTAACCGGGTCTGACTTCGGATTTCCACCCAGAAACCCTAGGTCGACCCGACGCCTACTGTTCCCTCTATGGGGAACGCGTCCTCACCTACTCCACTCAGGAGATTTTACCTGTTGCCAGTACGATCCTCCAGATCGACTGGACTTTTGCTCAGCACTCGACACTTCCGGACTTTCTGCTAGACATTCGCTTCCCGGCCAGTCCAGTCTTTCACCTGGTTCGCGACACCAGGACTTTCCACCTAGGGTTACCACTCCCTAGGGCTTTTGCCTGAAGCCATCGACCTGCCAAGACTTTCCGCATAGGGTTACCACCCCCTATGACCTAGGGTTACCGCCCCCTAGGGTTTTCCCTTTGCCTAACCGCAGCTAGGACTTTGCTGAGACACTTATTCAACATGTTAGATCACCAAACACCTTAACTTTGAATCCTTTGCCATTTATCAAAACTCGGGTTCGATCGTCGGATGCTTCCCGCACCAACAATCTCCCCCTTTTTGATTATGGCAACAAGAAATTCATAGTTAAGAAAAAACATGCAATAACAAATAGATACAGAAAGTTTTAACCAAGCTTAAGTAAATAAACTACAAATGCGAGAACAATTAAGCTGGAAACTTTTAACTTTGTAATTCTAGAGACTCCCCCTTAATAAAAAGCCCTCCCTTTTTGTTTTGAATTTTGATTTTGAATTTTAATTTTCCTACTCTCCCCCTTTGCCATATATCAAAATAAATCGGTGTAAAAGAAGTCTGAAGTTTTCAGAAAAGTGAATTAGTTTGATACTTAACTTTTCAAAGAGGGATAAAATTGGTCAGGTTTTGAAAATTCATTACTTAAAAAAAATGGATAGTTTAGAAAGGTTTTTAAAAGAGCTTTTATAACACTTAGCTTTGTTATATTAATTTTCATTGTTGTAATCTTTTAGCTAAGTGAAAACAAATCTAGAAAAAATTTCTTTTTAAAAGAAATCGACTTAGTTCTTTACAAAAGATTTTTCAATAAAATGTTCATACAATTAACTAAGTTGAAATATTTACTATAATATTTGAATTTTCAATCATAGAGGGCACTGGACTGATCCTGACTCTTACTGAAACCATCTAATCGTAGAGTAGAAGACCTTGAACCTTGAATCGGACAAATCAAATACTTTATTTTTGAAAAAGAATAAAAGCTTAAGGTTTAAAGTAACAGAAAAACATTCACATATTTAAAAATATTTAGGTTAAAAGGTTTTATTAGAAAAGAGGGAGTGGCTAAATGTTTAGTTCAGATTGTCCTTAAGTCCAAGCATGAGTCAAATTAAATTATCTAATTTAATTTGATTGGGTATCAGAGCCCTAAAGTAATTTGATCAAGTATCAGAGCTTTAAAGTACAAGCATGCTTAAACTTCAAACTGAATATCTTTTTTTTTAACTGTCTAACCTTTAGCTACTTGTTGATTGCCTAGAGGGCAGCAGCTGTCACTTGGTTAGTTAAGTCAATTGGTCCAGTTAGATTTGACTAAGGCTGGAAGACTTGACTTGATTACTATATATGATGTGTTTAATGCCCAGACTCATATTGATGCACAAATATAAGCATTCTTGAGTCCAGGCTATACCCTATGCATCTCACGTGTTTCTAAGTTTTCAAACAAAAACAAGGTATACCTAGGTGTTTGTGAGATGCTCTGGCATAAATCTAGGGGAACATGATTTCTAGGGGAAAACTTAGGCTAAATCCAAATTTTGAGAATTCTAAGAAATTGGAGGTTTGAAATAAGTATTTTCCTAGAATTTGAAAAACGATAACATATTTGAAATAGGACAGTGAGTTTGAAAATCAATATCTATTATACCCAACACATTCCTATTTGTCTTCTAAGTGAGCTGAACTCAAGTTCAGGTAAGGGTTTTGTGAAGATGTCAGCTAGGTTTGATTTTGACTCAACATAGTTGAGTATAATATCACCCTTAGCTACATGATCCCTTACAAAATGGTGCTTCACTTCTATATGTTTAGTCCTTGAGTGATGAATTGGGTTTTTTGTTAGATTTATGGAACTTAATTATATTATCAATTGAGATTTTTGTTTTATGATAGTCTAGTTGATAGTCTTTAAGAGTGTGCATCATCCATAGCAATTGAGATGTGCATTCACCTAAGGCTATATATTCAGCTTCAGTGGTAGATAAAGCAACACAATGTTGTTTTCTACTTGACCAACTTACTAGGCATTGTCCTAGAAATTGACAACTACCACTTGTGCTTTTTCTATCTAACTTGCATCCAGCATAATCTGAGTCAGAATAGCCGGTTAGGTCAAGAGTGACAGATCTAGGATACCAAAGTCCTACATTTAGAGTTCCTTTAACATACCTAAGAATTCTTTTGACAAGGGTTAAGTGAGACACTTTTGCACAAGATTGATATCGTGCACACATACCTACTGCGAAAATAATGTCTGGTCGACTCGCAGTTAGGTACAGCAGATTTCCTATCGCACTTCGATAGTATCTCAAATCTACCGGTTTACCTTCTAAGTCTGAGTCAATTTTAGCATTAGTAGCCATTGGTGTATTCATTATCTTTGAGTTCTCCATGCTAAATTTTTTAATCAATTCTTTAGCATATCTAGTTTGATAGATATAAATACCATCTTTAATTTGCTTAATTTGTAAACCCAAGAAAAAATTTAGTTCTCCAACCATACTCATTTCAAATTCGTTTTCCATTAATTTAACGAATTCTTTTAAAGAGTTAGAGTTAGTTGAGCTAAATATTATATCATCAACATAGATTTAAGCTATGAAGATGACTTTTTCTATGGTTTTTACAAATAGGGTCGGTCGGATCGATGTTACCTTGGTTAAATCCTTTGGATATTAAGTGATTGGATAATCTTTCATACCATGCCCTAGGGGCTTGTTTTAGTCCATATAAAGCCTTTTTTAGTTTAAATACATGGTTTGGGTTCTCTAAGTCTTCAAATCCTGGGGGTTGGCTTACATAGACCTCTTCCTTGATAAATCCATTTAAAAAGGCTGACTTGACATCCATTTGATACAATTTAAATCCTTTATGTGTAGCATAGGATAGCAACATTCTAATGGATTCTAGTCTAGCTACTGGAGCATAGGTTTCGTCATAGTCTAACCCTTCAACTTGACTAAACCCTTTTGCTACTAGTCTTGCCTTATTTCTTACTATATCTCCCTGATCATCCAATTTGTTCCTAAATACCCATTTGGTGTCAATTATGGACTTATCGATGGGTTTAGGTACAAGTTCCCAGACTTGGTTTCTATCAAATTGGGCTAATTCTTCCTGCATTGCAATGATCCAGTCTGGGTCAGGTAGGGCTTCTTCTATGGTTTTAGGTTCAATATTGGAAATAAGGGCAATCTGACTAAGGTTTCTATAGGAGGATCTAGTTCTGACTCCTATGTTTGGGTCACCCAAAATTTGATCAGGTGGGTGAGAAGTACTTACTCTAGATGATCTTATGTTTGGGTCAGAAATTGGTTCCTCTGGTTTATTAACGTTAGGTTGAATTTCATCATCTTCTATAGTTCTTGGATGGATGTCAACATTTTCATTTATATTATCTTCTATAGGTTTATTAACATTATTATGTTCATCAAATATTATATTAGTTGTTTCTTCAACCTTGAAGGTACTTTGATTATAAACTCTAAATGCCCAACTGGTTGAGGAGTATCCTAAAAATATTCCTTGGTTAGATTTTGGTGTAAATTTTCCTAAGTAATCTTTAGTGTTTAAAATGTGAACTTTACACCCAAATACTTTTAAATAGTTAAAGTTAGGTATTTTATGGTAGTATAGTTCATAAGGGGTTTTATTGTGAAATTTGTTAATTAAAATTCTGTTTTGAATGTAATTTGCAGTATTTATTGCTTCAGCCCAAAATTGATGTTTTAAATTATATTCATTTAACATAGTCCTAGCGGCTTCCTGTAGTGTTATATTTTTACGTTCCACTAGACCATTTTGTTGGGGGGTTCTAGGACATGAAAATTCGTGTTGATATCCATTTATTTTATAAAATTGGGTAAACCTATGATTTTCAAATTCTCCCCCGTGATCACTTCTTATTCTTTTAATTTTAGTGTCTTTTTCATTTTCTATTAATTTGCAAAAATACTAAATATTTCATAGGTTTCATCTTTTGTTTTTAGGAATCTTACCCATGTGAACCTAGAGTAGTCGTCAATTATCACTAAGCAATACTGGTTTTTGCTTAGTGACTTGGCTCCATGTGAATCAAGTAGGTCAAGGTGAAGGAGCTCAAGTAAGCAGTTAGTTCTTTCTAAGTTGGTTGACTTGTGGGCCGATTTGGTTTGTTTTCCTTGTTGACAAGCATTACAGATTGAGTTTTCAATAAATTTCAATTTGGGCAAACCTCTAACTAGACCGTTTTGACTCATTTTTGAAATGAGTCTAGTGTGAGTGTGACCCAGTCTTCTGTGCCACAAATCAGTTTCTTCTTCTTGTGTCAGAAAACATTTTATTGAGGATGTGGGTAGATTGAGTGAATACATATTATTTTTCCTAAGTCCCTTAAGTGTGATTTTAGGATTTTCAATATTTTTGACTAAACACCTTGCTTTGTCAAATGTTACTAAGTATCCACTATCACACAATTGGCTTATACTTAGTAGATTAAAATTGAAATTTTCAACTAACAGAACTTTTTGAATAATAAAATCAGAACTGAGTTCGATATTACCTCTTCCGATTACCTTAAGTTGACCTTCATTGCCGAAAGCAACTGACCCTAGATTCTTTAGTTTGAGCTCTGTAAACTTCAATCTATCTCCAGTCATATGTCTGGAGCATCCACTATCCAACATCCATTGATCCAACTCCTACACATAAAGTGAATGAATTGGTTTCTTGTTGATGGATTAAAAGATAGTTTGACTGAAGTAGGCTCCCTAGTTTTTCATCTCATCTAATTTATGTTAGTAATCAGTTAATCCTATGGGTGATTGTGAGATAGTTGATTAAACTAATTATTTGAAACAATTTTAAGTAAAATTAAATTCGAAGAAAATTTTTAAGTTAATTTTGAATAACAATTTTAAGGTTAAATTAATTTTTGAAAATAATTTTAAAATTTATTAAATTTGGAAATAATTTTAAAGTTAAATTATTTTTGAAAGTAATTTTAAAGTTAAATTAATTTGAAAATAATTTTAAGGTTAAATTAATTTGAAAATAATTTTAAGGTTAAATTAATTTTGAAAATAATTTTAAAGTTAAATTAATTTTGAAAGTAATTTTAAAGTTAAATTAATTTTGAAAGTAATTTTAAAGTTAAATTAATTTGAAAATAATTTTAAAGTTAAATTATTTTTGAAAGTAATTTTAAAGTTAAATTAATTTTGAAAGTAATTTTAAAGTTAAATTAAATTGAAAATAATTTTAAAGTTAAATTAAATTGAAAATAATTTTAAAGTTAAATTAATTTTGAAAATAATTTTAAAGTTAAATTAATTTTAAGGTTAAATGATTTTTGAAAGTAATTGTAAAGTTAAATGAATTTTGAAAGTAATTTTAAAGTTAAATAAATTTTGAAAGTAATTTTAAGGTTAAATTAATTTTTAAAGTAATTTTAAAGTTAAATTAATTTTGAAAGTAATTTTAAAGTTAAATTAAATTGAAAATAATTTTAAAGTTAAATTAAATTTAAAATTATTTTAAAGTTAAATTAAATTGAAAATAAATTTAAGGTTAAATTAATTTTGAAAATAATTTTAAAGTTAAATTAATTTTGAAAGTAATTTTAAAGTTAAATTAATTATGAAAGTAATTTTAAAGTTAAATTAATTTTGAAAAGAATTTTAAGGTTAAATTAATTTTGAAAGTAATTTTAAAGATAAATTAATTTTGAAAGTAATTTTAAGATTAAATTATTTTTGAAAGTAATTTTAAAGTTAAATTAATTTTGAAAGTAATTTTAAAGTTAAATTAATTTTGAAAGTAATTTTAAAGTTAAATTAATTGGAAAATAATTTTAAGGTTAAATTAATTTTTGAAAATAATTTTAAGGTTAAATTAATTTTGAAAATAATTTTAAGGTTAAATTAATTTTTGAAAATAATTTTAAGGTTAAATTAATTTTGAAAGTAATTTTAAAGTTAAATTAATTTTGAAAGTAATTTTAAAGTTAAATTAATTTTAATTAATTTGAGATATAATTAAATTAATTTGAGAGCTATTAATTTAAAATTGAACATAGGTAAGTTTAATTTTGAATTAAGTTAACTTAATTAAGTTTTAATTAATCAATTTTAATTTTGAGCTAGATTTTAAACTTAGTCATCTCACCCAATCTAAATTATCGATCAGGTACTCCTATAATTGTTGTGAGATGAATTACAGTTTAATTTAAGGGTTTTATTTAACTTTATGTTAGATTCAGGTTTAGCTTTGGGTTTAACAAGTATGCATTCTTTGGATAAACCTTTGGGCTATGGTGAGTCACAAGGAACTCATTAAAGTAATCATGCCTTTGAGGTTTTCCAAATAGTCCTACCCATTGAACTTAATACTAAACCTTGGTCTAACTAGTTAGGATCCATTTAAGGGTAGCTTCGGTCAGTTCCACTTGGCCAAATGCACCAGGTCGAAGTCATATCTTCCTAGACATGCGATGCCCAAGCTTCCCTAACGTACTATCATCCAAAAACTTCACCAGTACTGTGGGTCAAGTTAAACCTAGCATGTTTTAATCTAACCTTAATTACCCTGCCGGGTAATCTACTCTTGTTTTATCCATTCCGGGTAGATTAAGTTCAGTTACTCTGTCGGGTAATTTAGTTAGGGGTGTGAGTTATTCTGGATCCTCCTCTTTTGAACTTTGAATTTTAATTTAATTTCGAATTTGTAACTTGAATTTTGAATTTTTGAAGTTTAATTTAAATTCGAATTTAAAATTTTTATTTTGAATTTTTGAATTATAATTTAATTTCGAATTTTAAATTTTTAATTTTTAATTTTGAATTTTAATAGTTTTCGTATTTACTCCCCCTGGATCGTAGCCTCGATAGGGTCTATCGAGGTAGTGTATTTGATTCATCGGGACCCAGTATTGACCAAGTCCAACTTGATTAACCAAGTTAGACTTGGGGACCCATGCTTGGTGTAACGATCACCCTCCTTACTACTACTCTGAGGGTGACCGCTACTGATTCTACTAACTACTGTACTACTTGCTTTAAGACCAGAGATATTTTAAACTATTGGAAAACATATCATATATCAGAACATGTCTCTAAATAATAGCATAAAATTTCTTGATACATTTTTTTTTTCTTTCTTTCTTGTTTATCTTTTTACAGGATCAAACATGCAAATAAGTGAAGCAACAAGCAAGTATAACATATAGACAAATGAAGCTTAAGTATCTCTACTGTTTGCTACATCCTTTAATATCTTGCATTCATGAAATCCTACCTAACATCCCTTGTTACAGAATGTAGTTATTCATTCTACAACCAAACAGTAATTAAGAGAAAGTGAAATCCTTTTTTTTTTTTTTTCAAGATTAAACATGCAAATAAGTGTAACAACCAGTATATCATACAGACATATAAAGCTTAAATACCCCTACTGCTTACTACATCACTTGTTATCTTGCAAACATTTCATTCTACATCCTAACAGAAATGAAAGGAAAATTAATTATACCTACTGCTCATTCATTTCAAACAAAAACCGAACAGCACATTTTTCCATACAACAAAAGAACTCCTGCAGATTTTAACCCCACGGCAGATTGAGACTCCAGCAGAAATGAATGAATGCCGAGCACACTATTTCACAGCAGATTGAAATTTCCAGCAGTAACAAAAAGAATATCGAACATAAGAAATTACTAGCTGTTCATATATACTACTCACTGCAATTTAAATGATATCACTACAGCAGAAGTTAATTCATGTGACAGTTTCCATCAAAGCAAACTCATATAGAATATTAGCATTCACATAAGACTACTGAGCATTTTAAACAAAATCTTAGCATGGCAATGTAATTCTACTATGGCAGAAATCAAAAGAACACTAGCAGTAACATTTCCAAAATCTTCCAACAAGATCCCAAGCTCCATAACAGCCACCACACACACACAATCAACGTCTCCTTGTCGCCTTCCTCTATAACACTTTAGCTTTTCCTTTATTTTTATCTATATCTGCAGTAGGAGGAAAAGTAGTATCTATAAGCTAAAAGCTTAGTAAGTGTTTTCTACTCACAAAATCCGATAAGGAATGCATAAACATAAAAGAAAACAGGGGGTACATGCTCAACATGAAAATAGCAAATAGAACTACATCATGCATCTCTAAAGGAAACAACCATTTAACTTGCTAGAATTTGCAACTGAGATAAAAGAGCTTGTTCTGTTTGTTTCCAAATTAATACTTTTATACTTTAAAAATAATATTCAACTTTACTTGGGTCCGGCATTGTACCACTTTGCGCGCCTTTCTTAATGAGAATTGAGGTAGCTAATCCCAAAACCATTAAGACACTTCTAGACCTTATGTCTAGGGGCAACTTGGAGCCCATCCCTTGGACTTTGTGTCCGGTACATGCCCTTTTAAAAGTAAAATACTTTTCTTTATATCCTTCTTTAAATACTTCTTCTAATAAAATGCCTTGGCATTTATTTGTGTGCTTTGATTCTAAATTCTGGAATTTAGGATCAGATTGTGACTTAGTCTTTCTTTACTTGCACTTCTCTCATTTATTCATTATACGAGAGATTCTAAAGCATATATCACTAATATAAGCCAGTACTTATTCAAACTAATCTCCACAGAGTTTTAAAAACAACTACACTACTGGTAAGTAACATGGTATATTGCAAACCGAATTTCAACAGTCAATAACAAAACTGCATGGAAAAGTTTTCCCTAATTAGGCTCATGGCAGTAAAAGTTTTCACATCTCAAGTTTGTATAAACTAACCCTATTTCGAGTCTTAACAGACCCTTAATCATGCTGTAACTTGAAGGGAAATCTACTACTTAATCATGCTTGAATTGTAAGGTAAATACATCTAATTAGCATGCTGTGGTAATCAAGGAAAACCCTCAAAAATTTCTGTCCGTGCACTAAAAACACATCAAAAGATTGAAACCAAAACTTAATCCAATTTGCTAGAACAAGGGTCAAAATCCGAACCATATACTAGAATGAAAAAGGTTACTATTGTTCATTTCACAACAAAATGCAAAACAAAACCCCGAGAGCTACTCCTACCGCAGGTGAGAAGCACTTACATCGGGTTCTTGGACTTACAACCGAAGAGAAATGCTCTAGGGTTTCGGTGGAGCTTCGATCCCACCTTTTTCCTTGTATTTCCCGAGCTCCCCTTGCCGGAATGATCACCCACGAGTGGAGACCGGCCGGAAAACACCTCGCCGACGTCGAGAGGAGGAAACCCTAGCCTTGGCTGCGGTTTCGCCCGAGAGGAGAAGACGGCGCCGCGTGGGTGAGAAGGGAGAGAGATTTGGGTTTTTAGGTTTCGGGAAAGAAATTAACCTCCTTTAATAACCTAGGTGATTCGGTTCCACCTATAACTTAAATATATTTGTTCACACATTTAGTTAATAAAACGAGCTCAGCTCGGTTGGTTGGGCCGATTACTGCTTGGACCCGAGAAGCTGGGTTCGAATCCTAGCTCTTGCACTTTGTGTTTTTCTTTTTTTTTCTTAAACTTCCTCCTCCCGGTAAAAATGCCAAACGGACTCCAAAAATTGCATAAAAATACTCTAAAAATTCCAAAAAATCCCTAGAATATTTTAAAAGTATTTTCAGACATTTTCAAAGATATTTAGAACTCAAAGTAAGGAAAATTGGGTCGTTACACTTGGATTACCTTTCTATTTGGTTTATTGATTAACGATAAATACGATTTGTATTTCTTTTTAGTTTTATATCCTAGCCCAGTTCTATTGTATACAGCCCTTTGTGTCCCAAGAATTAGGTCAAGATTCTTTGAACCTAAAGAAAACCGTTCTAAAGTATTTTTTAAATCCTTGACCTGATTTTTCAGACTTGAATTTTCTTCCTCAAGTTTTTGAACTTGAGTTGAAACTTCAATCTGACTTTGGTCAGGTAAGGATTTAGTGTTAGCCACTTCTTTAAGGACAGTTACTTCCTTTAGAAGTGACTTAATTTTCAGGTTTGACTTAGCTAATTTACGTAATAAATAATTGACTAAATTGTTTAAACGGAAGATACTTACAGCGGGGTCTGGCCCTTCGGAAACGGATACGGATCCGTGGCTTTGCTCGGATTCTGCCTCCGACTCGCTCTCGCTCTCAGATTCGAAGATCTGATCCCGGGCCATCAATGCGAGTAAACTCATCTGTTCGAGTTCGTCGTCGTCGTGCTCCGAAGAAGATTCGTCCCACGTTTCCTTAAGGACCTTCTTTCTTCTTTGCTTTTTGGCCTCCTTCAGGTTAGGGCAGTTGGCTTTGATGTGCCCCTTCTGGTTGCACCCGTAGCAGGTTACTTCAAACTTCACCTTCGAGTTCTATGGACCTTCCTTTGTTTTCACTACCTTCTTTAGATCTCTTTTGTTGAAGCCCTTCTTCTTGTAGAGCTTCTTCACAAGGTTTACCAGCTCAGTTGTAATTTCATCGTCTTCATCATCAGAGTTTGGTTCATCTTCCGACTCTGGTTCAGTTCTTTGACGTGATCTCGGTTCCCGTGTTCGATTGGTACCTGCAACCAACGCAATACCTTTCTCGGTTGGCTGTGCATTAGTCTGCTCATGAAGTTCAAATTCACTAAACAATTCATCTAATTTTAAAGAAGACAAGTCCTTGGAGATTTTGTAGCCATCTACCATTGATGCCCACAATGTGTTCCTCGGAAACGAGTTTAGAGCATACCTTATGACGTCCCGATTCTCTATCTTCTGCCCGATTCCGTGAAGGGAGTTGAGGATGTCTTGGATTCTTGCGTGTAGGGAACTCGCCGTCTCGCCTTCCTGCATCTTCAGATTATATAACTTATTAAGTAAAAGGTCTCTTTTACTTACCTTGGTGTCGACTGTGCCTTCATGGAGTTCAATCAGCTTCTCCCAGAGCTCCTTTGCGGAAGAGAACGGGCCGACTCTGTTGAGCTCCTCCTTGGTAAGACCGCACTGGAGGGTGCAGGTAGCTTTGGTGTCGGCTTCCACCTTTTTTATTAGAGATGGTTCCCATTTCTCGCAGGGTGTAGGTTTGTCATCGTCATCTGATGGTAGTTGTAGTCCCGTCTTGATGATCATCCAGGTTTCAAACTGAATCTTCAAATAAGTCTCCATTCTTCCCTTCCAGCAACTGAAATCCTCTCCGAAAAATAGCGGGGGACGCACAGTACTGAAACCCTCTTGTTGGGCCATTTGTAATATGCAACAAAAAAAAATGATAGAAATGTACCAAGACTAGGTCTTGGATTAGCAGTGCGGGAAGTATAAATTCAAACTCGAGCGGTGTTGCACCGACTTCGAGAAAAACCAATTCGATAAAAGAATTAGAATATAGCGATAAGGCTAAATTCTAATTGACTCCAAAAAATCTGAAAATACCACGAAAATTTGTTTTGAAAGGTGGTTGCACCAATTCAAAACGACCCCGCTCTGATACCAATTGTTGGATCGAGACGCGCTAGAGGGGGGGTGAATAGCGCTCGTGGCTATTTTATCGATTTAAAACTAAGAGTAGAAACGCAGCGGAAAATAAATGAAAGCACACAGAGACGCAAGTGTTTTACTTCGTTCAGAGCCTATAGCGACTCCTACTCGAAGGCCCGCGGTCCTTGACCGCTTCCGGTGGGCAACAACTATAATATCGGAAATATTACAATTTGGAGTACAATTAATGCAAAAATGAAATTATACCAACGAAAAAGGAGAATGCAGAACTTTGGCGTTGATTCGTTGGAGCAGTAAGGTGTTGTTGAAGTGTATGGAGCAACACACAAGAGCACAACACTTCTGTTCGAAATCGATGTCCTGAGCTGCACCTCGAGGCCTCCTTTTATAGCTCTGTGAAGTCTGATCCAGATCCCCAAACTTCGGGATCAAGTTTGACCCGATGCGGATCGGTCGACCGATCAGGCGATCTTCTCCCATCCGATCCGCCCGATCCTCTCTCTCTGCTGGTCAAACTCTATCTGAGGTTCGGTCGACCGATCACCGTTTTCGGTCGACTGATAAGATGTTCTGACTCAGCTCAGTCAGCTTGATCACGTCGACACCAAACTCAGGTTCGGTCGACCGATCCCGAGGTCCGGTCGACCGATCTCGAGGTCCGGTCGACCGATCCCTGGTCGAACCTGGTCCAACTTTCGGAGATCTGATCTGGCAGTTTGGAGGTTCGGTCGACTGATCCCAAGGTTCGGTCGACCGATCCCGGTCATTTCTAACCCTGCACGAAAATATTAGTTTGCTGCAAAACAGAGTTAGAACACACAAAAGGATAATATGATAAATAGAATTGTCAGTCACCGGACTGACCGGGTCTGACTTCGGATTTCCACCCGGAAACCCTAGGTCGACCCGACGCCTACTGTTCCCTCTACTGGGAACGCGTCCTCACCTACTCCACTCAGGAGATTTTACCTGTTGCTAGTACGATCCTCCAGATCGACTGGACTTTTGCTCAGCACTCGACGCTTCCGGACTTTCTGCTGGACATCCGCTTCCCGGCCATTCCAGTCTTTCACCTGGTTCGCGACACCAGGACTTTCCACCTAGGGTTACCACCCCCTAGGGCTTTTGCCTGAAGCCATCGACCTGCCAAGACTTTTCGCATAGGGTTACCACCCCCTATGACCTAGGGTTACCGCCCCCTAGAGTTTTCCCTTTGCCTAACCGCAGCTAGGAATTTGCTGAGACACTTATTCAACATGTTAGATCACCAAACACCTTAACCTTGAATCCTTTGCCATTTATCTAAACTCGGGTTTGATCATCGGATGCTTCCCACACCAACAGGATGTAGGCTTGATGTGTGTGTAGTGGAAAGGCAGACCTCCTCTGATACCAAACTGTAACGCCTGCCCTCCCACTGCTTAAGGAGGGACGGGGTTACTTACTTACATACGTGCATACATATAAAATTATGACAGTGGAAACAATTATTTTTTTTTTTATACTAATCATCATACTTATTATATTGAACATGTAGACATACTAGTATGAAACATGAAGAACATAAGAGCATAACTATCCATACTAGTTAAAGTACTATCAAAGCATAAAGACAACACATGGTTCATATGCAAACTTAGAGCATAAAACATAAAGCAATTTTTTCTTCCACCGTGCCACTGCCACACACTCTTTCCCTTCCTGCTGCTCCTCTTAGTTTAGCCATTCCTTTCCTTTTTCTGCAGTACAAGGAAACATAAAAACTATAAGCCCATAGGCTTAGTAAGTCCCTTTCCTACTCACAAAAACCATGATTCATGCATGAACATAAAGTGATAACATGTTCATTTGGTAAATCATAACATAACATGTGAGAGCATAACATAAAGTCATATCATATCATGTGAGAGCATAAACATAAAGTCATATCATATCATGTGAGAGCATAAACATAAAGTCATATCATAACATGTGAGAGCATAAACATAATGTAATAACATGATCATATAAGCATCATAGACATATTTCAAGAGCATCTTAATGAAGCATAAAGGAAAACATATAATATGAACTTGTAGATACAAGATGTTCTTTTGAAAACATGTATCATGAAATGAGTATATGCAAGATGTCCTTTTGAAAACATATATCATATACATACTTAAACATAATCACAACATGAGAGCCCGGGTTGTACCACATACATGCATAAATGCGCGCATCCTAAATAGATCTAAGGTAGCTAATCTTGAACCTACTAGGAACTAGGCCCGTTTCATAGACCATCGACCTAGGGGCAACTTAGGAGCCCATCCCTTTTACTAGGCTCGTTTCATAGTCCATCGATCTAGGGGCGCTTGTGGAGCCCACCCTTGGTACAAGCCATACAAAGTAAAATAGCATGTCATATCATGTCATATCATAACATATCATGTTCTTGTCATATCATAACATTTCATGTTCTTATCATATCATGAATAGTGCTCTTGATCCCAACTTAAGGGAAGTATCTCTTAGGCTTTTCATCTTACATAAGCCTTGCATAAACATAGCATGATGGCACCAAGTGCACATAACATATAGCATATCATAAAAACATAACATGATAACATGAAGTGCACATTATATAGCATCTCATAAAAACATAACATGATAACATGAAGTGCACATATCAATTAACATGGTGACATAAAAATTCATATCATATCATAAGAGTCAACATCATGCATGATTAAGGTTTTGAAACTTCTTACAAGCCCTAAATCATGCTTGACCCAAACATATAAACATACATCATAGATTTTCAAACAACATGGATATATGAAATCAATTACCTAAGTCTTCATAATCATTAATCATAGCATGTAAGACCTTAGGAACCCTAGGTAGCTTCTTAACCTCATTCTTCTTATCTTGGCTGAAACATGAAGGCATGTTTTAAATTTTTCCTTTAATCAATTTAAAGCATGAAACTTTGGCAACCTACATAGCATAGCAAGTGAGTCCTTTGGTAACCATAAGTGAGGTTCTAACTCTAATATTCAACCTTGGCGGAAACCTCAAGGTGGTATTTCTAGGTTTTTCATGCAACATAAGCCATGGAAATTTAACCTAACATTGCATAGGAAATCATACATCATGAGGAAGCATAAAACAAGTATAGTTTAGGTCTACAACTTTCTCTAAGCCTCTAATTCAACCTTGGCCAAAACCTAAAGGTAAGGTTTCTAGGTTTTTCATGCAACATAAGACATGGAAATTCAATCTAACATTGTATAGAAAATCATACATCATGAGGAAGCATAAAACAAGTATAGTTTATGTAAAGTATGACTAAAAAGGGTTAGATGGTACTATCCATATCACCAAGGTGCACCTTCCTTTTCGGAAGCCCAAACTTAAGAACTCCAAAGTTAAGCGTGCTTGGCTTGGAGAAATCTGAGGATGGGTGACCTCCTGGGAAGTTTTCCAGGGTGCATGCGAGTGAGGACAAAGCACGCTGAAAGGACCTCCGGTGGTCTGTGGAGCTAGTCGTCAACCCGATGGACAATTCTGGTAGCGTGCCCGGTTCGGTTCGGGTGGGGCCCACCCAGGCCGGGGCGTTACAGATGGTATCAGAGCCAAGTTTTACGATGTCAGATTCATACGTTTTGGATTTTTCGTGATTTTATTCCTCGAAGTTACTTTTCGGGATTTGGGACCAGGCAGCGGCGGAACACCTCCAAGTAATTGGCTGTAAGTTTTATAAGTACGAACTTATACTGTGTGTAATACTTATTAGTGGTTTACATCAGGTATGAGGCGTGGTCGAGCGGGAGCCGGTTATTGTCGTTGTCCGGGACGACCACAGAAACAACCCATTGAGGCCGAGGAACCAGAACCAGTGACTCAGGGGGCGGATTCTTCTAGGGATCCAACGGATGTTGAGACGGCTAGTCGGGGACAGACCCATCAGACTCCTAGAGATCAGGGACGTCAGCCTCAGGAGATCCCTTAAGTCATACCATCTGGTAGGAATCGGGAATTTCAGCCTCAGGGTATTCCCTCCGGGATACCATCAGCATTTCCTAATCCTGCTACTACTGATTGGATGAGGGACAGAGCTCGGATACCGTTGCTGGCGAGGTCCGTCAAGGACAGATTTACCTTATATTTGGGCGGAGCAGATCCTTGGGCTGCTCGAAGTTGGTTGAAGAATGTAGAGAGCACCTTTGAGTACCTGAGTTGCACGGATGAGGAGAAAGTGGAACTGGCAGCGTATCATCTCCGAGATCAAGCAGTCACATGGTGGGACATGCAGAAGACGATCTTTGGAGAGCAGCGCATCACATGGGCGATGTTCCGAGACGCGTTTGAGCGGCAATATTTCCCAGCGACCTTCTGTCTAGCTCGACGCCAGGAATTTCTGAATCTCAAGAAGGGCGACCGGTCAGTGATGGAGTACAATGCTGAATTCTGTAGGTTGGCAGAATTTTGTCCTCACTTAGTGGCACAAGATTATGATCGTATGCAGCAGTTCACTCAGGGTCTTGCAGCATACATTCGGATTCGGATGTCAGGATTTCCAGGTAGTTCCTATCGGGAGGTTCTAGATCGAGCACTATTCATAGAGATGACTCAGCAGCAAGTGAATCAGGAGAAAAGTAAGGACAAGCAGCTGTCGCAGAAGAGAGGGAATAAGGGTCAAGACTTGCAAGTTACTTCCGAAGGATCTTCTCGGCCACAGGAATCAGGGCGCACCACGGATGGGTCTACTAGTTCCCCTAAGAGAAATCGGAAGAATGATAATAGTGAAACCAGGTGTTACCAGTGCGGCTCGAAAAGTCACCTCAAACCCGATTGTCCGTTGGATCACTCTATATGTTTCTATTGTAAGCTTCCGGGCCATGAGAGTTGGGAATGTACCCTAAAGGCTCGGTTGGAGACTACTAAAGTTACCTGTCAGGGAGATCAACCCACCCAGCCATGGCAGCAGAGAGGATCTTAAACGAATCAGGGTGCTCCACATCAGCAGAGACCTCAGCCTTCTCAGGGACAGATATATCATGTGCAGGGTCAGGAACCAGCGACTACATAGTATTCTGCCGCAGTTTCTTCTCATCAGACATTTCCTGTACAGCAGGTTTTTCATCCACCTCAGCCCTACTCAGCGTTCCAGCAGCAGCCTCAGTCTCAGTATCAGCAACCGATTCCTGCACCTTCGATTCCAGCACAGACCACCCCAGGCATGCCTCAGCTGAGCTCAGAGGAGAGTCGCGTTTATGCTATTACACGAGAGGAGGCACAGGGAGCTGAGAGATCGGTCTTCCGAGGTATTATTTTACTTTATACGTTTATTATAGGACTATTAATAGATGCTAGTGGAACCCATTTGTTTATCTCTCAAGTATCTTTTCGGGGGGTGTTGCCTACACGCTAGACGCGTTACATAGCAGTATCTTTATCGTTTGGAGAGGAACTGGTTGTACGTCTAGAAGACGGAGGATGTTCTTTGGTTTAGATGGTCCGATATTTGTGTTATAAATTTGGGGACCAAATTTTTATTAGAGGGGGAGAATGTGAGATACGGTAAAATAAAATAATCAATAATGATTTAAGGGAATTTTTGGACATTTTTCTGGATTTATTTGGAGAATTTATGACAGTGTTTAAAGGGATAATGGAAATCACCCTTTGGGAGACTTATTAGGGTATTAATTAGGTGGAGTAATTAAACCCTACTTATATAAATGAGGAGCTATAGTGCCCTAAAAGCGCCGCCTCATTCCTTCTTCGTGCCCACTCTGCCCCCTCTCGCCATTTCACCCGATTTCGCCGACAAGCTCAGCCGCGACTAATCGCCGGCGTCGGGAGTGCGAGACCAGTCTCCGGTCTTCCCCACGGCCGATCGGAGATCTCCCCGGTGGCATCCTTCGTCGAAACATAGCTTCGTGCAAGGGATTCTCGGTCGGGAGAGGGGATATCGAACTCCGGTGATACTCGAGTGAGATCTATTGTTCCAGAGCTCCATGGTGGCGAGAACCAGGTAGCTGATCCATTTTCCCGAGCCTTAGGGCCAAGCTGATACCGTCGGGTTTCCCTCCCGCTGCTGGTGGTGGCTTCCGGCAGTGAGGTAAGTTAGGTTTTGGTGCTTGCTTTGGGATTGTTGGTTTTAGTTGGAACCTGTGATTGGGATGCCGGAATGAGAGAATGAGATGATGGTGGTTTCGTTCCTGGCAGTGTCACACTGGGAGGAGCACGGCCATACCCTCCAGCAACTGTTCTTCACCGGGAAGCAGTAGGTAATGTCTCTATTGTTCCAGATGTTTAATCTGTTGACCTAGGATTGTATGGATTGAGGTATTGTTGTGGCAGTGGCTTGCTGGGAAGGGCTCGATCACAATTCCAGCAGCTGGTTTGCCTCCATGAATTGTTAGGTAAGGCATTGTCAGCCTCGAACATGGATCTGTGGTGTAGGGGTTGTACTCCAATGGCGATTATGTATTGATTTGAGTTGCTTGTGGTGTATGTAGCACTATAGGAGCTCAAATCTGTGAATCTGTAGCATCGAGCAGTATTGGTGTGCTAGCGCCAGCGATCTCACCTTCCAGCAGAGAATCAACAGTGGGAAACTCACCGTGAGGTAAAGCTTTAGATTTTTCGAATACGTATTTATGCATTGGGGACGAAATGCATGATTTGGGAATTCAAATGGACATAGTTTCGGTTGGAAATTGTTTGATCTGAAGACATAAACTTGGGTTTTGGTTTGGGTAGTGCAAATTAGTGCGATTTCGTTTGGATAATGACTGGAACTCAGATTAAATTCGCATGCCTTGTACACTAGTCTAGTTATTCTGTTTTCTATGTATTCAGTTAAATTTTGTACGTTGACACAGGACTTTGATCGGGGCGAGTATTGTGACGAGGTTGACGTCGGATTCGACCTACATTTGAGGCGGGTACTTCTTAACTTGCTCCTTTAGATATCGGTTTAAGTGCATGAGTTAGTTTCATCTATGCAGTATTTATCTTGACTCCACTCATTTTATTTCTTGTGCTTGATACTTTATCCACTCAATCTTCGAGATGATCACTTTCTTATCTATACAGTCTCCCGTTGTTATTCTTGATACCTAGCAGATACTAGATGCCATGCTTACCTGTTTATGCTTATCTGTTTGATTACTGTTTATTTATGTTTAGTATTGAGCATGCAGATTCATGTAGCATACCTGATTTCCTGTTATATATATATGATGACTGTTGCATTATTCGCATCATGTCATTGCATGCATAGCCGACGACTTTGGCTCCCTTGTGGTTGAGACGGTCGTTGGCCTGGGCCGCACGCTCGGCCACTCATGGGTAGTGGTAGCTTGGAGCGTGCCGCATGTCCTGTCGTGCCCCCCACTCGCTCACTCATGGGTAGTGTCTGCTGGAGTCGCGGGCAGCAGGGACCCCCGTCGCAGACGTAGCTATTCAGCTACTATGTAACTGTCCCCTTGGCCACTCGAGAGTAGTGGTAGCTGGAGTGTGTATAGTTTGTCATTGTCCTGGCCTCTCGTCCATACTGGGGTCATGGACTTGAGGGGTGGGCGGGAGTGACCATCCGTGCATACGCTATTTTTTTTGATATACCTGCTTATGCTGTTTATGCTTACTTATGCAGTTCTGTTATCACATACCTGTTATATATGCTTGGACACTGATTACTATTACAGTATACTTTATATGTGATTCTGGTAGTTATGAGCAGTACTGTAGCAGTTTACTTTATCTCAGACCTTACACTGTTAGCCTAGGATATGGTTTCAGGTATGGATATATGTATACTTTGGTTACCCTGTAGTATCTGCTATTTATCTTTCCGAGACTGTATCCTTTTGTATTCCTGTTCTTTATGATACTCATGCACTGTCTATCCTATTACCCGCTGAGTTTTATACTCACCACCCGCATTGGTAATTTCACCAGGTAGCTGATAGCGATGCTAGTACGCTTGGAGGAGGATCCCGACTGCCGGTCCCATGTCACTTCTGAGGATGGTTTTACGGTTTTGGTTTTCATTTTATTGTGAGTTAAACCTTTGAATTTAGCATTGTAATAATTGAGCTGTGGACTTGTTATTTGTATTTGGTTGTTTTGCCGATGAGTCAAGCCGGGTCGGCCCGCTGTGAGTTTTTGTTATTTTATCTTTGTTATTCTTGTTTTCCGCTGTGTTTGACTTTACAGCCGTGTGGGCTGTATATTATCTGCATGGTTGTGATATATATTTGTATATGTATTATATGTGGTGTTGTATACCGGTTCTATTTGTCACTGCTACAGGGGAGGTGCTGTCCGATTTTCGTCGAACAACCTTACTCTCGGGGCGTGACATGTGAGATACGGTAAAATAAAATAATCTATAATGATTTAAGGGAATTTTTGGACATTTTTCTGGATTTATTTGGAGAATTTATGACAGTGTTTAAAGGGATAATGGAAATCACCCTTTGGGAGACTTATTAGGGTATTAATTAGGTGGAGTAATTAAACCCTACTTATATAAATGAGGAGCTACAGTGCCCTAAAAGCGCCACCTCATTCCTTCTTCGTGCCCACTCTGCCCCCTCTCGCCATTTCACCCGATTTCGCAGACAAGCTCAGCCGCGACTAATCGCCGGCGTCGGGAGTGCGAGACCAGTCTCCGGTCTTCCCCACGGCCGATCGGAGATCTCCCCGGTGGCATCCTTCGTCGAAACATAGCTTCGTGCAAGGGATTCTCGGTCGGGACAGGGGATATCGAACTCCGGTGATACTCGAGTGAGATCTATTGTTCCAGAGCTCCATGGTGGCGAGAACCAGGTAGCTGATCCATTTTCCCGAGCCTTAGGGCCAAGCTGATACCGTCGGGTTTCCCTCCCGCTGCTGGTGGTGGCTTCCGGCAGTGAGGTAAGTTAGGTTTTGGTGCTTGCTTTGGGATTGTTGGTTTTAGTTGGAACCTGTGATTGGGATGCCGGAATGAGAGATTGAGATGATGGTGGTTTCGTTCCTGGCAGTGTCACACTGGGAGGAGCATGACCATACCCTCCAGCAACTGTTCTTCACCGGGAAGCAGTAGGTAATGTCCTGTGATTTGATGTTAAGTTGAGAGGATTGTATGGATTGAGGTATTGTTGTGGCAGTGGCTTGCTGGGAAGGGCTCGATCACAATTCCAGCAGCTGGTTTGCCTCCGTGAATTGTTAGGTAAGGCATTATCAGCCTCGAACATGGATCTGTGGTGTAGGGGTTGTGCTCCAATGGCGATTATGTATTGATTTGAGTTGATTGTGGTGTATGTAGCACTATAGGAGCTCAAATCTGTGAATCTGTAGCATCGGGTAGTATTGGTGTGCTAGCGCCAGCGATCTCACCTTCTAGCAGAGAATCAACAGTGGGAAACTCACCGTGAGGTAAAGCTTTAGATTTTTCGAATACGTATTTATGCATTGGGGACGAAATGCATGATTTGGGAATTCAAATGGACATAGTTTCGGTTGGGAATTGTTTGATCTGAAGACATAAACTAGGGTTTTGGTTTGGGTTGTGCAAATTAGTGCGATTTCGTTTGGATAATGACTGGAACTCAGATTAAATTCGCATGCCTTGTACACTAGTCTAGTTATTCTGTTTTCTATGTATTCAGTTAAATTTTGTACGTTGACATAGGACTTTGATCGGGGCGAGTATTGTGACGAGGTTGACGTCGGATTCGACCTACATTTGAGGCGGGTACTTCTTAACTTGCTCCTTTAGATATCGGTTTAAGTGCATGAGTTAGTTTCATCTATGCAGTATTTATCTTGACTCCACTCATTTTATTTCTTGTGCTTGATACTTTATCCACTCAATCTTCGAGATGATCACTTTCTTATCTATACAGTCTCCCGTTGTTATTCTTGATACCTAGCAGATACTAGATGCCATGCTTACCTGTTTATGCTTATCTGTTTGATTACTGTTTATTTATGTTTAGTATTGAGCATGCGGATTCATGTAGCATACCTGATTTCCTGTTATATATATATGATGACTGTTGCATTATTCGCATCATGTCATTGCATGCATAGCCGACGACTTTGGCTCCCTTGTGGTTGAGACGGTCGTTGGCCTGGGCCGCACGCTCGGTAGTGGTAGCTTGGAGCGTGCCGCATGTCCTATCGTGCCCCCCACTCGCTCACTCATGAGTAGTGTCTGCTGGAGTCGCGGGCAGCAGGGACCCCCGTCGCAGACGTAGCTATTCAGCTACTATGTAACTGTCCCCTCGGCCACTCGAGAGTAGTGGTAGCTGGAGTGTGTATAGTTTGTCATTGTCCCGGCCTCTCGTCCATACTGGGGTCATGGACTTGAGGGGTGGGCGGGAGTGACCATCCGTGCATACGCTAATTTTTTTGATATACCTGCTTATGCTGTTTATGCTTACTTATGCAGTTCTGTTATCACATACATGTTATATATGCTTGGACACTGATTACTATTGCATTATACTTTATATGTGATTCTGGTAGTTATGAGCAGTACTGTAGCAGTTTACTTTATCTCAGACCTTACACTGTTAGCCTAGGATATGGTTTCAGGTATGGATATATGTATACTTTGGTTACCCTGTAGTATCTGCTATTTATCTTTCCGAGACTGTATCCTTTTGTATTCCTGTTCTTTATGATACTCATGCACTGTCTATCCTATTACCCGCTGAGTTTTATACTCACCACCCGCATTGGTAATTTCACCAGGTAGCTGATAGCGATGCTAGTACGCTTGGAGGAGGATCCCGACTGCCGGTCCCATGTCACTTCTGAGGATGGTTTTACGGTTTTGGTTTTCATTTTATTGTGAGTTAACCTTCGAATTTAGCATTGTAATAATTGAGCTGTGGACTTGTTATTTGTATTTGGTTGTTTTGCCGATGAGTCAAGTCGGGCCGGCCCGCGGTGAGTTTTTGTTATTTTATCTTTGTTATTCTTGTTTTCCGCTGTGTTTGACTTTACAGCCGTGTGGGCAGTATATTATCTGCGTGGTTGTGATATATATTTGTATATGTATTATCTGTGGTGTTGTATACCGGTTCTATTTGTCACTGCTACAGGGGAGGTGCTGTCCGATTTTCGTCGGACAACCTTACTCTCGGGGTGTGACAATTTATTGGTATCAGAGCGACCTTGCGACCGTGAGTGCGCCTGTGGCAGGAGCACCCAGGGCACCACCTAGCGAGGGAGATTCTGGGATTTGTCTGTGGTGTGATTTGTGATTACACAACGAGGACGTTGTGTCTTTAAGTGGAGGTGATTGTAATATCCCGGTTCTGAGATTCTAGTTAAGTATGACTAAAAAGGGTTAGATGGTACTATCCATATCACCAAGGTGCACCTTCCTTTTCGGAAGCCCAAACTTAAGAACTCCAAAGTTAAGCGTGCTTGGCTTGGAGAAATCTGAGGATGGGTGACCTCCTGGGAAGTTTTCCAGGGTGCATGCGAGTGAGGACAAAGCACGCTGAAAGGACCTCTGGTGGTCTGTGGAGCTAGTCGTCAACCCGATGGACAATTCTGGTAGCGTGCCCGGTTCGGTTCGGGTGGGGCCCACCCAGGCCGGGGCGTTACAGTTTAGGTCTACAACTTTCTCTAAGCCTCTAATTCAACCTTGGCCGAAACCTAAAGGTAAGGTTTCTAGGTTTTTTCATGCAACTTAAGACATGGAAATTAAATCTAACATTGTATAGAAAATCATACATCATGAGGAAGCATAAACAAGTATAGTTTAGGTCTACAACTTTCTCTAAGCCTCTAATTCAATCTTGGCCGAAACCTAAAGGTAGGGTTTCTAGGTTTTTCATGCAACTTAAGACATGGAAATTCAATCTAACATTGTATAGAAAATCATACATCATGAGGAAGCATAAACAAGCATGGTTAGATTTCAAAACCTTGCCCTACACCTTGTGTTCATCCTTGTCCGAAACCTAAGGTAAGACTCTAGGTTTTGTTTATACATCATGTAGCATGAAGACTTAACTAACAACATATAATAGATCATGTATCATGAAGAAGCATAAACAAGCATGTTTAAATTTCAAAACTTTGCTCTAAACCTTATGTTCATCCTTAGCCGAAACCTAAGGTAAGGTTCTAGGTTTTGTTTAAATAACATGAAGCATGAAAACTTAACTAACAACATGTAATAGATCATGTATCATGAAGGAGCATAAACAAGCATGTTTAGGTTTCAAAACTTTGCTCTAAACCTTATGTTCATCCTTGGCCGAAACCTAAGGTAAGGTTCTAGGTTTTGTTTATACAACATGTAGCATGAAAACTTAACTAATAACATGTAATAGATCATGTATCATGAAGGAGCATAAACAAGCATGTTTAGATTTCAAACTTTTACTCTAAGCCTTGTATTTCTTCTTGGCCGAAATCTCAAGAGTGAGGTTCTAGACTTTTTGTTACAACATGAAGCATAAATTGTAAACTTGACAACCATAAGTGACCACAACTCCTTATCTTGGTCGAAACTTGCAAGGAAATCCCTAAGTTTTTCAAACAACGTTTAAACATAAAGCGTACGAGAACTATTGTACTGCAGGTGAGGGAATACTTACTTCTCTCGCTTAATTCTCTAAGAGAAGTAACCTTGGTTGTGAAGCTTTTCCTAGAGAGAAAACCTTTTTGCTTGGTTCGGCAATGGTGAGGAAGAAGGAGCTTGGTTTCGGCGGAGAGGAAGAGGGAGGAGGAAGAGAAGAAAATGAAATTTTCTCTTTCTTTTTCTCCTTTTATTCCAAATGAAAGGAAGAAGGAAAAATGAACTTTTCCTTCCCTTTTCTTTTACTTATCCTAAATGAAGGGAGGAAGTAAAATTTTCTTTTCATTGTAAGAAGAGGAAGGAAACTTGGACTTCTCCTTCTTAGTGAGGAGAGCCTTCACTTTCCTTACCTTTAACCATAATTTCCCTCTTTTCCTATCAGCGCACCCCTGCTGGGGCTACTGGTTATAACATGGAACCACTTACTAAGAGGTCCAAGGTTCAATCCTTGGTCATGCCTCTTTTTGGTTCTTTTTATTTTATATTTTTTTTATAAAAGAAGAATCCACATGAAACCTATTTAATCATGCATAAATTCATGTAAAATTTCTAGGGATCCTATGGGTGTTACACCCTAAGTGGCTTCATGAAAGCTTTTTATATCTATTTGTCATAAGCCCCATCTAAAATAAGCTATCCTGCTCTTTTGATAATTTTTTGTAATTTAATCCTTACATGATTGCTAATTGAGATATTTTTTATTCTATGCAGTGGATTCAATTTTGAAATCCTTGGTCGATAAAGCAATTGACCTATCCACCAAAGAGCTCTGCCTTAAGGAGTAAGAATTGTTTGTTGAACGAGGCCCGTCCCTGGCTACTCCTTCTGGTAGGGCCTCTAAGAGTCACGCAACTGAGTCCAGTGCATCCGCTACTTCTGGAGAGTTGTCTTCGGATTCACTTCCCATACTTGAAGATTAACCTTAGAGAAAGATGCTTCTCGAAAGAAAAAAATGCAAAGGACATAAACTGACCCTTTCCCCATCTCCTAAGAGGCAAGCCTCCTTTTTGGAAACACCCTCTTTGCCTCTGTCGTAAGCCCAAGAAGAGTTCGTCCGAGAGGAGGAGCAATCTTCAAAATGAACCTTATCTAGTTGTCCCTTGGCCAGTCCAATCCTAGGAACCAAACCAACACAGGAGGTCCTTTTTAACCATGTGACTTCTCACTGCCTGTATTTTTTGTATCCCCTTATTACTACACCGAGTCGACCTTATCAATTGTCTATCACTTTTGCTCTATCATCTACCTAAGACACGATTGTTTCAATAGCCACCTCTTTATCTGCCATCTTAATACTACTAGAGGTTGTCTAACAAATGCTTGAAATCAACTCAGTGAGCTTGCACCTATGGATTTGGCAGATGAGTATTCTTATGAACAAACCAAAGTAATGTGATTTGCATTATTGTTTTCACCCATATCAAATGCTCACACTAATGCTTATCTTTTAGCATTGGGCGATGAGCATGGGAGTGGCCCAATAATTGTATACCCTACCTCAAGAAAATGACTTACTGAAGTAGCAAGCTTCTAATCATGGCCTGATAAAAGAGTTAGATGTTCAGCTCCAAGAGGCTTAAAAGCTAGCCAAAATTGAGCTTGAGAAAGTGGCCAACCTGAAAATTTATCTGGACAACTCCGAGGCCCAACTCCAATCAGAAATAACTCTATGGGTGAAAATGAAAATAGAGCTGGACAAGCAAACTGCCAAGATTTCATAATTGTCCACTCAGCTACATGAGTTACGAGTTACGCACAATGCCAAGCTGACCACTAAAGAATCTAAGCTGACAGATCAACGTGCTGAATGAGATTCTTTGTGCTCCAATTTGGTGAGTACTCAACATAAAGTGACAACTGCCAGGGCAAACCTAACGATCTATCAAGCAGGGGAGGATGAAAGGTTCGAGACAAGAAAAAAAGTCCTTTTTCTGGCACGTGAGTTTAATGCACCCATCACCCACTCTCTTGCTAAAGCACTCCTATACAGAGTGGATGGTGCCATGAAGTAATTAAAAAAAGGTGGCTATCTGACTTCTGATCCCCCTGCCACTTTCTTGGATCGCAAAGGGATAACCCAGAGCGATCCACCTAGCTTATTTCCAAACCTATTGTAATTTGCCTTGTTTTACTTCGGTGTTTTAGTTAATGAACCATATATAAATATTTTCCATGAATATAGCTTGACTTTCATTTTAGCTCTCTTTACTATAAAATTTAGTAGTACAGTAATTTATGTTTTTCCTTCCTTAACCTATGTATATTAAAGATACCATAAATCTTAACAAGCAAAAACTTGGGCGAGATAGAACAACAATTTAATCAAGGGAAAAACAACCTTCATAGATTCCCCTTCGGAGTGGAATTCGTCCTTGAATCGATTATAAGGTATAAAGTGTTTCTAGCTAAGTATGACAACCCTTATAACCGAACGGGCTTAAGTTGGCTTGAGTTTGCTTCCACTTAGGTTTAGATTTTAAGGAAAGATAGACCACACTAAATATTACCTATATAGGTGGTGATGTTTAGGCTCGGTCAGAATAAAACTTGGTCAGTATTAGTTCTGTCCGGACTCTTGAATTAATCGAACACAATTCTGGCCATGTTGCTTTACTCTCACGTGAGTCATAAAAACTCGCGCAAGCACAGGGCTAGCCATGCTTTAAAAAGAGTTACACAAAAAACCAAGTTTGCCTCTATAAAAGCATCAACGCTTCTAGAGGACTACCTGTCCAATTAGTTACTACTGTAGGTTTTTGATTGGTGCACGTATGTATTTGTGATTATGAGTATACGACTTTTCCTATACCCACCGTTTTATCTTCTTCATCTAATAGGTAAAAATACAACCCGCCATTTTACAATTATAATTCGACAGTTCTGTTGAATATGTTATTTTAACATGCCCCTATAATTTTTTTTTTGAAAACCCTAAGAGTTTTACTTCTCCTTCTCCATTGTTCTCACCCTCATCATTCATCTCATCTTCTTCCTTGCCATGGATGAATATAATGAATAGTACACACAATGCTCCTTCGATTTCACCCTCATGGATTCCTACGACCTCACCCTCAACTACGGACTTCCCTCTTACATAGTTATTCCCACTAGCCAAGACTGCCCTCATCTTCCACCGATGGAGAGTATTACTATCTTTAGAGAACAGGTCATAGCCAGATTTAGTTTCCCCCTTCCCCTTTTCTTTGTTACCGTTAGCCAATATTTTTGCATTCCGCTCCACCAGCTTATTCCCCAATCCATTCGCATCTTAAGTGTTGTTGTTATTGCTTTTCATTTGTTTAATGTTCCTCATTCCCCTCATCTATTCCACCATTACTTCTTTCCTCGACAAGTGGAAGATGGTCTATTTCATATTCAGACTCGCCCTAAGGTGATTCTATTTAACAGGATTCCGGCCTAGGATGAGTGGAGAGACAAATACAATTTCCTTCACCTTCCCGACACTCTGCCCTATCCCACAACCTAGCAATGACATCTTCACCCTGTTCCTAATTTGGGTAATATTCACACAGACCCAATCCTTTACCAAGCTCTAGATCAACTAAGTGGTTTGAAGCTTAACATGCCCGAGTTGACCATAGAAGGCTTATTGTATTTTTTTGCTTACTTACGGTTGACTTCAGTCTAAGTGCCACATTTGGTATAAAGAAATCCTTACCTTTCCTTAATTATTCACTATCTCTTAGTCAATTGTTATAATCGCTCACTTCTTTTTGCAGCGGAGGCCATTACCCTGGCCTTCCTTTTCAGAAACACTCAGTTGACCAAAGAGGTTTTAAATCAGATAGGTGAGGTCGTATTAAAGGAGCGTCAACTCGAGGAAGCCTCTATCTCTATTGACCTATTCCCATCAGCAGAACCTTCCCTTAACTCTTCCTCTAGCTCTTCAAATTCAAATGCTCCTCTCATAGGTAAGCACAAAAGGGCTTGATCAGAGTCTTCAAGTCTGAATCTATTAAAGCAACCAACCATTGAGGGGACTCCGCTTGATATGATTGAAGTCTCTTTCTATTAAGGTAAGGAGCTTGGATCTCAAAAACATAGTCACTCTCGTTTTAGAATTGCTATGATGAAGCCAAGCATTCTTATATCCATGTCTCATGAGACCACCCCAGCTATCAGGCCGATCGAGATAATGTCAAACCTTCCATCTACTCAACTAACAATGACACAAGCCTAGTGCTCTTCAATCATCCCCTGTTCCAAACGAACTCCTAATACAAGATCAGCTAGTCGTACACCTAGATGATCAGTATCCGAGTAGGGTCCTGGGTTGGTTGAGCAAATATCAGAACCTTTACCCACCCAACCAACTTTTGTTCGTTCGTAGTCCCTTGGGATCCCCCTCGCTCTTCCTTCGAGGTCACCTTTTCTAACTAGTTCCCTATGCCGCTTCAAACATTCTTATGCACTACCATTTCAATAAGGGATAGAGCTTACTACTCTCTCCTTGTATGGGATATTGAAATTAAAGACTCACTAGAGGAATCTTTGGTACAATCACACGAACAATCGCAAGGGGTCTAAGTATCGGAGTGCATCGATGAACATGCCCAAAATGCCACTGCGGTAAGCCTGTGACTGAGTTTTTCTTGTAAATTATCTTCCTGAGTTATGACCCTATCATTGTTTTGCTCAATTCCATGCTTCAGGACTACACTTAGGCCAACTAGTCAAGGACCTAGACCATGCTAATAAGGTTTTAACATAATTGGTAAAAGAACAAGAAGCAGCTGCCTCCATTCCTAAGACTAAAGTGATCCACTTGCAAAACGAAGCTGAAGTTCAAGTCGGGATCCTCTCAGAATTAGGACAAATCTTGAAGGAGTCCTATCAATTAGTGGATTCTCAATAGATGGACCAAAAAAAAAAAATTAGAACTTCAATTACAATCCAATGAACCCAATCTTTGTGTAGAGAGTGCACTAAGAGACAAGACCCTTTTTGATTTGGCTCAAAAACTACTCTGTCAGAAGAACTAACACTCTCCTGCATGTCCAGATCCCCCAAATTGATCCAAGAATTAGCCTCAAAAAATTAATTGATAATAGATCAACAAAGGGAACTAAGTGCGTGAGATGCCCAAATAGGATCAGTACATGTTGAGCTGAACTCTGTACATACAGAGCTGCCCAACTATAAAGTAGAGGAACTACCCCAGGAGTTATCCTCAAAGAACTCGAGGCTGAAATAGGTTAAAGTTAGATTGGTTGTTTGTTTAATGTTTCTACCAAGTGTGCAGGAGTTGACTAGTCTGAAGGACCTAACACCAGGCTGAAATCCAGCTAGGTCTGTGGGGCCTGATAGTTGGTTCGAAGTCTAAATAGGTCTGTCAGGCTCGATATCTGGCGAGAAGTTCGGTTGTGTCCATGGGACCTAACAACTGGCCGAAGTCCAGTTGGGTCTGCGGACCTGACAACTGGCGAGAAGACCTGGTGGGTCAAAGGCAAGTCGAGAGACTACATTTGGTAAGTGAAGGTAATCAACTAGAGGAGAGATCCAGTGAGGACGTGTTCCCCGTTGAGGGAACTATAAGCGTCGATCCAACTAAGATCCATTTAGAAAATCTAAGTTGAGATCTTGACTAAATTGTTAGTTAGAGCCCTAGAGCCAATCATTTGATGATTGTTGTATGGACTCGTTGTATCATATTCTTGTATATAAATAAAGGCATTTGTTTTGGTTATTATACTTACTTGTATTGGTGCTAAATAACTAAGTATAATAGCATCCTTGAGTAGAAGGTTCTTACCTATATCAATCGATTGGTTGAATCGATAGTGAGATGATATAGGGAACACTACTCTTAATCATTCCTAGTCGAGTATTAGCATTCAGGCACAATGTTAATGTGACGAGACTAGCATGTAGGCCAACTCGATGACTTGATCTCACAAGTCATGGATATAGAGATATCAAGTTGACACATGGGTATGCATTGGAGAATGTATACTGAATGACCCACCATGAGAAAGTATCATGAATCGTTATATGAGTGTCATATACTTTCTCATGTGGCTATTAGTATGAATACTAGTCCTTGGACCTGAAGTCACCATGGTTCGCTACATAAGGAGTTACGTACTTTGGCTTCGTTAAACGTCACCCGTAACTGGGTGGACTATAAAGGTGATTACTGGGTATGTAACAAATTATGCGGAGGGATATGAATGATGTAAATAGGATCTATCCCTCCTATGTGATGGGAGTGACATCGATATTCTTGATAGAGTGAGACCACTAAGTGCATGGCCATACCCAAATGAGTCATTATGAGATATTGAGCTTATTTGATTGAGTGAGTCTACTTGGAGTTCAAGATTTAGATTGATTAGAGGATGACACGGTCTATGCTTTATATTGATCAATCTAGATGTCTAGGATAGAAGAACACTTATCATATATTGTGAAAAGTCACAATTAGTAGTCACAAGGTGATGTTGGATCTCAACATTCTTGTAACTTGGGTAGTAATGATATGTTGCTAGATACCGCTCATTACTTATGCTTCTAAATGGGTTTAGGAGCATTGCCAACGTTACAAGAACCTATAGGGTCACACACAAAGGGCAATTAGATGGAGATTAGATTCATTTGATGAACCTAAAGGATTAGGTTCATGTGATGAACCAAATTGGATTAAGAATAATCCAAATTAGGCTAATTGGGTTGGACTCAATTTAGTTCATGTGTAAGATGAGTCTAATTTAGACTTAGACTCATTGAATCAATTTAATTCAATGAATAGAGATTTATTAAATTAAAATTGACTTGAACCAATAGTTAGATTAGATCAACCATGGGAGAGAATTGGTCAAGTTTGACTTGACTTGAGAAGAAGATGAAGGGTCAAGTTTGACTTGACCATTTGCCACCTCATTTATGAGTTGGCATTAAGTGGGCCAATTATGATGTGCCACATCTGTAATGCCCGCCCTCCCACTAGTCAGGAGGGACGGGGTTACTTACAGTCATACGTTCATGCATACATATAAAATCATGGCAGCGAAAACAGTTATTTATTTTTTTTCTACACTAATTATTATGCTTATCATACTGAACATGTAGACATACTAGTATTCATGCATACAACTTCATTAATACCAACTACTTGAAACATGATTCATGATATCATAAGCATACTAGCATGAAAAATGAATAACATAAGTGCATAACTATCCATACTAGTTCAAGTACTATCAAAGAATAAAGACGACGCATGGTTCATATGCAAACTTAGAACATAAAAGCATAAAGAAGTTTTCTTCCACCGTGCCACTGCCACACACACTCTTTCCCTTCCTGCTGCTCCTCTTAGTTTAGCCATTCCTTTCCTTTTTCTGCAGTACAAGGAAACATAAAAAACTATAAGCCCATAGGCTTAGTAAGTCCCTTTCCTACTCACAAAAATCATGAATCATGCATGAACATAAAGTGGTAACATGTTCATTTGGTAAATCATAACATAACATGTGAGAGAATAAGCATAAATTCATATCATATCATGTGAGAGCATAAACATAAAGTCATACCATATCATGTGAGAGCATAAACATAAAGTCATATCATATCATGTGAGAGAATAAGATCATATTATAGCATGTGAGAGCATAAACTTAAAGTGGTAACATGATCATATAAGCATCATAGTCATATTTTCAAGAGCATCTTAAGTAAGCATAAAGGAAACCATATAACATGAACTTGTAGATGCAAGATGTTCTTTTGAAAACATGTATCATGAAATGAGTATACGCAATATGTCCTTTTTGAAAACATATATCATATACATACTTAAACATAATCTCAACATGAGGGTCCGGCTTGTACCACATACATACATAAATGTGTGCATGCTAAATAGATCCAAGGTAACAAATCTTGAACCTACTAGGAACTAGGCCCGTTTCATAGACCATCGACCTAGGGGCAACTTAGGATCCCATCCCTTTTACTAGGCTCGTTTCATAGACCATCGACCTAGGGGCGCTTATGGAGCCCACCCTTGGTACAAGCCATACAAACGTAAAATAGCATATCATGTTTCTTATCATATCATAGCGTATCATATTTTTGTCATATCATGAAGAGAGCTCTTAATCCCAACTTAAGGGAAGCATCTCTTAGGCTTTTCATCTTCATAAGCCTTTCATAAACATATCATGATAGCATGAGGTGCACATAACATAAGCATATCATAAGGAATCATAACATGATGACATAAGTGCACAAAACATAAGCATATCATGAGAAATCATACCATGATGGCATAAGTGCACATAACATAAGCATATCATAAGGAATCATAACATGATGGCATAAGTGCACACAACATTTAGTATATAACATACAACATGGTGACCTAAAGCCCATAGCACATTATAAGGAGTCATTATCATGCATGGTTGGGGTTTTGATCTTCCTACAAGCCCTAACTCATTCTTGGCCAAAACCTAAAGGTGAGGTTCCAACTTTTCAATGCAACATGTAGCATGGAACTTAAACTAACAACATGCAAGAGATCATACATCATGAAGGAGCATAAACAAGCATCTTTTCATTTCAAAATTTTGCCCTAGACCTGGTATCTTAACTTGGCCGAAACTTCAAGGTAGGGTTTCTAAAATTTTAATACTACATGAAGCATAAAACTCTTAACTAACAACATATAAGAGATCATGTATCATGAAGGAGCATAAACAAGCATGCTTTCATTTCAAAACTTTGCCCTAGACCTTTTATCTCAACTTGGCCGAAACTTCAAGGTAGGGTTTCTAAATTTTTCTTGCAACTTAAGACATGGAAATTCAATCTAACATTGTATAGAAAATCATACATCATGAGGAAGCATAAAACAAGTATAGTTTAGGTCAACAACTTTCTCTAAGCCCCTTTTCTTTCCTTGGCCAAAACCTAAAGGTAAGGTTTCTAGGTTTTGTTTACACAACATGTAGCATGAAAACTTAACTAACAACATATAATAGCTCGTACATCATGAAGGAGCATAAACAAGCATGATTAGATTTCAAAACCTTTCTCTAAATCTTATGTTCATCCTTGGCCGAAACCCAAGGTAAGATTCTAGGTTTTGTTTATACAACATGTAGCATGAAAACTTAACTAACAACATGTAATAGATCATGTATCATGAAGGAGCATAAGCAAGCATGTTTTCATTTCAAAAACTTATCATGGTCGAACACTATGTGTCTTTTCAAAACATTTTAAGCGTAGCAAATGTAGGAGGCTACTTGTACTGCAGGTGAGGGGGAATACTTACTTCCTCTCGCTTAATTCTCTAAGAGAAGTAACCTTGCTTGTGAAGCTTTCCTAGAGAAGAATCCTTTTAGCTTGGTCTCGGCAATGGTGAGAAGAGGGAGCTTGGTTTTGGTGGAGAGGAGGTGGGAGGAGGAAGAGAAGAAAATGAAATTTTCTCTTTCCTTTTCTCCTTTTATTCCAAATGAAAGGAAGAAGGAAAAATGAACTTTTCCTTCCCTTTTCTTTTACTCATCCTAAATGAAGGGAGAAACCAAAACTCTCTTTCATTGTAAGAAGAAGAAGGAAACTTGGACTTCTCCTTCTTAGTGAAGAGAGCCTTCACTTTCCTTACCTTTAACCATAATTTCTCTCTTTTCATAACAGCACACCCCTGCTGGGGCTACTGGTTATAACATGGAACCACTTACCAAGAGGTCGAAGGTTCAATCCTTGGTCATGCCTCTTTTTGGTTCTTTTTATTTTATTTTTTTTTTAAAGAAGAATCCACATGAAACCTATTTAATCATGCATAAATTCATGTAAAATTTCTAGGGATCCTATGGGTGTTACAGTCCCCCATACCTTATAAAAGTTCATCCTCGAACTTAAAATAGCTCTGGGTACTTTTGTTTCGTATCGTCTTCGCGTTCCCAAGTGGCTTCTTCGAACCATTGATTTTGCCACAGAACCTTTCCTAAGGGTACCTCTTTGTTCCTTAGTCTTTTGATATCTCGGTCTAATATCTGAACCGGTCGGCTCTCATAACTTCGATCCTCTTGAACTTGTACTGTCTGTGGCTCGATCACTTGGTCTGTGCTCAGAATACATTTCTTTAGCATCGAAACGTGAAACACGTCGTGGAAAGCTGACATCTGTTGGGGCAGCTCTATCTCATAAGCTACCTTGCCGACCCTTTTCTGGATCTAATATGGTCCCACATAGCGCAGACTCAGCTTTCCCTTCTTTTCGAACCTCATCACTCTTTTCATAGGAGCTACCTTGAGAAATACCGAATCCCCGACACTAAATTCCAATGGCCTTCGTCGCTTATCTACATAATTTTTCTGTCGACTCTGAGCAGTTTCTATTCTTTGGCGGATGTTCTGTATAGCACGGGTGGTGTTGTCAATGAAATCTGTTCAGAATCCTATCTCCTTCTTTTCACCACCTTCGTACCAACATATAGGGGATCTACATTTCCTCCCTTACAAAGCCTCGTAAGGCGCCATTCCAATAGTAGCTTGGTAACTATTGTTGTAGGTGAATTTCGCTAAGCATAGATATTGGCACCAACTCCCCTTGAAGTGTATGGTGCAAGCTCATAACATATCTTCTAATACTTGGTTCACCCTTTCTGTTTGTCTGTCGGTTTGAGGGTGGAAGGCAGTACTGAACAATAGCTTTGTGCCAAGAGCCTTCTGAACACATTCCCAAAAATGTGAAATAAAGCGACCATCTCCGTCAGAAATAATGGTCTTAGGAATCCCATGTAATCTAATAATTTCCTTGACACATAATTGAGCTAGTTGCTCAATCGAATAGGTCATCTTGATTGCTAGGAAGTGGGCGGATTTTGTTAATCAGTCCATGATTGCCCATATAACGTCATAGCCATTTGTTGTTTTGGGTAATCCTGAAATAAAGTCCATAGAGATATCTTCCCATTTCCATTATGGAATTTGGATTGGCTGCAGTACTCCTCCAGGTCTCTGGTGTTCTGCTTTAACCCTCTAGCAAGTCAGACAGGTACTGACATACTGAGCCATGTCTCTTTTCATACCAAACCACCAGAATTTCTTTTTCAAGTCTTGGTACATCATTGTGGATCCAGGATGCATCGCATAGGGTGTTGCATGGGCTTCTTCTAGTATCTTCTTTCGCAACTCTGGGTCGTCGGGAATACATAAGCGATCCTTGAGGTATAATATTCCACTGTCAGCGATACAGAATCCATCATTCTTTCCCTCTAAGACTTCTTGCTTGATCCTTTGGATGCTTGGGTCACGGGTTTGCTTCCCCAATATATCGTCCAATAGCGTCGGTGCAATAGTCAGGGTAGAGAGCTGTCCGGACACATTTTCAACCCCGTAGCACTAAATTTCTCTTTGTTTCACAATAAATTCAAACATCGGTTCTGCTTCAGGCCGGAAAATCACTTTTCTCTTACGACACTCTATCGAAGCACCGTACTTGCTCAGGAAATCCATGCCCAATATTCTATCAAAATCCTACATGTCAAGCACTATCAGATCACAGTAGAGTTCTCTGCCTGCGATTCTGATGGGCGCGACTCACAACATATGAGCAGATGGCATTACTTCTCCTGAAGGCAGGGTCGTTAAGAATTTGCAATCTAAGGCTTGGGGTGGCATGTTTATCTTTCTTGTGAACAGGGTAGAGACGAACGAGTGCGTTGCCCCAGTATCAAATAATACAGTAGCATGCTGACTGAAAATAAATATCTGATCTGTGACAATGGTAGAAGCATTCACCACATCTTCCTTGGTGAGGTAGAAAATTCTGGCATTCGTCGTAACTGGCGGGGCCTCCAATCTCCCTTGGCTTATCTGAGGACCTTCTATCGCAGCCTGCATCAGGTGTAGCTGTGGGGGAGCACCTCTGTTCGGGACATACTGCTGAAGAGGTGTCTGACTCTAGGTAGGACAGTTTCTGGCCATACGTCCTTCCAATCTACAGTTGTAGCACTTATTTGTGCCCATATGACATTTTCCTGGATGTTTCTTCCCACATATGGTACACTGAGGGAACGTAGGTTGCTTGCTTGCTGGACCACCCTTAGAGTCATTTCATTGCTTTCTCTTGCCACTGTGGTTTCCTTTCCAGTTGGCTTTGGTGTTTTGAGATTTCTGTCCTCCCGGCTGGGCTTGACTTTTGCCCTCGTTCAGCGCCTTCAAGTAGTGTTCAGTGATCAGGGCACTTCTGATTAGCTCTTTGACAGTCTGCGGTCAATTAACTCCGCCGGCCACATTCAGAGCTATCTCGGGTCTGAGCATCTTCAGCATAAGTCTGACCCTTTCTCTTTCTATGCTGACCAACTCTGGGCATAGGCGCGCTAGATGGTTGAATCTCTTCACCGCTTCATTAACTGAGAGGTCACCTTGTCGGAACTCGGTGAACTCGTCATAGTGCTTGTTTGTCACACGCATGTGGAAGAATTCCTCAAAGAATTCAGTCTCGAAGTCCGTCCATCTCATTTGGTTTCCTTGTCTCTTTGCTTTAACTCGATCCCACCACATTCTGACATCGCCCGTAAGGCAGAACGATGCACACTTGACTTTCTCGTGTTCAGGCCAGTCCAATAGCTCCACTATACTCTCCACAGTCTTGAACCAGGCTTGGGCGTCCCATGGCTCACAATTACCGTAGAAAGCTTCCGGCTTCAATCTCTACCACTGAATCAGATACGCCTCCTGGCGAACCACTAGGGCTGGACCTACCGGTGGTACAGGTGTCGGTGGCACTGGAGCAGCCGTAGGTATGACTGGCATCGCAATCTGATTCCCTGGTGGGGTAGCAGGGTTCCCTTGTTATTTCATCAGAGTATTTATTATTTGCTGCTGTTCTGTGACCTGACGCTGAAGTTCAGTGACTACATGCATCAGATCAGGTGGAGGTACTGTCTCATCGACTCTAGTATTGCGTCTTCTAGCCATGCTTATCTTCATGAAAGACAACAAGGCTAGCATAAGTTATTATTATTCCTAATCTACCATCATGCATACTTAAATTAAAACTGTAACTTATCATAATTAAAAATGGAGTAGACATACATACTTAAATTAAAGCATTCCTTATCATACATAAAAAAAATAGCGTAGGCAGAGAAATTCTTAATTGGAGCGGCAGGATGTAGGTTTGATATGTGTGTGTAGTGGAAAGGCATACCTGCTCTAACACATAACTGTAACGCCCGCCCTCCCACTGCTCAGGAGGGACGGGGTTACTTACAGTCATACATGCATGCATACATATAAAATCATGACAGCGGAAACAGTTATTTATTTTTTTCTACACTAAACATCATGCTTATCATACTGAACATATAGACATACTAGTATTCATGCATACAACTTCATTAATACCAACTACTTGAAACATAATTCAAGATATCATAAGCATACTATCATGAAAGATGAATAACATAAGTGCATAACTATCCATACTAGTTCAAGTACTATCAAAGCATAAAGACAACGCATGGTTCATATGCAAACTTAGAACATAAAAGCATAAAGCAGTTTTCTTCCACCGTGCCACTGCCACATACACTCTTGCCCTTCCTGCTGCTCCTCTTAGTTTAGCCATTCCTTTCCTTTTTCTGCAGTACAAGGAAACATAAAAAACTATAAGCCCATAGGCTTAGTAAGTCCCTTTCCTACTCACAAAAATCATGAATCATGCATGAACATAAAGTGGTAACATGTTCATTTGGTAAATCATAACATAACATGTGAGAGCATAAGCATAAATTCATATCATATCATGTGAGAGCATAAACATAAAGTCATATCATATCACCTGAGAGCATAAACATAAAGTCATATCATATCATGTGAGAGCATAAGATCATATCATAGCATCTGAGAGCATAAACTTAAAGTGGTAACATGATCATATAAGCATCATAGTCATATTTTCAAGAGCATCTTAAGTAAGCATAAAGGAAACCATATAACATGAACTTGTAGATGCAAGATGTTCTTTTGAAAACATGTATCATGAAATGTGTATATGCAAGATGTCCTTTTTGAAAACATATATCATATACATACTTAAACATAATCTCAACATGAAGGTCCGGCTTGTACCACATACATACATAAATGCGCGCATCCTAAATAGATCCAAGGTAGCAAATCTTGAACCTACTAGGAACAAGGCCCATTTCATAGACCATCGACCTAGGGGCAACTCAGGAGTCCATCCCTTTTACTAGGCCCGTTTCATAGACCATCGACCTAGGGGCGCTTATAGAGTCCACCCATGGTACAAGTCATACAAAAGTAAAATAGCATATCATGTTTCTTATCATATCATAGCGTATCATATTTTTGTCATATCATGAAGAGAGCTCTTAATCCCAACTTAAGGGAAGCATCTCTTAGGCTTTTCATCTTCATAAGCCTTTCATAAACATATCATGATAGCATGAGGTGCACATAACATAAGCATATCATAAGGAATCATAACATGATGACATAAGTGCACATAACATAAGCATATTATAAGGAATCATAACATGATGGCATAAGTGCACATAACATAAGCATATCATAAGGAATCATAACATGATGGCATAAGTGCATACACATTTAGCATATAACTTACAACATGGTGACCTAAAGCCCATATCACATTATAAGGAGTCATTATCATGCATAGTTGGGGTTTTGATCTTCCTACAAGCCCTAACTCAATCTTGGCCGAAACCTAAAGGTGAGGTTCCAACTTTTCAATACAACATGTAGGATGGAACTTAAACTAACAACATGTAAGAGATCATACATCATGATGAAGCATAAACAAGCATGGTTAGATTTCAAAACTTTGCTCTAAGTCTCAAATTCAACCTTGGCCGAAACCTAAAGGTGAGGTTTTAAACTTTTAAATACAACATGAAGCATGAAACTTAAACCAACCACATATTAAAGATCATACATCATAAGGGAGCATATACAAGCATAGTTAGATTTGAAAACTTTGCTCTAAGTCTCGAATTCAACCTTGGCCGAAACCTAAAGGTGAGGTTTTGAACTTTTAAATACAACATGAAGCATGAAACTTAAACCAACTATATATTAAAGATCATACATCATAAGGAAGCATATACAAGCATGCTTAGATTTCAAAACCTTGCTCTAAGTCTCAAATTCAACCTTGGCCGAAACCTAAAGGTGAGGTTTTAAACTTTTAAATACAACATGAAGCATGATACTTAAACCAACCATATATTAACGATCATACATCATAAGGAAGCATATACAAGCATGATTAGATTTCAAAACCTTGCCCTAGACCTTGTATCTCAACTTGGCCGAAACATCAAGGTAGGGTTTTTAAACTTTTAATACCACATGAAGCATAAAACTCTTAACTAACAACATATAAGAGATCATGTATCATGAAGGAGCATAAACAAGCATGTTTTCATTCCAAAACTTTGCCCTAGACCTTGTATCTTAACTTGGCCGAAACTTGAAGGTAGGGTTTCTAAACTTTTAATACCACATGAAGCATAAAACTCTTAACTAACAACATATAAGAGATCATGTATCATGAAGGAGCATAAACAAGCATGTTTTCATTTCAAAAATTTGCCCTAGACCTTGTATCTCAACTTGGCCGAAACTTCAAGGTAGGGTTTCTAAATTTTTATTGCAACTTAAGACATGGAAATTCAATCTAACATTGTATAGAAAATCACACATCATGACGAAGCATAAAACAAGTATAGTTTAGGTCTACAACTTTCTCTAAGCCCCTTTTCTTTCCTTGGCCAAAACCTAAAGGTAAGGTTTCTAGGTTTTGTATACACAACATGTAGCATGAAAACTTAACTAACAACATATAATAGATTGTACATCATGAAGGAGCATAAACAAGCATGATTAAATTTCAAAACCTTGCTCTAAACCTTATGTTCATCCTTGGTCGAAACCTAAGGTAAGATTCTAGGTTTTGTTTATACAACATGTAGCATGAAAACTTAACTAACAACATGTAATAGATCATGTATCATGAAGGAGCATAAACAAGCATGATTAGATTTCAAAACCTTGCTCTAAACCTTATGTTCATCCTTGACCGAAACCTAAGGTAAGATTCTAGGTTTTGTTTATACAACATGTAGCATGAAAACTTAACTAACTACATGTAATAGATCATGTATCATGAAGGAGGATACACAACCACTTACCAAGAAGTCCAAGGTTCAATCCTTGGTCATGCCTCTTTTAGGTTATTTTTATTTTATTTTTTTTTAAACAAGAATCCACATGAAACCTATTTAATCATGCATAAATTCATGTAAATTTTTTAGAGATCCTATGGGTATTACAACATCATGAAGGCTAGCACATGTGTGTGCCACCTCATGAGGGAGATCAAGAGATGTGACTCTTGATATCCCATGGAGGTTTAAAAGCCTTCCTGAAAAGTGGCCGGCAACTTATGTCATTTTGTGTGAGTTTCATTTTTGGTGTAACTCCCATCTTCTTCCTCGTCTCATCTTCTTCTCCCTCTCTTCCTCCTTGTCGTGACCATCAAAGGTGCTAGCACACCTTTTGTGTGGTTTTCTCATCTCTTTCTTGTGTGGATACACATAGAGGAGTATCTACTTTGATACTCTCGAGATCCGGTGAACCTTGGACGAGTGGGATTACGCGAAGGGCTTCGCATCAAGGGTAACCTCTTTTTCTTTTGTAGATCTAGTGTAGATCAAGGTTAGAGAAACTTGTACACAAAATTTTGTTTTATAAACTTCGCACGGATTCGTGGCATGGGAATTTCGGGGTTTTCGCAACGCAAAAAATGGTTTTTGTGGTCTGAAAAATCCAACAGATTCTAGTCTCGAGGAGACAAGATCTAATTACTACCCTATCTTCTATATTATGCTAACTTTGTTTTGCAGGGTAGATATAATTTGTATTACCTGTACTAACTTTTTCTTGTAGGGAGAAGGATGCTGAAGAAAAGGGGTCTGGGCACCCGGAAGGAGTCTGTGTGCACAGAAGGAGTCCGGGCACTCAGATCTGGTCCAGGCACTCGTACCAGGTTGGCCCTGGCAGTTCGGGCACCCGAACTCGGTCCAGGTACCCATACCTGAAACTTCATCCACAAGTTGACATGGAGCGTGTTGGTTGGCTCAGCCACGTGGTCCAGGCACTTGGAGGCGGTTCCAGGCACCTGGAGTGGACCTATATAATGGCCTTCGACCCTAAGCTTTAACACAACAACTGCAACAATCTTCTCTGCTGCTAGGTGCTCTGAAAATGCTCCCACAATGCTGCTATGCTCCATCGACAACCAAACTTCAGCTTTAAGTAGTTTTTTTATTGTCGGTAATTTTTTAATATAGTTCTTGTACTTGAAACTAGTAACCAATTTTGATCTATTAGTGGATTGCCCAACGAAAGCACTCGACGAGTGCAAGCCTTGGAGTAGGAGTCGCCAAAGGCTCTGAACCAAGTAAAAACTTGGTCGTGTTAGTATTGCTCTTTATTTTTCCACTATGTCTCAATTTTTAAAATCAAATTTTTGACGATCGCTATTCACCCCCCTCTAGTGTCTTTTTGATCCTACAAGTGGTATCAGAGCAGCTACCGCTCTGAATTAATGCAACCATCAATCAGATTAAGGTGGTGATATTTTTTTTCTATTTTTTTTTTATTTTGAGCTTTTTTGATATAATCCAAATTAGTACAATTATCTCTTTGGATAATTTTTCTTTTTTCGTTGCAAACTACTCTGAATTGGTACAACACCAGTTCGGTATTAATATTTTAATTGGGTTCATTTTTTTCTCTTTTTCCTGTCTATGTGCAAGACTCATGGCCCAAAATGAGGGATACACTATTGTTCGTCCTCCCCTATTCAACGGTGATGACTTCTTGTACTAGAAGAAGCAGATGGAGGTATATCTGAAGACCCACTTCGATCAATAGTTCAGCGTCACCAAAGGCTACAAGGCTCCCGTCGACAATGTCGGAATTCCAATGGACCCAGAAAATTGGAATCCGAAAATAAAGAAGAAGGTCCAAATCGAATTCAAGGCTCTCAACACAATCCAGTGTGGATTAACAAAGGAGTAGATAAACCACTTCGACCCACGTGAAAGTGCAAAGGAGCTTTGGGATTAACTTATCAAACTACATGAGGGAAACAACGATGCGAAGGTAACAAAAAAGGATCATTATTTAAGTAAATTAAATAATATAAAAATGTAGGAAGGAGAATTTGTGTGTCAACTTCATACAATCGATCATCAAATGGAGAACCGACACTTGATAAGGTATGCTTTAAACATGTTTCCTTGAAATGCACTATGGGCATCTATCGTAGATGCTTATAAAATTTTGAGAAACTTATTTAAATTAAAACTCAATGAATTATTTTATGAACTTGAATTCCATGAACAGAATAACTCAAAACATGTCAAGAAAGGTGTTGATCTTTTTGCAGGTCCATCAAAAGAAGTCAAACAAAAGATCAAACTAGTGCCAGAATTTGAATCTGACTCAGAAGACAAAGAAGAACAACTTGTGAACATATTCAGAAAAATGTTCACAAGAAGAAAGAACAACTTCTTGAAGAAAGATCTTCAAAAGGTAATCAAGTCAAATGACACAAAGGCAAAGATCACATGCTATGGGTGTAACAAGAAAGGACACTATATGCACGAGTGCCCAAAGGCGAAAGATGACAAATCCAAAGCAACCAGAAAGAAAAAGGCACTCAAGGCGACATGGGATTAATCATCTTTAGAAGAATCGGATGCCGAAGATCAGATGCACCACAACTACCTTGCACTCATCGCAATAATATTGGAATCAGAAAGCAAGTGGGAATAAGACGACAAGTCTAAAGATGAATCAAGCCACGAGTCTGCACTCATTTCCAAAGGTTCGAACGAGGTATCTTCTATCCTAACCACAAAATTCTTTAGAATTGTCATATGTTTAAATAAAAAATTAATTAAATTTAAAAAACAAAATGAAACACTCCTTGAGGAAAATCAACACCTCAAAGACTAGATTTAATGTACAAATCCAAATAAAGTTGTAAAACTTGAGGATGAAAACACAATATTAAAGAATGAAATTAACAAACTTAAATGATTATTAGAATCCTTCACAACTAGATCTAAAAACTTGAATTTAATTCTTAAAACCTAAAAAGCTATATATAATAAATCTGGGCTTGGTTACAAATCCAATTCAACAAATAAAACATTTATATCACTTATAAGACAAAATAAGAGACAAACTAAAATTTGGGTTCTAAAAGCATGCCTTACCACGCAAGTAGGACTCAATAAATTCTATGTACCCAAAATTGAAATTCATTATCTAAAACCAAATCCAACTAAACCCATTAACTCAAAACTAAAGAATCAAATAAATCAAATAATAAAATAAAGCCAAACAAGTCAAACTCAAATGAATCAAATAATAAAATAAAGTCAAACAAGTCAAATTCATATAAATCAAATAATAACTAATAAGTTTATTATAAATATAAAAATAAATGACATAAACCTAAAACATAAAAAATTAATAATTTAAGGGAGACTCTAAATTAGTTGACACCTCCAAAATAATAGTTTACCCAGTTGGGTAATTAGGATTAGATCAAATAGGGACAAAAGTTTAATTTGAAAAATAGCACTGGAGAAGTTTTGGATGATAGTAAGTTAGGGAAGCTCTGTCTATGCATGTTTAGGAAGATATGGTTTCAACCCGATGCATTTGGCTTAATGGAACTAACTGAAGCTACCCTCTTTTAATCCTAATTAGTTAGACTAAAGTTTTATAATTAAGTTCAGTGAATAGGACTATTTGGGAAACCTCAAAGGCATGGTTACTCTAATGATGTCCAAGTGACTCACCACAACCCACAAGTTTATCAGAAGAATGTCTATTTATTGAACCCAAAGCTAAACTTGAATCTAACACAAAGTTAAACCAAACCCTGAAATTTAATTTAACTCATCTCACAAAACAATAGGATCCCTCTTGTTTGAAAATTTAGACTGGTAAGATGAATAACGATAATTTAAAAGTAAATTAAATTTAACTAATTAAACTGAAATCAAATAATTAACTCATTAAAATTTTGAGCAAATAAGTTTAAAAATATTTCTTGTGTCTGAAAAATCTTAGATAAGGGGGAGAATATTTATTCAGATAATTTTTAAAATTCTAGGAAAATTTATTTACTTATTTTCTAAAAATTACCTATTTCGTTAGTTTATCAAAAAATTATTTTTTCCTTAGCCTAGATCAAACCCCTAGAAAGCATGATCTTATAGATCTAGGAATTGAGCATCTCATAAACACACTAGATTACCCTGATTGTGTATGTATAAATATAGAATGATGTGAGATGTGTAGCCATTTTGCTTATACTTCAGATGCTTATATCGGTACATCAACATAAGTCTAGGCAAAAAATACAACAGAATATTGATTAAATCAAGTAGTCTTTTTTCAGTAAATATCTAATTAGACATAAATACTTGATTTGACTAACGAGGTAAACACTGCTATTTTATGATAGTTAGTTTGTAACCAAGTGTTAGATAGTTAAGGAGCAATAATAGATGAATACTTTCAACTAAGCTTTTATTACTACTACTCTTCTTATATTTTTATCTCAATTAGTCTTCTAACCTATGCGAAGTTCAGTAGTACGTATTGTCATTGTCTTCTGTGAGATTTCTGGGACACAGGGTCACCAGTAGGCGTATATCGTAGATAGAGGTTGTTACCAGTTAGGAGTAGTCGTAGTCTATACAAGAGACTCGCAACTTCCTTGGTTTGGCTAGATATTACCGAAGAATGGTCGAGGGTTTCTCTAGAATTTTTATGTTGTTGACTGAACTGTCTAGAAAGAGTGGAATTTATTTGGGCAGATGCTTACAAGATCAGTTTCAGGAATTGAAACAAAAAGCTGATAACTGCACCTGTCTTTGTTTTACTTTCTAGTGTAGACAAATTTATACTCTACATAGATGTATTGTACCTGGAGTTTGGTACAGTTTCGATGTAGAATGATAGAGTAGTCTCGTGCCAGTAGTTAGAATTCTCGTGTAATGAAAATGAGATTCTTTTCTTCCATGAGAGATTAGGTGTGTTCGTAAGTCACTTCTTATCCGGGAGGAGTTACTTTAGGAAACACCTCAATCTAGATTTGTGATACATCCGGATGACACCCGATGTATAGAGACTTAGAGCATTCCTATTGGTTGAATGACATGAAAAAGACATCATGAATTTTGTAGCTTGATGTCTAGTATGTCAGCCAGTGGAGGCTGCACATCAGAGACCAATAGGATTGTTTCAGTAGATTCGCATATTGGAATAGAGTTGGGAGTATGATATGATGGATTTTTTTACGGGATTACCCATGACATGGAGAGGATATGATGCGATTTGGGTAATCATTATTTGGTTGACTACTTTGCTCCTTTTCTATGGATTTATAGGACGAATTCTTGAGATTAATTAGTAGGGTTATACTTTAGAGAGATTACCCGACCTTATTGTAAGGAAATAGGTTGCTAAACACGCAAACGCGCAGCGAAAAAACCTATTTCCTCCAGAAGATCTAGGCGAAGGGAGAAGAAAAATATACTAAGTTTACGTAGGAACATGAGAGATTATACCTTTGTAGCGTGCTCACGAACTCCCGACAGCTCGGATCACAGCACGATCTCGCGTTCGCACCTCTACAGTATCCACACGAACAAGCGTTCGTTTGTCTCACAAACTCACAAGATGGAGAAAGGTTGTGCTAGAAACCTATGGAGTGGATTTCAGCCAAGAGGAGAGGAGCAATGAGAATGAAGAGAATTAAGCCAAAATGAAGAGAAAAACACTTAAGTATTTTCATCTAATGAAAATACTTAATTAGAATTAATAGCCTTAATGAGCATTTACACTCCATTAAGGACCACACACTTGTAACTCCTCATTTAAAATAACTCCTCATTTCAATTTTGAAAATTGAATCAAATGTATCATTGAATTTTGAAATTCAATGAATGTCTCATTAATCCTCACTTGAGTCTAACTCAAGTCTCCTCACTTGAGTCTAACTCAAAGTTAATTCACTTGAGTCTAACTCAAGTCTAATTCAATCAAGTCTTACTCAATTAATCTCATACAATTCAAATTCAATGAATCACATTTCATTAATTTGAATTGACTCCTTGAGTCTAGTTTGAATTGGACTTAGTCCAACAATTAGATCCAATTGAGTCTAACTCAATAAGTCCAATTCGGATAAGACTTAATCCAATGATTCATATGAACCCATCTCCAAATCTACTTGTTCTTTGTGTGTGACCCAATAGGTTCTCGTAATGTCGGCAATGTACCTAAATAAACATTTAGATACATAAGCAATGAGTGACATCTAGCAAGGTATCATTGCTACCCAAGTGACGAGAAGGTCAAGATTCGACCTAACCTGTCCGTGACTATTATCTTGTATGACTTGGTCCTTCTATCCTTGATATCTAGATTGATCAATGAGGTATAGACCGTATCATCCTCTTATCAATCTTTGTGTTTCTTGATCTCTAAGTTGACACACTCAATCAAACAAGCTCAATATCTCATATTGACTTATTTAAGCATGACCATGCTTTCTTTGTGTCCTACTAATCATGGGGCCCACAAATATCACTTCTGTCATATGGAAGAGATATATCCCATCTACATCACTCACATCCCTCCGCATAATTCATTGCATACCCAGTGATCGACTTTATTGTCCACCTTGTTACAGGTGACGTTTGTCGATACCAAAGTACACAACTCCTTATGTAGGGAACCGTAGTGACTTTAGGTCTAAGGACTATTCATACCAATAGTCACATGAAAATGTTTATGACACTCATATAATGATCCATGAAACATTCTCATGGCAGGTCATTCAGTATATATTCTCTAATATATACCTATGTGTCAACTTGATATCTCATATCCATGACTTGTGAGATCAAGTCATCCGTTGACCTACATGCTAGTTTCAATACATTAATATTGTCCTTGTATATTAATGCTCAACTAGGAATAGTTATGAGTAGTGTTCTCTATAATATCTCACTATCAATTCAACCAATTGATATACTGTAGATAAGAACCTACTGTTGGGTTTTTCGGGCCGCGAAAACCGCTTTTCGCGTCGCGGAAACCCCGAATCGCCCAAGCCACGGATCTCGTGCAAGGTAAAACCGAACGAAAATACGAGTACGAGTTTGAAAAACTTTAATCTACAGTAGATCTACATAAGGATAAACCATTTATACCTTTGATGCGATGCCCTTCGCGTTCCCGCTCGTCCAAATGATGCCGGATCTCAAGACCGTCAAGCGCCGGTCCTCTAGAAGTATCCACACGGACACACTAGATGGAAATGACCAAAAACCAAGGTGTGCTAGCACCTATGTGGTTCGGCCAAGGGAGGAGAGGGAGAGGGAGAGCTTGAGAGGGAGAAGGACGAAGATACACACAAGTGAATGAAAAATGAATTTTTTTTCACCCAAAAACCAAGTGGCCGGCCACATTTAAAAATTCACATTAATTGCATTAATTGCAATTAATATGAAACCATAAAATTACATTAATTGCATTAATTGCAATTAATATGAAACCATTAAGAGAGTGGCTTTGTCACTTCCATGAGGTGGCACCCATGATGATGTGGAACATCATTATTGGTCCACCTAATGCCAACTCACCAATGAGGTGGCAAAAAGGTCAAGTCAAAATTGACCTTTGGTCTTCCTTCTCAAGTCAAGTCAAACTTGACTCAATCTCTACCATGGTGGATCTAATCCAACCATTTGATTCGAGTCAACTTAATATAATGAATCTAATTCATTAAATTAAATTGATTCAATGAGTCATAATCTAAATTAGACTCATTTAACACATGAATCAACTTGAGTCGAACTCAAGTTAGCCCAATTAGGATTACTCTTAATCCAATTTGATTCATCAAATGAATCTAATCCTCTTGGTTCATCATATGAACCTAATCTCCACCTAATTGTCCTAAGTGTGTGACCCTATAGGTTCTTGTAACGTTGGCAATGCCCTAAACCCATTTAGGAGCATAAGTAATGAGCGGTATCTAGCAACACATCATTACTACCCAAGTTACAAGAATGTCGAGATCCGACATCACCTCGTGACTACCAATTGTGACTACTCACAAAATAATGACAAGTGTCCTTCTATCCTAGACATCTAGATTGATCAATATGAGGCATAGACCGTGTCATCCTCTAATCAATCTAAATCTTGAACTCCAAGTAGACTCACTCGATCAAATGAGCTCAACATCTAATGTTGACTCATTTGGGCATGGCCATGCACTTAGTGGTCTCACTCTATCAAGAATATCGATGTCGCTCCCGTCATATAGGAGGGATAGATTCCATCTACATCACTCACATCCCTCTACATAATTCGTTATATACCCAGTAATCGCCTTTATAGTCCACCCAGTTACGGGTGACGTTTGACGAAACTAAAGTACATAACTCCTTATGTAGGGATCCATGGTGACTTCAGGTCTAAGGACTAATAGTCATACTAATAGCCACATGAGAAAGTATATGACACTCATATAACGATCCATGATACTTTCTCATGGCGGGTCATTCAGTATACATTCTCTAATGCATACCCATGTGTCAGCTTGATATCTCTATATCCATGACTTGTGAGATCAAGTCATCGAGCTGACCTACATGCTAGTCTTATTGTATTAACATTGTCCCTGAATGCTAATACTTGACTAGGAATGATTTAGAGTAGTGTTCCCTATATCATCTCACTATCGATTCAATTAATCAATTGATATAGGTATGAACCTTCTACTCAAAGACGCTATTATACTTAGTCTATTTGGCACTAATATAAATAAGTATAATAACCAAACAAATGCCTTTATTAATATACAAGAATATGATATACATGAGTCCATACAATCATCAAATGATTGGCTCTAGGGCTCTAACTAACAATCTCCCACTAGCACTAGTGCCAATCAGTATAGGCTCTAAGGCCTAAAGACCTAGTGTGACCATCATGCTTCCTCTGTGCCAAAGCCTTGGTCAAGGGATCTGCGATGTTAGCCTCTGTAGGTACTCTGCAAATCTTCACATCTTCTCTATCGATAATCTCTCGAATGAGATGGAAGCGCCGTAGTATGTGCTTGGTCCGCTGGTGTGAGCGAGGTTCCTTCGCCTGTGCTATAGCTCCATTGTTGTCACAATAGAGCTCAACTGGGCGATGCTAGGAACCACCCCAAGTTCGATGATGAACTTGCGGATCAGCCTCCTTTGCCTCGATGCGAAATATACTCGGCTTGTAGAATCGCTATTGTAACTGCTTGAACTCTTCCGGTGTGACACCACCATTAATGCAAAATACGAACCACGACTGCGATCGGTAATCATCCTGATCGGGGAAGTCGGCATCACTGTAACCCTTTACAGCTAGCTCATCACTACCTCCATATATCAAGAAATATTCTTTAGTCCTTCTCAAGTACTTAAGAATATTCTTGACCGCTATCCAGTGACTTTCACCTGGATCTGACTGGTATCTGCTCGTCATGATCAAAGCATACGAGACATCAGGTCGAGTACATAGCATGGCGTACATGATCGATCCTATGGCTGAGGCATAAGGGATCTGATCCATGCGGTCTCTCTCCTCTCTAGAAGAGGGACCTTGAGTCTTCGAAAGACTCACGCCATGTGACATCGGCAGAAATCCCTTCTTGGAGTTCTGCATGGCAAACCGAAGGAGTACCTTGTCAATATATGTACTCTGACTTAGGCCAAGCAATCTCTTAGATCTATCTCTATAGATCTGTATCCCTAGAATGCGGGATGCCTCACCTAAGTCCTTCATTGAGAAGCAACTCCCTAGCCAGGTCTTGACAGACTGAAGCATAGGGATGTCCTTCCAATGAGTAGTATGTCATCCACATATAATATGAGGAAGACAACTATGTCCCCTACAACCTTCTTGTAGACACAAGGCTCATCTTCGTTCTTGATGAAACCAAACTGTTTGATCGCATCATCGAATCGAAGATTCCAGCTCCGAGAAGCTTGCTTTAGTCCATAAATGGACCTATGCAGCTTGCATACTCTGCTAGTATGTTGTGGATCTACAAAACCCTCAGGTTGTGTCATGTACACATCCTCGAGTAGGTTTCCATTCAGAAACGCGGTTTTGACATCCATCTGCCATATCTCATAGTCATGGTAGGCTGCAATAGCAAGCATGATCCGAATGGACTTAAACATCGCCACTGGAGAAAAGGTTTCATCATAGTCAATACCATGAATCTGCTTGAAACCTTTAGCTACCAAGCGACCCTTATAGATAAGTCCATCCATGTCAGTCTTTCTCTTAAAGACCCACTTGCACCCAATGGGTTTTACCCCTTCAGGTGGATCAACCAAAGTCCATACTTGGTTGGTGTACATGGATTCCATCTCGGATCTCATGGCCTCTAGCCATTTCTCGGAATCTGGTCTCATCACAGCTTCTTGATAGGTGGTAGGCTCATCCTCTATGAGCACAATGTCATCATGGTCAGACAAGAGAAATGAGTATCTCTCAGGCTGACGACGTACCCTATCAGACCTGCGAAGAGGTATGTCTACTTGAACTGGTTGTTGTTCCTCAACTCCTTGTGGAACAACATCATCCACAACACTTTGTGGTTCCAGTTCAATTTCCATCGAGGCATCAGTGCTATTGTTCGCATCTTGAACTTCTTCAAGATTGAACGTGCTCCCACTAGTCTTTCTAGAAACAAAGTCCCTTTCTAGAAAGACCCCAGTCTTTGCCACAACTACCTTGTGCTGACTGAGAATGTAGAAGTAATATCCCTTAGTTTCCTTGGGATATCCGATGAAATAGCACTTGTTGGATTTGGGTCCTAACTTGTCTGAGACTTGACGTCGAACGTAAGCCTCACAACCCCAAATCCTCATGAAAGACACCTGGGCATCTCTCCCAGTCCATATCCTATATGGTGTCTTTATCACGGCCTTTGATGGAACTCGGTTGAGTATGAAAGCTGCCGTGTCTAGAGCATATCCCCATAGATATGTCAGAAGATCTGTGTGACTCATCATAGATCGTACCATATCTAATAAGGTACGATTCCTCCTTTCGGATACACCATTCCACTGTTGTGTTCCAGGAGGAGTGAGTTGAGATAAAATCCCACACTCAGCTAAGTAGTCACGAAACTCATGGCTTAAGTATTCACCACCTCGATCTGATCGAAGTACCTTAATACTCTTGCCAAGCTGGTTCTGTACTTCATTCTTGAATTCTTTGAACTTTTCAAAGGATTCAGATTTATGTGTCATCAGGTACATATTACCGTATCTACTGAAGTCATCAGTAAATGTGATGAAGTATCTATAACCGCCTTTAGCAGCGACATTGAAAGGGCCACATACATCACTATGTATGAGTCCTAACAAATCAGTCGCTCTCTCGTCGTGCCCACTAAAGGGAGTCTTGGTCATCTTGCCTCGTAGGCATGACTCGCATATCTCATATGATTCAAAATCAAATGAGTCCAGCAAACCATCCTTATGGAGCTGGGATAAGCGCTTGTCATTTATATGACCTAAGCGACAGTGCCAGAGGTAAGTTTGGTTCAAGTCATTCGACTTGATCCTCTTGGTATTTATATTATAGACAGGGCTCTCTAGGTCTAGAATGTAGAGTCCGTTTATCAGAGGTGCACTACAATAGAACATATCGTTTAAAAAGATGGAACAACATTTGTTCTTTATTATAAACGAGTATCCTCTCTTGTCCAAACAAGAAACTGATATTATGTTCTTTGTCAAGGCAGGCACATAACAACAATCGTCTAATTCTAGTACTAGCCCAGAGGGCAGAGATAGATGATAAGTTCCTACAGCAATAGCAGCAACTCGTGCTCCATTGCCTACTCGTAGGTCTATCTCACCCTTCGTCAATGCCCTGCTATTTCTCAGCGCTTGTACATTAGTACAAATGTGCGAAGCACATCCGGTATCTAATACCCACGATGAAGAAATAGAGAGGTTGACTTCTATAACATGTATACCTGAAGTAGAAATCTTATTTCTCTTCTTCTTAAGATCTTCCAGGTATTCTTTGGAGTTCCTCTTCCAGTGCCTTGCTTGTCCTTGATATAGGTGACAAAGATGTTCAACCATATCGTAAGCGCTCATAAACTCATGTTGCTTCTGAAGCTCAAAGTTCATGGTTGCGAGCATAAGACAAGACACATCTAATGCGTCATCTCGATGCTTCTTGTAAGCATCTCGGTCTGCTCGCGTGGCAGCCTCCGAAATAGGCTGCTCCAGAACGTACAGTTTACGTTCTTGGGTGAGAACTATTCTCAGATTCCTGTACCAGTCCAGGAAATTTGCTCCATTGAGCTTGTCCTTCTTAAGGACAGATCGCAGAGAGAAAATGTTCGTATTTGACATCATGGTTATCTACAACAGAAAAATTTGCAGAAATAAATATCATATTCTTTTAAAATCATTTAATTAGGCCTTTAATTAAATGATGCTCCCACTGAATTCTATAATTCTTGTGGGACAAGATCCACATCATACTAACCCTTGAGTTAGCTTTGGCTAATACGCCCAAGGCTTAGTATGATCGGTAGGTAACGATTACCAATTACATCTCTATGCAACTCTTGTTTATAGAATCAATATCCGCATTTATATTAAAACTCGAGTTAGCTTTGGCTAATACGCCCGAGAGTTAATATAGATGTGATTTTGACCTATCTTTTTCAACCGTTGGAATAATGCCTATAGTTGACTCGATCCAACCGAGTAACTAGGAATACTCAATCTAATTGAGTTTGTATTCACCCATGCGTTGATAGGCGGGACCAAGATTGTCCCTCCGTACCCTACCAAGATAATATGTATTGCTCTGCTTTGGCAGATTCAACAATACATGTGATCGAGGTAGTGATAGGTATCACGGCACGGTTAGGCATTTAGAGTTGGTTCGATCTAGATCTAATCTAATCGAGAAGGATGCATCTTGTTCACGACTTAGATCTAATCTAATCGCAAGGGTGCATCATGTGCACGACTTAGATCTAATCTAATCATTAAGGCACTAATTAATTAATTAACTATTAAACATGCATCAGATACATAATAATTAATTAATTAATATATTTGTGATTTAGTCATGGCCCTACTACGATCTTCTCAAGCCAATGAGAAGATCGAATGGTCAACCTAGGGTCAACAGCTTCTCCAAGCGCCTCCCTTTGACCACCTTGTGTTGCTCGTGCCCGCCTCGGAACTCCGTCTCGTGTGGACCCTCCACCGCTCCAATTTGTACATTACAATTTGAAACTCGAGTTACATTCGAGTCTAAATCTAATTTACAACAAGAAAATATGAGAAGGCACGACACGCAGGTCGCGAATATAATACAACATAACGGCACGCAGGCCGTATTATGAATTACAACACAACCAATCATATTGGGCTTTGGGCCATGACTATCACAAATTAATATATATATAATTCAAAATTATATATTTTCATAATTTTCTATAATTTTAAAATTAATTTTTACAATTTTACGAATAAAATTTCCCGGCGGTCCCGTTTAGCGGTTTCGGGCGCAATCGCGGAACGGATCCCCTTGCGGGGTCCAGGGGCATCGCCCCTACCCGCGATCTAACCATCGCGAGGGTTCCTTTGCGATCCAACAGCGCCTAAACCCGCTGTCCCAAAATGATTTGGGTCGAGACATTGCCGTTTCGGAAAAATCTTCCCGGCGGGTTCGTTTTTAGCGATTTCGAGTGCAATCGCGGAGCAAATCCCCTTGCGGGGTTAGGGGCAGTACCCCTACCCATGATCTAACCATCGTGAGTTGCTCCTTTGCGATCTAATGGCACCCAAGCTCGCTGTCCCAAAAGGATTTGGGGCAAAACGAAGCCGGTTTTGAAAGATCTTTCCGGTAGCCGAAGCCTACAAGTGCCGAGACACTTGTGCTTCGCTTCTACGAAAAAATTACCCATAAAATCATAAAAAACTAATTTTTACAGAAAATCACAGAAGGTTTTATTTTTCATAAAAATAAAAATAAACTCGTACAAGCCTTGCACGTGGCTCTGATACCACTTGTAGGATCGAAAAGAATTTAGATATCTCCACAATGACATGATATTGTCCACTTTGGGCCTAAGCCCTCATGGTTTTGCTCTTGGGCTCTACCCAAAAGGCCTCATTCCAATGGAGATATATTTTCTCTTATAAACCCATGATCTTTCCCTTGTGTTTGCAATATGGGACTATGTTTGCAACCTTACAACCCCAACACCTACTACCCAAGGACATTATTATACTTATTCAATTGGCACTGAACTGAAATAAATATAATAACCCACTTTATCTTTTATTAATAATGATATATGATACAAAATGATCCCTTTACAATCAACTCATAATTGATACTAGGGCTAATACTAACACTTATGGTATATCTCTGAGTATTGTATTAAATGGAGATCCACGATTTCAAATCATGGTTCTAACTGAGGTTACAACAGAATTTGGGTTCGGAGCTTCGCTTTAGTATAAATTTTGACCCTCAGACAAATGGATAGTTTGAGCATCCTATATAGATGTTGGAGTATCTATTGGTAGTGGATTATGGATTTTAGAGGTAGTTGATTTATCCACAGTTGTCTAGGTAGCAATGTGGGAGTAGCAAAAGTAGGGCGAGCTCATAATCCATAGAGTCATCACTATTCACTGGGATGGGTGGTTTATGAGTATGTTGCTCGGTTGTTACCCTTGGATAATGATCCCTGAGTTGACCAGTAAATTTGGAGATCAAATTTTTATTAGTGGGGGAGAATGTAAGATACGACAAAATTAAATAATAAGTGTTATTGGAGAAATAACCTTATTAGAATTTTAGGGGATCTTTAGAAATTTTTCAGGATTTAAACGGAGTTCGTATTATTTATTTAGAGGGGATGAGCCGGTGGGGCTAATTGGAGGCCTGTTGGGGATACCCAAATTAAGTGGGAGTTGATTAAGAAGTGAACTTTGTGTTTAATTAAGCTAACCCTAAGTACTTAATCAATTTCCCAATTCCCTCTTCTCATTTTTCTCCCGATCTTTTGCCTCCTCCCGATTTCTTCCCCTACGTATCGAGTTTCTTCCTTAACGCCGATGCCACAAGGGAGTTCATCGTGCCGACGCCATTCAAGCATCGCCGGCTGAGCCTCCCTCCTCCCTCTCCCTCTCGAGGCGTGGAGTATTTCCCCTCTCTCGCGATTGAATCCACCGTTGATCGTCGAATCCTAGCGGAGCAACAACGATTTTGTCATGGAGGTTCATCACTTATTCCTTTCCACCAGATCTCGATTCTTTGTCTTCATCGGCATGGATCTGTTAGAATGTATACTAAAAGCCTAGCTTTTGGTATAAAACATTTATCTAGAAATAAGAATCACATTAGTCAAATGTCTAAATTTATGATAAATGTAGTTGTTCAATTAATTTATATTGTAGATAACATGGTGTGTGGTGTCACACACAGAAGATCATGTTATCAGTACCTTATAAATTATAAACAGTAGCTCACGACCATGATGGAAAGGAACAAACCATTGGAAGGTCGTAGTGTAATTAGGTGTTAGTTTATCTTAACTATATAATTACACTAGTACACTAAGAGTGTATTGAGTAGGACTATTAGAGGTCGTTTCTTTTATACTGACTTTATAAAGGAACAAAGACCTCAGTTATTATGGAAGTGTGTGCTCTTAATCCTAATATAATAACAAGCACATATATTTCATATTTATTTCTTTAATTTATCAATGGGTGAGATTTAGTTCGATGAATCAATAAGCCCGATAAGTTGGGAAATGATATCACTTATAGTGTGTGTTGTTGATTATAGAAGGAAACTGTGTCCTAGTAATCTAGGTTGAGAATGTCCCAAAGAGAAGCTCATAAGGATTGTCATATTAAACCCTGCAGGTGGACTTAGTCTAACATGACGATGAAGTTGAGTGGTACTACTCTTGGAGCTAGATATTAATTAAGTGAGTTGTCAGTAACTTACTTAATTAGTGGACATTTGTTATCTTAAACACAGGGAGACTAACACACTCATGATAAGAAGGAGCCCAAAATGTAATTTGGGATTGGTGCGGTAGTTCAATAATAGTTCTCTAGTGGAATGAATTATTATTGATAAAATTAAGTTGTGTGTTCGGGGTGAGCACGGGAAGCTTAATTTTATCGGGAGACCAAAACCAATTCCTCCTCTCGGTCTCTATCGTAGCCTCTAGTATATAGAGATTTATACCCACCGCATACCCACCTTCTTACCCATCCAATTGGGCCGGCCAAGCTAGCTTGGAACCCAAGCTAGGACCGGCCAAGACCAAGTGGATGAGCCATGTAGGTGGCCGGCCACTAGAATATTAAAAAGGATTTTTTCTTATGTGGATATTATGATTTTAAAAGAGAGTTTAAAAATTAAAAATTTCCTTTTATAGCATTCTACAAAAGATTAAGAGAAGAGATTAATCTCTTTCCTTATTTGTAGTTTAAAAGGATAGTTTTAATTTTGGTAAAAATTTTCCTTATTTGTAAATCATCTACATGTTTAAAAGAGAGTTTAAAATTTGAAATCTTTCCTTATTTGTTGATTAAAGGAGGATTTTAAATTTTAAGAAAACTTTCCTTTTTAACCATGTTCATGATTTAAAAGAGAGTTTAAAATTAAATATTCTCTTTTATAAGTTTCTACAAAAGATTAAGAAAAGATTTGATATCTTTCCTTATTTGTAGATTAAAAGAGATTTTAATTTATAGAGATAACTTTCTTTTTATCCACATGTTTAAAAGAAAGATTTTAATTTATTAAATTTCCTTTTTATAAACCAATCATGAAGGGAAAAATTATTGGACAAATTTTTATAAATTTTGGAAGTAAATAAGGAAGTTTTAATTTTTGTTTAAAATTTTATTTGCTTGGAGAATTTATGTGGTGGCCGACCATTACAAATTGAAAAGAAAAATTGTTTTTAATTAAATAAATTTTCCTTTTCAATGGCAAAAGAATTAAGGAAGTTTTTATTAAATTTTCCTTATTTGCCAAGACCAAGGATTATAAAAGAGGGGTAGAGGAGGCTTCAAGGCTAAGGACTCTATTCTATTTTTCTCCCTCTTTTCCTTGGTGTGGTGGCCGGCCCTTCCCTTTCTCTTCTCTCCTCTTGTTGTGGCCGAAATCTATCATCTCTTGGAGCTTGGAGGATGTGGCCGGATCAAGGAAGGAGAAGAAGGAGAGAAAGCATGCATCCCTTGGAGCTTGGTTGGTGGAAAATTCTTCATCCTTTGGAAGTTCTTGTGCTTGGCCGAAACTTGAAGGAAGAAGGAAGAAGGTGCCTAGGTGGTTCTCATCTCGGAAGATCGTTGCCCACACAACGTCCGAGGTTAGAAGAGGAATACGGTAGAAGATCAAGAGGTCTTTCTAAAAGGTATAACTAGTAATTTTTCTTTCCGCATCATACTAGTTATTTTTGGAAATAATACTAAATACAAGAGGCATACGATTCTAGTGTTTTGAATTTGTTTTCGATATAGTGTTCTTTTTTTTTCTTTTCCTTGTGATTTGATTGTTCTTTTCGGTTGACCTAAAGTTATTTTAGGAAATTAAATATTAGCTTTCCTTAAAAGGTTTTGTCTAGTCGGTGGTGGTTGCTCCCATATCCAAGAAGGCCATGTGCCTCGCCACGTCAGTATTGGGAACCAATTTTAGAAATTAATATTTAATGGAATTAATAACTTAGGTGATTTGGATCAAACGTGTTAAGTTCCGTAGGAGATCCAAGTCAAAACCTAAAAGAACAAATAGATTAAGTTTTGGATCAAATGTGTTAAGTTCCGCAGGCGATCCAAAATTTAATTTAAAAGAACACATGGTAGCTAGGAAAAGGTTCAGACCTTTGTACAAAATTTTTGTACAGTGGAACCTCTAGGTTTTCCGAGTAGCAACCAACAATTGGTATCAGAGTCAGGGTTTTGCCTCTGTGTATTTGGTATTAGTTTAATTATGCACATGTCATACATAATTTAGGCAGGATAATAGTAGGATGTGTTAACTTTGTGGATGCAGGATCCAACTATTATGGCTTATAGTTATTATGTGTGTGATTGGACCCTTGGACATGTCAAGGCATTTTATTGTGTGTGTATGATTGTATTATAAAATACAGCAGGAGCTGTATTTAGTTTTATTAGGATTTTATTTTTTGATCTAGTTACATGTACATTCCTTTTATGGAATATAGGATCGATGGATGTAAATTTTATTTTATGTTCGATCTAGTTTACATGTACATTCCTTCGAGAAATATAGGATCGGAAAATGTAAAATTCTATTTATGTCGCGGATCGAATCTTGTAAGGCGTGGAATCTTTTGAGGATCAGAGGCGCAGCGGAACAAGGAGCAAGATGGATGCGACTACTAGACCCGGGGGCGGTGGTGAAAGATGGCAGCTGTCACGCCCCAGGTAGTCCCTGTCCGAAGAAATTTCGGCAGCATCTCCCCTGTACGGCGGATAATATGAATCTCAGTATACATATATCTATACCTCGGCCACACTCGGCCGGAACAATACACACAAATAGTAAACAATCCACGCAGTTATATTCAACATTTCTACACAGATATAATATGAACAATCCACGCAGTTATATAACGAAAAGATGATATAGAAATCAACGAAGATATACGTACACATCCTACTCCACTACAACGAAGAAACGAAATCCACGAAGTAATGAAATATTCGCAGCGGAAAACAAAGTAGCAAACCCGAATGTTCGATAAAAAGTCCACAATACAAACCCACATCACAAGTATACGTATAAAAGCGAATACAGAAAAAACAATATCTAGAAATCCTCGCGGCAAAGGGGCTAGCGACTGGAATATCTCCCGACGGCCTCAACCTGAAAAATAGTAACAACGGGGTGAGTTCAAAGAACTCAGCAGGTAAACCAATAAACATGTACAACAATATATATCCACCAGTAAATCCCTAAGGTACAGTCTCCTAAACCATAGGATCAATAGTACAGTTCTCTAACCATACAACCTACAGTACAGTTTCCTAACAGTACAACCTACGGTACAGTCTCCTAACAGCATAGCAGATATGCATAGCTGAAATAAACTGTAATAACCAGCAATAGGCATAAAGTACAGTCTATAGCAAGAAAAATAAGAAAATGCATAACTGAAATAAACTGTACTCACCTGCGAGGCTTGGGCAAATGACTGTGGACATACACAGACAAAGATAGTCAGAGCAAATAAGCATGTATCCTGTATACATGTCAATCATATGCAGTCACCAAAATGCATCAATCATAACGAATGCAATCCGTGCATATGATGCAATATGACATGGTCACCCCTGTCAACCAGTCAGCCATCTCACACACAATGGTGAGACCGAGTGGGTAGGGTTGTGACACCGTGCACTCTGCCATCACTGCCCCTGAAGAGTGACCGAGTGGACGGGATGCTGTCGGAGTACACCTATCCTCCTACCTCAAACATAGTGAGGATTAAACAATGCTCTCAACTCCCGGTACGCGATGACGGGGAGGGATCCCTGTCTGGTACCACGCTGCAGTCACACTACCCATGAGCGGACCAGCGGAGCACTACAGAGCTACTGCCATAAACAACCTACTGTACTGTGCCACTATCCATGCAGTGAAACACGTTGTGTGCAGGCCTATGTAGTCGGCCGACGAGCTCAACAATAATGGAGTCGTCAATCGCCCAGCATGCAATCATGCGATATGGTGCATGCGGCTACAATATGACATACCTGAACATAGCCTCCTCCATATATGTGTGTGCCCAAAAGGTAAACGCATATATATAACCATGATATAAACAGCATAAATCCAAAGACATCACATATAACAAGGATGTAAGTATCATGAATCGAAGAGCATGTATCACACATGTAAAGCAACTAATCCAGTAGAGTAGAGCACTATAGATATGCATCTCTATGAACATATATACACATGGCAAGAGATAAAATATCCAATCCTGAAGTAACGCAACTAGCAGATGAAGCATGTGATAGGTATCAACTAGCTAAGACCAAGAGAAAGAATAATCTACTATCTACCACTAGTAAGTATATATAAGCTACACATATCATAAGACATTATCAAAAGATAAGTCAAAGGGTACCCGCCTCAAATAGCAAGTAGTATCACGCCAAATCCAACGTCGAGACGTCTGTCTCGAATCAGAGTCCTGTGTCAAACAATATATATATTTTATTTAGCTAAATCCAAATGAATAACTAAATAAAATCTCTAAAACTAAATTAGGGCAAAACCCTAATCAGCACAACCTCAATCTACATATTTAAACCTAACGGTCAATTAGGGTTAGTTACCTACTCCCTAATCACCAATAAGATTAGAAATCTAACGGTTGATTAGGATTAATAACCTTAACCCTAATCATTCCATTAGATTAATCTAAACAATTAATTCTAATCACAATCACTAATCATGGATTAATCCAATGTATTCCTAATCCAATACATGAATCTAGTTGATCAACACATGAAACAATTACTCCTTACCTTGATTCTCAACTGTTGGAAGGAGGTCCTGTTGAACAAAGGTGAGTTGCTTGATCAAGAACACCACAGAGCACAGTGAGAAGAATTTTCCTTGCTGGATCAGAGGAATCACATCTAGCCCTGCCGGAATTCTTCCCCACTTCAACTGATACCTCAATCACAGCAAGAAGGAGACGTCCAAGCACTGATCCAGGAATTACAGCAAGTAATTAGATCCGACCTCTCTCCCTCCTAGTTCAAGACCGAAAGAAAACCACCAGAACCTAGATCAGAGCCTCACCTCAATGGATTCAATCGGATCACAAAGGAGAAAGCAATGATTGGCCACAAGGACAATCCATAGGAATCCGATGCTTCTCCTAGCCCAGAACTGGAAGACGATCACGAATCCAACAAGGAAGATCAACACCGAAATAGAGCCCTAACCTCCAAGATCGGCAACAACCAGAGAGAGAAAAGAAGGAATTAGTCGCTCACCTTCGAAACCCTAATTGCCCCCTTCACACCGGCGATCTAGTTGGAGCCAAATCGGTCCAGTGGCATCGAATACACCCAATCCCCTCCAAGATCTGGTGAACGGCAGTGGAAGAAGGTGCAAAGCCGCCAACGATCCGCTCCCCTGGTGGCGCCGGTGTCGGAAAAGAGACCGCCGAGCAGAGAGGAGAGGCGATCGACCACAATATCTGCCGAAGCAGAACCCCTCAACCAGATCCGGCTTGTCTTCCTCGGCACCGTCGAGCTCCGGTGACTCCACTGGTTTTCCGTCGAGCTCCGGTGACGAGTCTCCTCTGGCCTCGGCGTCGATTGATCCGCGAGAGAGGGAACAGAGAAGGAAGTGAGGGGAGATCGGGATCGCATCGGGGCAGAGAGGGGAGGAGAGGAAATAGAATCGGGTTCGGCGTTTTGGGGGAGAAGGAATAAAAGAAAAGGAATATATAATTAAAACATTTCCTCACTTAAACGGGTATCCCAAACAGGCTTTATCCGAATCCGAAATTGATCCCCTCAAAACTCGTCGTACGAGCTCCGAAAAATTCCCAGAAAATTTCTAAAAATTCCGGAAAAAATTCTATAAGGCAATTTATCAAATAACCTTATTATTTAAATTTTCGAGATCTCACATCCTCCCCTACTAATAAAAATTTGGTCCCCAAATTTCGCTATAACTAGCAGCAAACACTAAAATATAACCAAATAGTATAAATCTTGAAAGAAACTCTAACCCTCATACCTCATGTAAAAGATGAGGGTATCGAGCTCGGATCGTATCCTCCGCCTCCCAAGTAGCCTCCTCGTCAGAATGATACTGCCATCCGACTTTAACTAGTCGGACCGTCTTGTTCCGCAACTGACGCTCTCTATGATCCAGAAGTCGTACAGGAACCTCCTCGTAAGTGACGTCAGGCTGAATAGGAACTGATATATCTGACAGAACATGTGCTGGGTCGGATACTTATCTCCTCAGCATAGATACATGGAATACATCGTGAATGCCAGCTAGAGATGGTGGTAGCGCCAGCGGTAAGCTACTGCTCCAATTCTCTCCAAGATCCGGAACGACCCAATATAACGTGGAGCTAACTTACCTCGAGACCAAATCTCTTCACCCCTTTCGTGGGTGAAACTCTCAAAAATACATGATCACCAATAGAGAACTCCAGGGGTCTCCGTCGTCGATCAGCATAACTCTTCTGACGGTCCTGAGCCTCAGACATCCTCCGTCTGATAGTGCGAACTAACTCTGCATCCTGCTGAGCTCTCTGAGGTCCTACCAACTGGGCCTCCCCAACCTCTTCCCAGAGGATGGGTGTCCGACAAGGCCTACCATACAACGCCTCAAACGGTGCCATCTGGATAGCCGAATGATAGCTGTTGTTGTAGGCGAACTCCACTAATGGCAGGTGGTCCTCCCAACTGCCTCCGAAATCCATAACGCAAGACCTCAGCAAGTCCTCCAAAGCCTTAATGGTCCGCTCACTGTCCATCTGTCTACGGATGGAATGCCGTACTGAAACGGAGCTGTGTGCCCATGGCCTGCTGCAGACTCTGCCAGAATCGGGACGTGAACCGTGGGTCTCTATCTGATATGATGCTCAAAGGAACACCATGTAATCTAATAATCTCACGACAGTATAACTCTACTAATCGATCCAGAGAATCAGTCTTCCGGATTGCTAAAAAATGTGCGGATTTGGTTAATCGATCAACGATTACCCAAATCGCATCATGGCCTCGTCGAGTCCTAGGCAGTCCTACCACAAAATCCATAGTAATATGCTCCCACTTCCACTCTGGAATAGGGATCCTCTGAAGTAACCCAGCAGGTCTCTGGTGCTCCGCCTTCACCTGCTGACAGATGAGACATCTAGCCACAAACTCCGCGATGTCCTTCTTCATACCGTTCCACCAATAGGAACGCCTCAAATCTTGATACATACGAGTCCCACCTGGGTGGATAGCAAATCTAGAATGATGAGCCTCCTGAAGTAACTCCTCCATGACCGGGTGAGACTGAGGTACACACAATCTGCCTCAGAAATAAACAATACCCTCGTCATCTCGTGTAAACTCGGTCTGCTGTCCGGAAGCTATCTGGCTGCTAATGAACTGTAAATGCTGATCTCCGGCCTGGGCCTCTCGAATCCTCATCCTGATCGACGACTGAGCAACCATGGTAACAAGAATACCCTGCTCTGTCCGTCCCTGCTCCTCGAGGCCCAACTCGGAGAATCCCTGAATCAAGTCCGTGACTAAAACTCGGTGACAAGCTAAAGTCCCTCTGGACTTCCTGCAAAGTGCATCAGCAACCACATTAGCTTTACCCGGATGGTAGCTAATAGTACAATCATAATCATTCAGGAACTCCATCCATCTCCTCTGTCGGAGATTGAGTTCCTTCTGGGTGAAAATATATTTGAGACTCTTATGATCAGTAAGAATCTCAAAAGTAATACCATAAAGATGATGTCGCCAAATCTTCAAAGCAAAGATAATAGCAGCTAGCTCTAAATCATGTACTGGGTAGTTCTTCTCATGCTCCTTCAACAGACGAGAAGCATAGGAGACTACCCTACCGTGCTGCATCAAAACAGCGCCCAAGCCCTGAAAAGATGCGTCTGTGTAAAGTACAAATCCGTCATCACCAGAAGGTAAAACCAAGACTGGTGCTGATACTAATCTCCGCTTCAGCTCCTGGAAGCTGGACTCACAAGCCTCTGACCACGTGAATTTCACGCCCTTCCGGGTCAGACGTGTCAACGACATAGCAATGCTGGAGAAACCCTCAACAAATCGTCGGTAATATCCAGCTAAGCCCAAGAAACTACGAATCTCCTGGACTGACTTCGGCTGCTCCCAGCTGGTGATAGCCTCGATCTTCTGAGGATCTACTGAAATACCTCGGCTAGACACCACATGTCCTAGAAAACCAACTGAGGATAGCCAAAATGCAAATTTACTGAACTTCGCATACAGATGATGTCGTCGAAGAGTCTCCAAGACTATGCGAAGGTGCTGCGCATGTTCCTCCTCGGAACGTGAATAGATCAATATGTCATCGATAAACACAATCACAAACTGATCTAAATACTCTAAAAAGATACGGTTCATCAAATCCATAAATACTGCGGGAGCATTGGTAAGCCCAAATGACATTACCAAAAACTCATAATGTCCGTATCTGGTGCGAAATGCTGTCTTCTGAATATCAGAATCTCTAACTCTCAGCTGATGATATCCAGACCGCAGATCTATCTTAGAATACACTGATGTATCTCTGAGCTGATCAAGTAAATCCTCAATCCGTGGCAAGGGGTACTTATTTCTGATAGTCACTGCATTCAGCTGCCTATAATCGATGCACAACCTCAGAGTACCATCCTTCTTCTTGACGAATAGTACCGGAGAACCCTAAGACGGAATACCGTGGGGTTCTCCATAAGGACACCGGAATGCTCCTGCCCGTGCATGCCATATGCAGTTGCTGCAGGAGGAGCTGTCCTCTGCTGACGATGCGAAGATTGGGCTTTCGGCCCGCCTCGCTGAGTCCCGGGCTGACCTCCCGGAATAGAAATCCCGGAAGCTACATGCTGAGCCTTCAGCGAACAGTCTCGGCTCAAGTGTCCAGGCAGTTTGCAATAATAGCAGACTGACTGTCCCAGGGTGCATACAAAGGTGATGTGATTTCAGGATCCGCATCGGATATAGTGAGGATCACCGGCGGACTATTTCCGGTTCTGCTGGGCAGACCGAGAAGGTCCAGATGAAGATCGTCCTGACTTCTGGGGTCGGCCAGATGACCCAGAAGTACTTTGACCCGTCTGAATGTGACTGCTCTGCTGCTGCCCAGTAATCTGTGGCTGCTGGATCTATCCGGAAGTCCGATCAGTCTGCTTCCTCTTCTTGTCTGCATTCACTCTCCGATGAGAAGACTCAATCATGAGAGCTCTATCCAGTGTCTCGGTGTATGATGCTATACCAAGACCGACAACCTTCACCTGAAGATGCCCGTCGAGTCCCTGGACCAATTAAAGCATACGAGATTTATCCTTGACAACCAACTCAGGACAAAATCTGGCCAACCGATTAAATTCAGCATTATACTCCATCACTGAGCGGTTATTCTGCCGCAGACTAAGAAAATCCTACCGAAGAGTCATCTGATATGCTCGGGGAAAATACTGACTCTCGAATGCCTCCCTAAATCTCGTCTAGGTAATATGATGCTCGCCTATAATCGAGCGCTGCGTGTCCCACCAGATCTCTACCTCATCTCGTACCTCAAGTACGCAGTAGTAAGCACGACTGGAGGGGGTGCTAGGTATACTGAAGGTGATACCACTAGTGGTACAGTCGAGGTATGTACCTCTGAAGTCGGAACCGTCGGGGTCTTATAATCCGACGTGCCTATAATATCCTGACGAGTCTATCCCTGACGGCCAGGCTCGACCCTAGCAGATCTCTGTGGAGACTCTGTCTCCGGAGAATCTATCGCCCTCTTACGGGGTCTGCCACGTCTCGGTGCCGGTATACACGTACGTGTCATATCTGTAAACAAAATGTTACCCAGATATCACTACAGGTATCAAAACTATAAAGTTACCTAATTTACCTTAATTGCCGTCTGGAGATATCCTGTCGCTGCTTAGCCCCCAAATAGAACCAATAGAACCTCGTCAAAATACCTCAGAATTCTGAATCGAAAAAATCGACAGAAATCCGCAAATCCGAACATATCCAGATAAGCACGCAAAACTCGTAAGAACCAGTATCAGAACTGCTCTGATACCAAATAAATTGTCACGCCCCAGGTAGTCCCTGTCCGAAGAAATTTCGGCAGCGGACAATATGAATCTCAGTATACATATATCTATACCTCGGCCACACTCGGCCGGAACAATACACACAAATAGTAAACAATCCACGCAGTTATATTCAACATTTCTACACAGATATAATATGAACAATCCACGCAGTTATATAACGAAAAGATGATATAGAAATCAACGAAGATATACGTACACATCCTACTCCACTACAACGAAGAAACGAAATCCACGAAGTAATGAAATATTCGCAGCGGAAAACAAAGTAGCAAACCCGAATGTTCGATAAAAAGTCCACAATACAAACCCACATCACAAGTATACGTATAAAAGCGAATACAGAAAAAACAATATCTAGAAATCCTCGCGAAAGGGGCTAGCGATCGAAATATCTCCTGACGGCCTCAACCTGAAAAATAGTAACAACGGGGTGAGTTCAAGAACTCAGCAGGTAAACCAATAGACATGTACAGCAATATATATCCACCAGTAAAACCTAAGGTACAGTCTCCTAAACCATAGGATCAATAGTACAGTTCTCTAACCATATAACCTACGGTATAGTTTCCTAACAGTATAACAGATATGCATAGCTGAAATAAACTGTAATAACCAGCAATAGGCATAAAGTACAGTCTATAGCAAGAAAAATAAGAAAATGCATAACTGAAATAAACTGTACTCACCTGCGAGGCTTGGGCAAATGACTGTGGACATACACAGACAAAGATAGTCAAAGCAAATAAGCATGTATCCTGTATGCATGTCAATCATATGCAGTCACCAAAATGCATCAATCATAACGAATGCAATCCGTGCATATGATGCAATATGACATGGTCACCCCTGTCAACCAGTCAGCCATCTCACACACAATGGTGAGACCGAGTGGGTAGGGCTGTGACACCGTGCACTCTGCCATCACTGCCCCTGAAGAGTGACCGAGTGGACGGGATGCTGTCGGAGTACACCTATCCTCCTACCTCAAACATAGTGAGGGAGCGCAATGCTCTCATCTCCCGGTACGCGATGACGGGGAGGGATCCATGTCTGCTACCACGCTGCAGTCACACAACCCATGAGCGGACCAGCGGAGCACTACAGAGCTACTTCCATACACACCCTACTGTGCTGTGCCACTACCCATGCAGTGAAACACGTTGTGTGCAGGCCTATGTAGCCGGCCGACGAGCTCAACAATAATGGAGTCGTCAATCGCCCAGCATGCAATCATGCGATATGGTGCATGCGGCTACAATATGACATACCTGAACATAGCCTCCTCCATATATGTGTGTGCCCAAAAGGTAAACGCATATATATAACCATGATATAAAATGCATAAATCCAAAGACATCACATATAACAAGGATGTAAGTATCATGAATCGAAGAGCATGTATCACACATGTAAAGCAACTAATCCAGTAGAGTAGAGCACTATAGATATGCATCTCTATGAACATATATACACATGGCAAGAGATAAAATATCCAATCCTGAAGTAACGCAACTAGCAGATGAAGCATGTGATAGGTATCAACTAGCTAAGACCAAGAGAAAGAATAATCTACTATCTACCACTAGTAAGTATATATAAGCTACACATATTATAAGACATTATCAAAAGATAAGTCAAAGGGTACCCGCCTCAAATAGCAAGTAGTATCACGCCAAATCCAACGTCGAGACGTCTGTCTCGAATCAGAGTCCTGTGTCAAACAATATATATATTTTATTTAGCTAAATCCAAATGAATAACTAAATAAAATCTCTAAAACTAAATTAGGGCAAAACCCTAATCAGCACAACCTCAATCTACATATTTAAACCGAACGGTCAATTAGGGTTAGTTACCTACTCCCTAATCACCAATTAGATTAGAAATCTAACGGTTGATTAGGATTAATAACCTTAACCCTAATCATTCCATTAGATTAATCTAAACAATTAATTCTAATCACAATCACTAATCATGGATTAATCCAATGTATTCCTAATCCAATACATGAATCTAGTTGATCAACACATGAAACAATTACTCCTTACCTTGATTCTCAACTGTTGGAAGGAGGTCCTGTTGAACAAAGGTGAGTTGCTTGATCAAGAACACCACAGAGCACAGTGAGAAGAATTTTCCTTGCTGGATCAGAGGAATCACATCTAGCCCTGCCGGAATTCTTCCCCACTTCAACTGATACCTCAATCACAGCAAGAAGGAGACGTCCAAGCACTGATCAAGGAATTACAGCAAGTAATTAGATCCGACCTCTCTCCCTCCTAGTTCAAGACCGAAAGAAAACTACCAGAACCTAGATCAGAGCCTCACCTCAATGGATTCAATCGGATCACAAAGGAGAAAGCAATGATCGGCCACAAGGACAATCCATAGGAATCCGATGCTTCTCCTAGCCCAGAACTGGAAGACGATCACGAATCCAACAAGGAAGATCAACACCGAAATAGAGCCCTAACCTCCAAGATCGGCAACAACCAGAGAGAGAAAAGAAGGAATTAGTCGCTCACCTTCGAAACCCTAATTGCCCCCTTCACACCGGCGATCTAGTTGGAGCCAAATAGGTCCAGTGGCATCGAATACACCCAATCCCCTCCATGATCTGGTGAACGGCAGTGGAAGGAGGTGCACAGCCGCCAACGATCCGCTCCCCTGGTGGCGCCGGTGTCGGAAAAGAGACCGCCGAGCAGAGAGGAGAGGCGATCGACCACAATATCTGCCGAAGCAGAACCCCTCAACCAGATCCGGCTTGTCTTCCTCGGCACCGTCGAGCTCCGGTGACTCCACTGGTTTTCCGTCAAGCTCCGGTGACGAGTCTCCTCTGGCCTCGGCGTCGATTGATCCGCGAGAGAGGGAACAGAGAAGGAAGTGAGGGGAGATCGGGATCGCGTCGGGGCAGAGAGGGGAGGAGAGGAAATAGAGTCGGGTTCGGCGTTTTGGGGGAGAAGGAATAAAAGAAAAGGAATATATAATTAAAACATTTCCTCACTTAAACGGGTATCCCAAACAGGCTTTATCCGAATCCGAAATTGATCCCCTCAAAACTCGTCGTACGAGCTCCGAAAAATTCCCAGAAAATTTCTAAAAATTCCGGAAAAAATTCTATAAGGCAATTTATCAAATAACCTTATTATTTAAATTTTCGAGATCTCACATCCTCCCCTACTAATAAAAATTTGGTCCCCAAATTTCGCTATAACTAGCAGCAAACACTAAAATATAACCAAATAGTATAAATGCTGAAAGAAACTCTAACCCTCATACCTCATGTAAAAAGATGAGGGTATCGAGCTCGGATCGTATCCTCCGCCTCCCAAGTAGCCTCCTCGTCAGAATGATACTGCCATCCGACTTTAACTAGTCGGACCGTCTTGTTCCGCAACTGACGCTCTCTATGATCCAGAAGTCGTACAGGAACCTCCTCGTAAGTGACGTCAGGCTGAATAGGAACTGATATATCTGACAGAACATGTGCTGGGTCGGATACTTATCTCCTCAGCATAGATACATGGAATACATCGTGAATGCCTGCTAGAGATGGTGGTAGCGCCAGGCGGTAAGCTACTGCTCCAATTCTCTCCAAGATCTGGAACGACCCAATATAACGTGGAGCTAACTTACCTCGAAGACCAAATCTCTTCACCCCTTTCGTGGGTGAAACTCTCAAAAATACATGATCACCAATAGAGAACTCCAGGGGTCTCCGTCGCCGATCAGCATAACTCTTCTGACGGTCCTGAGCCTCTGACATCCTCCGTCTGATAGTGCGAACTAACTCTGCATCCTGCTGAGCTCTCTGAGGTCCTACCAACTGGGCCTCCCCAACCTCTTCCCAGAGGATGGGTGTCCGACAAGGCCTACCACACAACGCCTCAAACGGTGCCATCTGGATAGCCGAATGATAGCTGTTGTTGTAGGCGAACTCCACTAATGGCAGGTGGTCCTCCCAACTGCCTCCGAAATCCATAACGCAAGACCTCAGCAAGTCCTCCAAAGCCTTAATGGTCCGCTCTGACTGTCCATCTGTCTACGGATGGAATGCCGTACTGAAACGGAGCTGTGTGCCCATGGCCTGCTGCAGACTCTGCCAGAATCGGGACGTGAACCGTGGGTCTCTATCTGATATGATGCTAAAAGGAACACCATGTAATCTAATAATCTCACGACAGTATAACTCTGCTAATCGATCCAGATAATCAGTCTTCCGGATAGCTAAAAAGTGTGCGGATTTGGTTAATCGATCAACGATTACCCAAATCGCATCATGGCCTCGTCGAGTCCTAGGCAGTCCTACCACAAAATCCATAGTAATATGCTCCCACTTCCACTCTGGAATAGGGATCCTCTGAAGTAACCCAGAAGGTCTCTGGTGCTCAGCCTTCACCTGCTGACAGATAAGACATCTAGCAACAAACTCCACGATGTCCTTCTTCATACCGTTCCACCAATAGGAACGCCTCAAATCCCGATACATACGGGTCCCACCTGGGTGGATAGCAAATCTAGAACGATGGGCCTCCTGAAGTAACTCCTCCATGACCGGGTGAGACTGAGGTACACATAATCTACCTCAGAAATAAACAATACCCTCGTCATCTCGTGTAAACTCGGTCTGCTGTCCGGAAGCTATCTGGTTGCTAAGGAACTGTAAATGTTGATCTCCGGCCTGGGCCTCTCGAATCCTCATCCTGATCGACGACTGAGCAACCATGGTAACCAGAATACCCTGCTATGTCCGTCCCTGCTCCTCGAGGCCCAACTCGGAGAATCCCTTAATCAAGTCCGTGACTAAAACTCGGTGACAAGCTAAAGTCCCTCTGGACTTCCTGCAAAGTGCATCAGCAACCACATTAGCTTTACCCGGATGGTAGCTAATAGTACAATCATAATCCTTCAGGAACTCCATCCATCTCCTCTGTCGGAGATTGAGTTCCTTCTGGGTGAAAATATATTTGAGACTCTTATGATCAGTAAGAATCTCAAAAGTAATACCATAAAGATGATGTCGCCAAATCTTCAAAGCAAAGATAATGGCAGCTAGCTCTAAATCATGTACTGGGTAGTTCTTCTCATGCTCCTTCAACTGACGAGAAGCATAGGAGACTACCCTACCGTGCTGCATCAAAACAGCGCCCAAGTCCTGAAAAGATGCGTCTGTGTAAAGTACAAATTCGTCATCACCAGAAGGTAAAACCAAGACTGGTGCTGATACTAATCTCCGCTTCAGCTCCTGGAAGCTGGACTCACAAGCCTCTGACCACGTGAATTTCATGCCCTTCCGGGTCAGACGTGTCAACGACATAGCAATGCTGGAGAAACCCTCAACGAATCGTCGGTAATATCCAGCTTAGCCCAAGAAACTACGAATCTCCTGGACTGACTTCGGCTGCTCCCAGCTGGTGATAGCCTCGATCTTCTGGGGATCTACTGAAATACCTCGGCTAGACACCACATGTCCTAGAAAACCAACTGAGGATAGCCAAAATGCACATTTGCTGAACTTCGCATACAGATGATGTCGTCGAAGAGTCTCCAAGACTATGCGAAGGTGCTGCGCATGTTCCTCCTCGGAACGTGAATAGATCAATATGCCATCGATAAATACAATCACAAACTGATCTAAATACTCCAAAAAGATACGCAGCGGAACAAGGAGCAAGATGGATGCGACTACTAGACCCGGTGGCGGTGGTGAAAGATGGCAGCAGCTAGGGTTGGCGACAACTGGAGGACAGCAATAGACAAAAGCCATAATAGTTGAAAATTAGTTTTTCTATTTATTGCTTTTTATGCTGTGTTGTGTGTGCTTGTTAGTATGCATGCTAAGTAGGCTAGCATTGTCAAAATTCCTCACTTTAAATAACTAAGTGGGAGAGGGATTTATTTTTAAATAAATTCCACGGTCTCCATTACTGGTTTATAAGTGATGCAACAAGCTTACGCGTTGGCTCTGAGTGCCTTCCTCCATATCGGATGAGCTTGTTTGCGGATCACTAGCTTAAACTTCCATTTTGAATGACTATAGGAAGTTAATTAAGAGCGTGTGATCTTCCCCATCGGAAGGGACATAATCTTATTAACAGACTTAGTGTCAAGTAATGGTATACACTTAGGCACGTCTAATAGTATCCTCCCCATCGGAGTCACTGCTATTATTTATGTGACCGAAGAAAACCAACTATTGATTTGTCAAATAAATAAGTTGACAAGATAATAAAATTAAAAACTCCTCTTACAAATGTTTGATTTTGTATACGTCCACACTATCGTGGCATACAAAATTCACGGTGTTTGAGGTAATTTTATTTGTCATAAAGATTTATTGACAAGATAATTAATGGGTAAACCCTTCTTCTTACAAATGTTTAATTTTGTATACGTCCACACTATCGTGGCATGCAAAATTCACGGTGTTTGAGGTGTTGGTGAATTTAAATAATATTGTTTAAGGAATCAATGTTATTTTAAATTCAAAAGTTTTGACCAAATATTTGATCAAAAAAAGATCAACTATTAATTTTATTCGTCATAAAGTAAAGTTGACGAGATAATAAAATTAATGGATAAAATCTCTTCTTTGATTTTGTATACATCCACACTATCGTGGCATACAAAATTTATGGGGATTTTAAGGAATTGATCTTGACCAAATATTTTTATGATTCTTAGGATTTAAAATGTTTGTCAATCCCCTAGTTGTTATACTATAGAAAAGACTTAGTAGTCCTAATTGTAATGATTGAAAATAGGACTTGGACATTAAGGTAGACTGTCTTCTTAGAACTAAGAACAATTTTGGTGTATTTAATTCATTAGTTGGAACATGTCTAGTGGTGTTATCTACCAGAACCTGGAGTGTAGATACAGATACCATTAATCATGTCTGCAATTCATTGCAGGGTTCCAGGAAACCCGACAACTAAATGAAAATAAAAACACCGTCCACATGGGCACTACTGCAAAAGTAGCAACTGTTGCAGTGGGAGAGGTTTATTCTCTAATAGGAATAAAATTTGGATTATTAAAAATTGTCTTTACATACTAAGTTTAGAAAAAACCTGATTTCAGTTTCTAAACTATTATAGAATAGATATTGTGTCTATTTTAATAACAAAGTTGTTATCAAGAAAAATAGGGAAGTTATCTATTCTGGTATGATGGTTGACAATTTATAATCCAATAACTCCCACGATGCAACAAATGGAAATTAGTAACACATCTTCTAATTTTAAGAGAAAGCAACCTTTGGAAATGAACCAGTTATATCTTTGGCATCTAAGGCTAGGTTATATTAACTTGAGTAGCATTCATTGGTAGCTGATGAACTTTTGGGTTCATTGGTAGTGGAAATCTTTCCAACCTGTGAGTCTTACTTGGAAGGAAAAATAACCAAGAAGCTTTTAAGTCTAAGGGGTTTGGAGCCAAAGATATATAGGAATAGGTTCATTCTGATTTGTGAAGACTTTTGACTATCCAGGCAAGAGGTTGTTTCAAATATTTTGTCTATAGACAACTATTTGAGATATGGATACATTTACTTGATGTGCCGCAAGTCTAAGTTCTTTGATTAGTTCAAAGAGTACTAGGCTGATGTGGAGAAACGACAAAGTAAAAGTATCAAGACACTATGGCGAGATCGTAGTGGCAAGTACCTCTTGGGAGAATTTAGGAGTCACTTATCAGAAGTAGGGATTTAATCCCAACTAACTGCACCAGGTACACCCTTACAGAATGGTGTAGTAGAAAAAAGGTATAAAACTCTTATAGAAATAAGTAGATTGATGATGAATTACCAAATTCATTTTAAGGATATATAAACTAGAAATAGAAGTGTACATAATACCTTCCAAAGTCAGAACTCTCTACTCATATAGAATTGCTGAATAGACGTAAGCCTATTTTGAAGCATATTCGGATTCGGGTAGTCCAACACATATGCTGAAGAGAGACAATGATAAGTTGGATAGGAATTCACTTGTTTGTGGGTTATCTTAGAGAAATGAAAGTAGGTTTATAATCTTTAAAATTAGAAGGTCATTGTTAGCATCAATGATCGATTTTTAGGAAAGGACTATGTAATAAACCTCATGCCCATAAGAAAATTTGTTCTTAAGGAAATAATAAAAGACATGTCTAATCTAGTACCAACTGTACAAGATGAGATATCATAAGGAAACTGCAACACGTATCACAAATGATACACAATTGCAGAAAGTGCCTCGTCGTAGTGGGAGGGTTGTTAGGTAACCTAAAAAGATTCATGTTTTGGGAGAGTTTTTGGACTCGATCCCTGGAGGACATGAACCTGATCTCCGGACATATGACGAAGCACTCCAAGATAATGATGCAGCATCTTAGCAAAGAGTAATGAATAAAAAGAATTAGAATATATGTATTCTAATAAAATCTGGAAGCATGTAGAACCACCAAATGGTGTAAAAGCCTTTGGATTTAAAAAGGTCTATAATAGGAAAATTGGGATAGACAGGAAGGTAGAAACTTTCAAAGCAAGGCTTGATGAAAAAGGAAACTTTTTCACTGGCAGCCATGCTTAAGTCTATCTGGATTCTTTTATCTATTTGGCAAGTGGATGTCAAGACAACATTCCTTAATGGAAGTCTTGAAGAAAGCATCCATATAAAGCAACCAGAAGGGTTCATTGTAAAGGGCTAAGAGCATCTTGTGTGCAAGCTCAATAAGTCTATGGACTGAGGCAAAGCTTCAAGGTCTTGGAACATCCAGTTTATCAAAGTAATCCAGACCTATGGATTTATTGAGTAAACGGATAAGTCTTGTGTATACAAAAGGTGTGATGGAAACGTGGTGGTGTTTCTTGTACTATACGTAGATAACATTTTTAGTAGTTGGAAACAATATCAAAATGTTGTCAGAAGTAAGGGTATGGTTGTCCAAATAATTTGATATAAAGGACTTGGGAGAATGCATATATTTTTGAGATCAAAGTAATAAGGGATCGCAAGAAAAAATATATATATATATATATATATATATATATATATATATATATATTTTATTTATTCCAAACTTAATACATCGAAAAAATCCTTGCTCGTTTTTAGCATGCAAAACTCGTAGAAAGGTTTCTTACCTTTTAAGCATGGAGTGTCTTTATCTAAAGAGATGTCTCCGATGCCATCAAAGGAGATTGAGGACATGTAGGCAGTTATTTATGCTTCGGCAGTTAGACAACCTAATGTATGCTATGCACGAGATCAGAAATCTGTTTTGCCAAGGGCATAGTTAGCAGATATCAAAGTAACCCTAGACAAGGACATTGGACTGCAGTAAAGCATATATTAAAAGTACCTTAGAGGCACTAGAGATTATATGCTAGCTTACAAGGCAGTTAATTTTGTTCTTGTAGGTTGCACGGATTTTGACTTCCAATCGGATAGGGACAATAATAAGTCGACCTCGGGGTTTTGTGTTTACTTTAGGAGGAAAAGTCATAACTATGGAAGAGTGATAAGCATAGGTGTTTTTCTGGACTCCACCATAGAAGCTGAGTATATGGCAAGCTTCTGAGGTAGCCATAAAAGCTAAATGACTTAATAACCTCAAGATAGACTTAGATATGATTTCTAGTTTGTCCAAAGATTATTATAATTTATTGTAATAATAATGGTGCAGTAGCAAACTCGAAGAAACCATGAGTCTATAAGGCAAGTAAACACAATAGAGCGCAAGTACTACCCAATACGAGAAATTGTATAACGAGGAGAAGTTGCTGCCGCCTAGATTGCATCATATGATAACCTAAGGTCCTTAAGGCAAGAGCTTTTTGAAAGGCATGGGAATCAGATGTATGGCAGCAGATATGGCAGCTTAGTCTTTTAGTATAAGTGGAAGATTGTTAGAATGTATACTAAAAGCCAAGCTTTTGGTATAAAACATTTATCTAGAAATAAGAATCACATTGGTCAAATGTCTACATTTGTGATAAATGTAGTTGTTCAATTAATTTATATTGTAGATAACATGGTGTGTGATATCACACACAGAAGATCATGTTATCAGTACCTTATAAATTATAAACAGTAGCTCACGACCATGATGGAAAGGAACAAACCATTGGAGTGTAATTAGGTGTTATTTTATCTTAACTATATAATTACACTAGTACACTAAGAGTGTATTGAGTAGGACCATTAGAGGTCGTTTCTTTTATACTGACTTTATAAAGGAACAAAGACCTCAGTTATTATGGAAGTGTGTGCTCTTAATCCTAATATAATAACAAGTACATATATTTGATATTTATTTCTTTAATTTATCAATGGGTGAGATTTAGTTCGATAAATCAATAAGCCCGATAAGTTGGGAAATGATACCACTTATAGTGTGTGTTGTTGATTATAGAAGGAAACTGTGTCCTAGTAATCTAGGTTGAGAATGTCCCCAAGAGGAGCTCATAAGGATTGTCATGTTAAACCCTGCAGGTGGACTTAGTCCGACATAACGATGAAGTTGAGTGGTACTACTCTTAGAGGTAGATATTAATTAAGTGAGTTGTCAGTAACTTACTTAATTAGTGGACATTTGTTATCTTAAACACAGGGAGACTAACACACTCATGATAAAAAGGAGCCCAAAATGTAATTTGGGATTGGTGCGGTAGTTCAATAATAGTTCTCTAGTGGAATGAATTATTATTGATAAAATTAAGTTGTGTGTTCCGGGCGAGCACGGGATGCTTAATTTTATCGGGAGACCAAAACCAATTCCTCCTCTCGGTCCCTATCGTAGCCTCTAGTATATAGAGATTTATACCCACCGCATTCCCACCTTATTACCCATCCAATGGGTGTTGGTTGCTACTCGGAAAACCTAGAGGTTCCACTGTACAAAAATTTTGTACAAATGTCTGAACCTTTTCCTAGCTACCATGTGTTCTTTTAAATTAAATTTTGGATCGCTTGCGGAACTTAACACGTTTGATCCCAAACTTAATCTATTTGTTCTTTTAGGTTTTGACTTGGATCTCCTGCGGAACTTAACACGTTCGACCCAAGTCACCTTAAGTTATTAATTCCATTAAATATTAATTTCCATAACTGGTTCCCAGTACTGACATGGCGAGGCACATGGCCTTCTTGGATATGGGAGCAACCACCACCGACTAGACAAAACCTTTTATGGAAAGCTAATATTTAATTTCCTAAAATAACTTTGGGTTAACCGAAAAGAACAATCAAATCACAAGGAAAAGAAAAATAAAAGAACACTATATCGAAAACAAATTCGAAACTCTAGAATCATATGCCTCTTGTATTTAGTATTATTTCCAAAAATAACTAGTATGATGCGGAAAGAAAAAATACTAGTTATACCTTTTAGAAAAACCTCTTGATCTTCTACCGTATTCCTCTTCTAACCTCAGACGTTGTGTGGGCAACGATATTCCGAGATGAGAAACCACCAAAGCACCTTCTCCTTTCTTCAAATTTCGGCCAAGCACAAAGCTTCCAAAAGATGAAGATCTTTTCCACCAACCAAGCTCCAAGGGATGTAGGCTTTCTCTCCTTCTTCCTCAAGCTAGATCCGGCCACCAATTAAAACTACATGAGCATGAAGAGGTTCGGCCACAAAGAGAAGAAGAAGAGAAGTAGGAAGGGCCGGCCACACCAACAAGGAAAAGAGGGAGAAAATAGAATAGATTCGTCAGCCTTGAAGCCTCCTCTACCCCCTCTTTTATAATCCTTGATCTTGGTAAATAAGGAAATTTTAATAAAAACTTCTTTAATTCTTTTGCCATTGAAAAGGAAAATATATTTAATTAAAAACAATTTTTTTTTCAATTTGTAATGGCCGGCCACACCAAGAAATCTCCAAGCAAATAAAATTTTAAACACCAATTAAAACTTCCTTATTTGCTTCCGGAAATTTATAAAAATTTCTCAATAATTTTTATCCCTTCATGATTGGTTTATAAAAAGGAAATTTAATAAATTAAAATCTTTCTTTTAAACATGTGGATAAAAAGAAAGTTATCTCTATAAATTAAATCTCTTTTAATCTACAAATAAGGAAAGATATCAAATCTTTTCTTAATCTTTTGTAGAAACTTATAAAAGAGAATATTTAATTTTAAACTCTCTTTTAAATCATGAACATGATTAAAAAGGAAAGTTTTCTTAAAATTTAAAATCCTCCTTTAATCAACAAATAAGGAAAGATTTCAAATTTTAAACTCTCTTTTAAACATGTAGATGATTTACAAATAAGGAAAGTTTTTACCAAAAATTAAAACCATCCTTTTAAACTACAAATAAGGAAAGAGATTAATCTCTTCTCTTAATCTTTTGTAGAAAGCTATAAAAGGAAATTTTTAATTTTTAAACTCTCTTTTAAAATCTTGATATCCACATAAGAAATAATTTTAATAAAAATCCTTTTTAATATTCTAGTGGCCGGCCACCTATACTTGGGACCCAAGCTTTGGCCGGCCACCTACATGACTCATCCACTTGATCTTGGCCGACCCTAGCTTGGGTTCTAAGCTAGCTTGGCCGGCCCCATTGGATGGTTAAGAAGGTGGGTATGCGGTGGGTATAAATCTCTATATACTAGAGGCTACGATAGGGACCGAGAGGAGGAATTCATTTTGGTCTCTTGATGAAATTAAGCATCCCGTGTTCGCCCCGAACACACAACTTAATTTCATCAATAATAATTCATTCCACTAAAGAACTATTATTGAACTACCGCACAAATCCCAAATTACATTTTGGGCTCCTTCTTATTATGAGTGTGTTAGTCTCCCTGTGTTTAAGATAACAAATGTCCACTAATTAAGTAAGTTACTGACAACTCACTTAATTAATATCTAGCTCCAAGAGTAGTACCACTCAACTTCATCGTCATGTCGGACTAAGTCCACCTGCAGGGTTTAACATGACAATCCTTATGAGCTCCTCTTGGGGACATTCTCAACCTAGATCACTAGGACACAGTTTCCTTCTATAATCAACAACACACACTATAAGTGATATCATTTCCCAACTTATCGGGCTTATTGATTCATCGAACTAAATCTCACCCATTGATAAATTAAAGAAATAAATATCAAATATATGTGCTTGTTATTATATTAGGATTAAGAGCACACACTTCCAAAATAACTGAGGTATTTATTTCTTTATAAAGTCAGTATAAAAGAAACGACCTCTAGTGGTCCTACTCAATACACTCTAAGTGTACTAGTGTAATTATATAGTTAAGATAAACTAATACCTAATTACACTACGACCTTCCAATGCTTTGTTCCTTTCCATTATGGTCGTGAGCTACTGTTTATAATTTATAAGGTACTGATAACATGATCCTCTGTGTGTGACATCACACACCATGTTATCTACAATATAAATTAATTTAACAACTACATTTATCATAAATGTAGACATTTGACCAATGTGATTCTTATTTCTAGATAAATGTTTATACCAAAAGCTAGGCTTTTAGTATACACTCTAACAATCTCCCACTTATACTAAAAGACTAGGCTGCCATATCTACTGCCATACATCTGATTCCCATGCCTTTCAAAAAGCTCTTGCCTTAAGGACCTTAGGTTATCATCTGATGCAATCTAGGCGGCAACAACTTCTCCTCGTTATACAATTTCTCGTATTGGGTAGTACTTGCGCTCTATTGTGTTTACTTGCCTTATAGACTCATGGTTTCTTCGAGTTTGTTACTGCACCATTATTATTACAATAAATTGTAATAATCTTTGGACAAACTAGAAATCATATCTAAGTCTATCTTGAGATAATTAAGTCATTCAGCTTTTATGGCTACCTCAGAGGCTTGCCATATACTCAGCTTCTATGGTGGAGTCCAGAAAAACACCTATGCTTATCACTCATCCATAGTTATAACTTTTCCTCCTAAAGTAAACACAAAAACCCCGAGGTCGACTTATTATTGTCCCTATCCGATTGGAAGTCAAAATATGAGTAACCCACAGGGACCAATTTAACTGCCTTGTAAGCTAGCATATAATCTCTAGCGCCTCTAAGGTACTTTAATATATGCTTTACTGCAATCCAATGTCCTTGTCTAGGGTTACTTTGATATCTGCTAACTATGCCCTTGGCAAAACAGATTTCTGATCTCGTGCATAACATACATTAGGTTGTCTAACTGCCGAAGCATAAAGAACTGCCTACATGTCCTCAATCTCCTTTGATGTCATCGGAGACTTCTCTTTAGATAAAGGCACTCCATGCTTAAAAGGTAAGAAACCTTTCTAGGAGTTTTGCATGCTTAAAACGAGCAAGGATTTTTCCGATGTATCAAGCTTGGGATAAGTAAAATATATTTTTTTTTCTTGTGATCCCTTATTACTTTGATCTCAAAAATATATACATTCTCCCAAGTCCTTTATATCGAATTATTTGGACAACCATACCCTTACTTCTGACAACATTTTGATATTGTTTCCAACTACCAAAAATATTATCTACGTATAGTACAAGAAATACCACCACGTTTCCATCACACCTTTTGTATACACAAGACTTATCCATAGGTCTGGATTACTTTGATAAAATGGATGTTCCATGACCTTGAAGCTTTGCATCAGTCCATAGACTGATTGAGCTTGCACACAAGATGCTCTTAGCCCTTTGCAATGAACCCTTCTGGTTGCTTTATATGGATGCTTTCTTCAAGACTTCCATTAAGGAATGTTGTCTTGACATCCACTTACCAAATAGATAAAAGAATCCGGATAGACTTAAGCATGGCTACCAGTGAAAAAGATTCCTTTTTCATCTAGCCTTGCTTTAAAAGTTTCTACCTTGCTGTCTATCCCTCTTTTCCTATTATAGACCTTTTTATACCCAAAGGCTTTTACACCATTTGGTAGTTCTACAAGCTTCCAGATTTTATTAGAATACATATATTCTAATTTTGTTATTCATTACTCTTTGCCAAGATATTGCATCTTTATCTTGGAGTGCTTCGTCATATGTCCGGAGATCAGGTTCATGTCCTCCAGGGATCGAGTCCAAAAACTCTCTCAAAACATGAATCTTTTTAGGTTGCCTAACAACCCTCCCTCTACGACAAGACACTTTTCTGCAATTGTGTATCATTTGTGATACGTGTTGCAGTTTCCTTGTGCTATCTCATCTTATACAATTGGTACTAGATTAGACATGTCTTTTATTATTTCCTTAAGAACAAATTTTCTTATGGGCACATGGTTTATTACATAGTCCTTTTCTAAAAATCGGTCATTGATGCTAACAATGACCTTCTGATTTTTAAGACTATAAACCTATTTACATTTCTCTAGGATAACCCACAAATAAGTGAATTCCTATCCAACTTATCATTGTCTCTCTTCAGCATATGTGCTGGACTACCCGAATCCGAATATACTTCAAGATAGGCTTACGCCTATTCATCAATTCTATATGAGTAGAGAGTTCTGACTTTGGAAGGTACTATATTCACTTCCGTTTCCAGAGTATATCCTTAAAATGATTTTGGTAATAACTCATCAATCTACTTATTTCCATAAGAGTCCTATACCTTCCTTTTTCTACACCATTCTGTTGGGGTGTACCAGGTGCAGTTAGTTGGGATTGAATCCCTACTTCTGATAAGTGACTTCTAAATTCTCCCAAGAGGTACTTGCCACTACGATCTCACCGTAGTATCTTGATACTTTTTGTAACGACCCAATTTTCCCTACTTTAAGTTCTAAAAGTCCATAAAAATATTTGGAAATACTTTTAAAATATTCTAGAGATTTTTAGGAATTTTTAGAGTATTTTTACGTAATTTTTGGAGGTCGTTTGGTAGGGTTACAAAAAGAAGAGAAGTTGGGACGAAAACCGTTGAAGGTGAGACTCGAACCCAAGACCTCCGGCCGAACCCGACCAAATCGGACGCAGCCAACCAACTGGGCTACGCGTGGTTTGTTAATAAGTATGAAGCAGATATATATGAGTCATAGTAAAGGGCAAAGTTAAACCTAGGTTATAAAAGGGATAAGTTAAGGGGAGAAGGGAATTATTTTACCGTGACCTAATCTCGCGATCCCTTCCTCTCCTGCGGCGTCGGTCTCCTCTCCTCGGGCGAAGACCGCAGCTCAAACCTAGGCGATTCCGGCGGCCGGCAAGCTCTCTCCTCCACGGATTCTTCACGAAGCCGAACTTCTCTCGGCAAGGAGAGCGCGCGGGCACAAGAAGAGGTCGAAAGTTTCAAGCTTTGGAACCCTAGACCTCCCCCTCCTTCGGTTGTAAGTCCAAGAACCCTCGGTAAGTACTACTCTCACCTGTGGTAGGAGTTGCTTCGTTTTGTATGGTTGCTTTCGGATTTTTGCTTGCCGTGTAGAATTGTAAGCTCGGTTTTGTTTCCTTTCCATGCCATGTTCATAGCCGAACAACATCCTTTAACATTAGGGTTTGTAGATTTCGGTTTTAAGCCTAAGTATAGCATGATTTGATCTTGCGGGGTTGAAGTGGGTGGATTTTTGGTGCCATCCGAGTGCTGCCGAGACCTGCACAGGAAGCCTTGATACCTGCCGTGACCTGCACATGAAGTTTGGGTTTATGCCATGACCTGCATAGGGAACTCCAAGTATCATCTTGGCTAATTGAGCAAGTAGAATGGTTTAGTGCTAATTAGAATTGTATGCATTTTATTCTTGAGCGTATGTTGTTCATGAACCTCTTTGCTTTAGGGTCATGTTGTACATACTTAAGTTTGATAAGTCAATATTTTGGACAGCATGCTGATAAAACCTGAGTCGCATTCCTTGCTTCCATTACAGCATGATGAGAATTTCTAAGTAGCATCCTATACTTGTCTTTACAGCATACTTAGAAGGCCAAGGAATTAGTTTCCTTTATGCTTCGTTTATAGCATGTTTAAGGAGTTTAAAGTAGCATGTTACCTTATTTTGTATAGCATGTTTAAAGGCCTTAAAGTAGTATTCTTTGTCATGTTTTAATAGCAGGTTTAGAAGCCCTTAAAGTAGCATTCCATGCTCTGTTTCTACAGCATGATAGAAAGTGTAGAGTTACATATATTGCTTTTATTACAGCATACTTAGAAAGCCCAAAGTTAGCTTCCTTTTGCGTTATTTATAGCATGATTAGAATCATTCCATACTTGATTTTACAGCATATTTAGAAGCACTAAAATAGCATCCTTCGCCATGTTTTCACAGTATGATTCAAAGGCTTTAAATTGCTTTCTTTAGTTTAGCTTATAGCATGATCAGTAAGCTTTAAGTTACTTGTTTTATTCTGTTATGTAGCATGGTTAGTTGATTATACACCTATACTTGTTAAGTATATTTAAAGGACTCCCACAATCTTTAATAAAAGATAATAAGGAAGATATCAGAATAAGAAAGATAACAAGTAAAGCAAGAGGCTAGTACCTGACATCCAAGAGCTTGTCGTTAAACAAATCCAGGTGACCATTTCCGAGGTCTTGGCCCTGGTAGACCGAGGTCTGCTCTTTTAGGATTGGTGGCTCGTAACCCTAACCTATTAGGGAACGCGCATGAGATGGTACTAAGCCTGGGCCCAAAGAAAAGAAAAGTAAAGAAAAGAAAAGTTAAGAAAGAAGAAAGACAGAAGAAGTGAGTAAAAGATAGGAATTAAAAGATTAATTTCTATTACAAGGATATAAGAAAATATAATAAGTTTTATGCTTAGAATAAATAAAAAGTTAGTTTCTTTAATTCTAAGCTTACAGTGTTCATTTCTTATTATCCTGTTAGATAGTGAGCATGTTTAGTATTCAGTTTCATTTTCTGTATACCATGAGCACATCCAGATTTGCTTTAGCATTTCAGTTTCAGTATTATTGCATTACATTTATGCATTTCGAGTTTTATGAGATAGATTAGTACTTACTAAGCGTTTTCGCTTATAGATCTTTTCTTTTTTTTTTCCTCCTACCGCAGATAAAGGAAAAGCTAAGGTATGAAGGGAGGCGACAGGGTGGTGGTGATGATGAATGTGTGTGGTGATTGGACTATGGAGAGATCCAGAGAGTGCTAGCAAGCTTGCAGGACCTAATGATTAGAGTTTATGCTTTAGTTCTTTTCTTTAAATACTGTTATGAAGTTTATGTGATTGTGGTTGAGTTTGATTCGTATTGTAGCTTATTTATGTCCTATTCTGGGAGTTGTGTTTAGTTCTTGTTGCTAGTCTAGTCTTTTGGTTATAGTATAAATTTATTACTGCGTGGTTGTGAATAAAATGTGTTCCAGCCGCATGTGGCTGCGTATATATATCTTGTGTATTATAGATTTGGTCACCGGTACAGGGGAGACTCTGCCGGAATTTTTTGGTAGAAATTCCTCTGAACCGTGATAAATCTAACTGACTCTAATGATAGCGTCAGTGACACTAGATAGAGAGTTGTAGTTAGGTAACGTTCGCCCTTAGGGAGTAGTAGTAAGAAGGGTGGGTCGTTACAGTTGGTATCAGAGCAGTTTCCATTCTCCAGCATCACACACACATCAGCATCATCCTTGCCGTCTCCAAGTAAGAAAGTATTTAAATCCTTTCTTTATTCTGCTTTCCTTATTATTAACTGCGGTATAGAGTACTTGTTTTTTTTTAGTACTAAAGTAAGATAGAAGATTTAGTTTCCCTTTTCTTTATTCATATTTATGTATGTTTAGAAAGGATAGAGAAATGTTTAGAAGTACCTACTCATAGGTGTTGAAAGTCAAGAATCATGTATAAGTAAGATATACCTAGAAAGTATAGTGATAATTTTAAGTTTTCTTTTCCTCTGCCTGACTTGATGTCAAGAAGAGGACGTCCTCGTACCGCTGGTACTGAGAACCAAGATCAGGAGAACGAAGAGCTTAGATCAACTGAGCCCAATCTCTCTGAAGTTGTTGCCTAACTCCAGAGACAAGTAGCGAGCAGCAGCAAGTGATTGCCAATCTAATGGCCAATCAAAAGCCAGCTCCTCCCCACTTCCCCAACCATTAATGTGGAGACCCCAGTGGTGACTGAAGTCCCATCAGTTGCCCTGGAAGTCGCCACGACACCTAGAAGACAAGAAGCATATCTCATCTAGTGGCTGAAGCTGAAACCAGAAAGCTTCTTAGGCACGACTGAGCCCTGAGATGCCCAGGCTTGGTTCAAGACACTTGAGAGCACAATGGAGCTTCTTGACTGGCCAGAAGTCGAGAAGGTCAAGTGTGCCTCTTTCCGCCTGTCTGGAGATGCTCGTATGTGGTGGGAGAAGATAAGGACCAAGAGAGCAGCCGATTAGATGAGCTGGGTAGATTTTTAGTTAGAGTTCTATGAAGAGTTCTATCACCAACAAGCACTATGAGGAGTTTATAGAGTTCAAGCCAGCCAAGATAGAAGACAAGACAGTAGGGAGCCCGGAGCCCCAGTCAAGTAAGTGCAGAAGAACAGAAAGAAGGTAAGAAAGAGGGGGTTCGGGTGGTCTGTGAATATCCCGAGGTATTCCCAGCAGATGTACCTGGACTACCTCCCAATAAATGAGTGGATTTGAGATTGAATTGGTTCCTGGAACCTGTCCAATTTCAAAAGCTCCGTATCGCATGTCTCCAGCAGAGCTGAAGGAGTTACAAGAACAACTACAGGAGTTACTTGACAAAGGCTTCGTTCGCCTTAGTCATTCACCCCGGGGAGCTCCAGAGTTGTTCGTTAAGAAGAAAGACGGATTCGTGCTAATGTGCATAGATTTCAGAACGTTGAGTAAAGTAGCAGTTAAGAACAAGTACCCCCTCCCAGGATCGATGACTTATCTGATCAGTAAAGAGGAGCAACAGTGTTCTCAAAGATAGACTTATGCTCTGGGTACCATCAGCTGAAGGTGAAAGAAAGAGATATACCCAGAACGACGTTCAGGACCATATACGAGCACTACGAGTTTGTAGTCATGCCTTTTGGAGTGACTAATGCACCTGCGGTCTTCATGGACTTAATGAACAGAGTGTTCAGAGAATATCTTGACAAATTTATCATTGTATTCATCGACGATATTCTGGTCTATTCAAGGACCCCAGAGGAGCATGACACGCACTTGAGGATAGTACTACGGACCCTTCAGCAAAAGCAGCTTTATGCTAAATTCTCAAAGTGCGAGTTCTGGTTAAATCACGTGGCGTTTTTAGGTCACATTATTTCTAAAGAGGGTATTCAAGTGGATCCAGCCAAAGTGGAAGCGGTCAACAACTGGAGTAGACCCAAGAACGTCAGAGAGATCAGAAGCTTCCTTGGTTTAGCTGGGTACTACAGGAAGTTCGTGGAGGACTTTTCCAGGATAGCCTCTCCACTAACAGCCCTCACCAGAAAGAACAAGAGATTCGAATGGTCAGATAAATGTGAGCAGAGTTTCCAAGAGCTAAAGAAGAGATTGATCAGTGCTCCCATTCTGACTGTTCCACAGAGCGACAAGAGTTTCGACATCTACAGTGATGCTTCCAAGATGGGCTTAGGAGCTGTACTCATGCAAGAAGGAAAAGTCATAGCTTATGCTTCCAGACAACTCAAAGATTATGAGAAGAACTACCCTACTCATGATCTTGAGCTGGCAGCTGTGGTTTTTGCACTTAAACTCTGGCGACATTATTTGTATGGAGTTCAGTGTAGAATCTTCACAGATCATCAGAGTCTTAAGTACTTCTTCACTCAGAAGGACTTAAACATGAGACAGCGTAGGTGGCTGGAGTTGGTCAAAGATTACGACTGTGAAATTCTCTACCACCCAGGCAAAGCTAACAAAGTGGCAGATGCACTCAACAGAAAATCTAGTGCATCACTGATGTCCTTGTCATCACTAGCCCTGCCACTGCAGAAGGAGTTGTCAGATTTTGGACTTGAAATTATCGAAGGACAGCTCTCTGCATTGACCTTAGAGTCTACATTGCTTGTGGAGATACAGAGAAAGCAAAGTGAAGATCCGGACATCCAGAAGATCAAGCAGGGGATACAGAAAGAAGACAACTCAGAGTTTAGAGTGACAGATAGCGGAATTCTTTATCAGGGGAGTCGCATTTGCGTGCCCAATGATGAGGAACTGAGGAAGAAGATCCTAGAGGAAGCTCACAGTACACCATATTCCATGCATCCTGGTTCTTCCAAGATGTACCAAGATGTGAGACAGAGGTTTTGGTGGTCAGGACTCAAACGAGATGTAGCTAAGTATGTCAGTACCTGCTTGACATGTCAGAGAGTCAAAGCAGAACACCAGAGACCAGGAGGAGTTCTTCAGCCTCTTCCAATACCAGAATGGAAATGGGAAGACATTTCCATGGACTTCATAACAGGTCTTCCAAGAACCGCCAATGGATATGATTCGATATGGGTAATAGTGGATCGATTGAACAAGTCTGCTCACTTCCTAGCCATCAAGGTATCCCACTCCATAGAGCAGTTGGCCCAGCTATATGTCAAAGAGGTAGTCAGACTTCATGGAGTTCCTAAATCTATCGTTTCTGATAGAGATGGGCGCTTCACCTCACACTTTTGGGAGTGCGTTCAGAATGCACTAGGCACCAAACTCAAGCTCAGCACAGCTTTCCATCCACAGACTGATGGACAGACAGAGCGAGTGAATCAGATTTTAGAAGACATGCTCAGAGCTTGTGCGCTAGATTTCAAAGGAAGTTGGTGCAAGTATTTGTGCTTAGCTGAATTCGCTTACAACAATAGCTATCAGGCCACCATCAAGATGGCACCTTATGAAGCACTATATGGCAGGAAATGCAGATCACCCATATGCTGGCAAGAAGCAGGAGAGAGAAAAGAGATGGAAGTAGAGTTGAGCATTCAGACAGAGATGATAGACGAGACTACTCAAGCAATCCAGAAAATCAGACAGAGAATTGAGACTGCCCAGAGCAGACAGAAGAGTTATGCTGACACGCGCAGTAGGCCATTGGAATTCCAAGTAGGAGATTCGGTTTTCCTCAAGGTCGCTCCTATGAAGGGAGTGATGAGATTTGGCAAGAAAGGCAAATTAAGTCCTCGCTACGTAGGACCTTACCTGATCATAGAGAGGATTGGGAAAGTAGCTTATAGGCTGGACTTACCGCAAGACATGTCAGCAATACACAATGTGTTTCATGTCTCTATGCTAAAGAAGTGTCTCCATGACCCGAGCCAAGTGATTCTGCCTCAGTCAGTGTAGATCCAAGAGGATCTTAGTTATGAGAGCAGACCTACACAGATAGTGGACAGAGCAGTTAAGAGACTGAGAAACAAAGAAGTACCACTAGTGAAGGTCGTCTGGTAGAACCAGAAGTACGAGGAAATCACTTGGGAGCGGGAGGACAGTATGAGACAGAAGTATCTAGAGCTATTATAAGTTCGAGGACGAACTTTTTATAAGGTATGGGGGATTGTAACGACCCAATTTTCCCTACTTCAAGTTCTAAAAGTCTATAAAAATATTTGGAAATACTTTTAAAATATTCTAGAGATTTTCAAGAATTTTTAGAGTATTTTTACGTAATTTTTGGAGGTCGTTTGGTAGGGTTACAAAAAGAAGAGAAGTTGGGACGAAAACCGTTGAAGGTGAGACTCGAACCCAAGACCTCCGGCCGAACCCGACCAAATCGGACGCAGCCAACCAACTGGGCTACGCGTGGTTTGTTAATAAGTATGAAGCGGATATAAATGAGTCATAGTAAAGGGCAAAGTTAAACCTAGGTTATAAAAGGGATAAGTTAAGGGGAGAAGGGAATTATTTTCCCGTGACCTAATCTCGCGATCCCTTCCTCTCCCGCGGCATCGGTCTCCTCTCCTCGGGCGAAGACCGCAGCTCAAACCTAGGCGATTCCGGCGGCCGGCGAGCTCTCTCCTCCACGGATTCTTCACGAAGCCGAACTTCTCTCGGCAAGGAGAGCGCGCGGGCACAAGAAGAGGTCGAAAGTTTCAAGCTTTGGAACCCTAGACCTCCCCCTCCTTCGGTTGTAAGTCCAAGAACCCTCGGTAAGTACTACTCTCAGCTGTGGTAGGAGTTGCTTCGTTTTGTATGGTTGCTTTCGGATTTTTGCTTGCCGTGTAGAATTGTAAGCTCGGTTTTGTTTCCTTTCCATGCCCTGTTCATAGCCGAACAACATCCTTTAACATTAGGGTTTGTAGATTTCGGTTTTAAGCCTAAGTATAGCATGATTTGAGCTTGCGGGGTTGAAGTGGGTGGATTTTTGGTGCCATCCGAGTGCTGCCGAGACCTGCACAGGAAGCCTTGATACCTGCCATGACCTGCACATGAAGTTTGGGTTTATGCTGTGACCTGTATAGGGAACTCCAAGTATCATCTTGGCTAATTGAGCAAGTAGAATGGTTTAGTGCTAATTAGAATTGTATGCATTTTATTCTTGAGCGTATGTTGTTCATGAACCTCTTTGCTTTAGGGTCATGTTGTACATACTTAAGTTTGATAAGTCAATATTTTGGACAGCATGCTGATAAAACCTGAGTCGCATTCCTTGCTTCCATTACAGCATGATGAGAATTTCTAAGTAGCATCCTATACTTGTCTTTACAGCATACTTAGAAGGCCAAGGAATTAGTTTCCTTTATGCTTCGTTTATAGCATGTTTAAGAAGTTTAAAGTAGCATGTTACCTTATTTTGTATAGCATGTTTAAAGGCCTTAAAGTAGTATTCTTTGTCATGTTTTAATAGCAGGTTTAGAAGCCCTTAAAGTAGCATTCCATGCTCTGTTTCTACAGCATGATAGAAAGTGTAGAGTTACATATATTGCTTTTATTACAGCATACTTAGAAAGCCCAAAGTTAGCTTCCTTTTGCGTTATTTATAGCATGATTAGAATCATTCCATACTTGATTTTACAGCATGTTTAGAAGCACTAAAATAGCATCCTTCGCCATGTTTTCACAGTATGATTCAAAGGCTTTAAATTGCTTTCTTTAGTTTAGCTTATAGCATGATCAGTAAGCTTTAAGTTACTTGTTTTATTCTGTTATGTAGCATGGTTAGTTGATTATACACCTATACTTGTTAAGTATATTTAAAGGACTCCCACAATCTTTAATAAAAGATAATAAGGAAGATATCAGAATAAGAAAGATAACAAGTAAAGCAAGAGGCTAGTACCCGACATCCAAGAGCTTGTCGTTAAACAAATCCAGGTGACCATTTCCGAGGTCTTGGACCTGGTAGACCGAGGTCTGCTCTTTTAGGATTGGTGGCTCGCAACCCTAACCTATTAGGGAACGCGCATGAGATGGTACTAAGCCTGGGCCCAAAGAAAAGAAAAGTAAAGAAAAGAAAAGTTAAGAAAGAAGAAAGACAGAAGAAGTGAGTAAAAGATAGGAATTAAAAGATTAATTTCTATTACAAGGATATAAGAAAATATAATAAGTTTTATGCTTAGAATAAATAAAAAGTTAGTTTCTTTAATTCTAAGCTTACAGTGTTCATTTCTTATTATCCTGTTAGATAGTGAGCATGTTTAGTATTCAGTTTCATTTTCTGTATACCATGAGCACATGCAGATTTGCTTTAGCATTTCAGTTTTAGTATTATTGCATTACATTTATGCATTTCGAGTTTTGTGAGATAGATTTGTACTTACTAAGCGTTTTCGCTTATAGATCTTTTCTTTTTTTTTCCTCCTACCGCAGATAAAGGAAAAGCTAAGGTATGAAGGGAGGTGACAGGGTGGTGGTGATGATGAATGTGTGTGGTGATTGGACTATGGAGAGATCCAGAGAGTGCTAGCAAGCTTGCAGGACCTAATGATTAGAGTTTATGCTTTAGTTCTTTTCTTTAAATACTGTTATGAAGTTTATGTGATTGTGGTTGAGTTTGATTCGTATTGTAGCTTATTTATGTCCTATTCTGGGAGTTGTGTTTAGTTCTTGTTGCTAGTCTAGTCTTTTGGTTATAGTATGAATTTATTACTGCGTGGTTGTGAATAAAATGTGTTCTAGCCGCATGTGGCTGCGTATATATATATCTTGTGTATTATAGATTTGGTCACCGGTACAGGGGAGACTCTGCCGGAATTTTTTGGTAGAAATTCCTCTGAACCGTGATAAATCTAACTGACTCTAATGATAGCGTCAGTGACACTAGATAAAGAGTTGTAGTTAGGTAACGTTCACCCTTAGGGAGTAGTAGTAAGAAGGGTGGGTCGTTACACTTTTACTTTAACGTTTCTCCGCATCAGCCTTGTACTCTTTGAACTAATCAAAGCACTTAGTCTTGCGGCACATTAAGTAAATGTATTTGTATCTTGAATAGTTATCTATAAAATAGATGAAATATTCGATACTACCTCTTGTCTGGATAGTCATAGGATCACACAAATCAAAATGAAACAATTCCAACATATCTTTGGCTTCATACCCGTTAGACTTAAAAGCTTCTTGGTTATTATTCCTTCCAAGTAAGACTCGTAGGTTGGAAAGATTTCCACTACCAATGAACCCAAAAGTTCATCAGCTACCAATGAATCCTACTCAAGTTAATATAACCTAGCCTTAGATGCCAAAGATATAATTGGTTCATTTCCGAGGGTTGCTTTCTCTTAAAGTTAGAAGATTTCCATTTATTGCATCGTGGGAGTTATTGGATTATAAATTGTCAACCAACATACCCGAATAGATAACTTTCCTATTTTTCTTGATAACAACTTTGTTATCAAAATAGACACAATATCTATTCTATAATAGTTTAGAAACTGAAATCAGGTTCTTTCTAAACTTAGTATGTAAAGACAATTTCTAATAATCCATATTTTATTCCTATTAGAGAATAAACCTCTCCCACTGCAACAGCTGCTACTTTTGCAGTAGTGCCCATGTGGACGATGTTTTTATTTTCATTTAGTTGTCGGGTTTCCTGGAACCCTGCAATGAATTTGCTGACATGATTAATGGCATCTGTATCCACACTCCAGGTTCTGGTAGATAACACCATTAAACATGTTTCTACTAATGAATTAAATACACCTATATTGTTCTTAGCTCTAAGAAGACAGTCAACCTTAATGTCCAAATCCTATTTCCAATCAATTATAATTGGGACCACTAAGTCTATCCTAAAGTATATCAGCTAGGGATTGACCATCATCCTAAGAATCACAAAAATATTTGGTTAAGACCAACTCCTTAAAAATCCCCATGAATTTTGTATGCCACGTTAGTGTGGACGTATACAAATTCAAAGAGGAAATTTTATCATTTAATTTTATTATCTCGTCAACTTTACTTTATGACGAATAAAATTAATAGTTGGTTTATCTTTAATCAAATATTTGGTCAAGACTCTAAATTTAAAATAATATTGATTCCTCTAACAATACTATTTAAATTTACCAACACCTCAAAACACCGTGAATTTTGCATGCCACGTTAGTGTGGACGTATACAAAATCAACATTTGTAAGAGGAGGATTTTACCCAATAACTATCTTGTCAACGTAACTTTATGACAAATAAAATTATCTCAAACACCGTTAATTTTGTATGCCACGTTAGTGTAGACGTATACAAAATCAATCATTTGTAAGAGGAGGATTTTTTCTTATGTGGATATTATGATTTTAAAAGAGAGTTTAAAAATTAAAAATTTCCTTTTATAGATTTCTACAAAAGATTAAGAGAAGAGATTAATCTCTTTCCTTATTTGTAGTTTAAAAGGATGGTTTTAATTTTTGGTAAAAATTTTCCTTATTTGTAAATCATCTACATGTTTAAAAGAGAGTTTAAAATTTGAAATCTTTCCTTATTTGTTGATTAAAGGAGGATTTTAAATTTTAAGAAAACTTTCCTTTTTAACCATGTTCATGATTTAAAAGAGAGTTTAAAATTAAATATTCTCTTTTATAAGTTTCTACAAAAGATTAAGAAAAGATTTGATATCTTTCCTTATTTGTAGATTAAAAGAGATTTTAATTTATAGAGATAACTTTCTTTTTATCCACATGTTTAAAAGAAAGATTTTAATTTATTAAATTTCCTTTTTATAAACCAATCATGAAGGGAAAAATTATTGGACAAATTTTTTATAAATTTTCGGAAGCAAATAAGGAAGTTTTAATTTTTGTTTAAAATTTTATTTGCTTGGAGAATTTATGTGGTGGCCGGCCATTACAAATTGAAAAGAAAAATTGTTTTTAATTAAATAAATTTTCCTTTTCAATGGTAAAATAATTAAGGAAGTTTTTATTAAATTTTCCTTATTTGCCAAGACCAAGGATTATAAAAGAGGGGGTAGAGGAGGCTTCAAGGCTAAGGACTCTATTCTATTTTTCTCCCTCTTTTTTCCTTTGTGTGGTGGCCGGCCCTTCCCTTTCTCTTCTCTCCTCTTGTTGTGGCCGAAATCTATCATCTCTTGGAGCTTGGAGGATGTGGCCGGATCAAGGAAGGAGAAGAAGGAGAGAAAGCATGCATCCCTTGGAGCTTGGTTGGTGGAAAATTCTTCATCCTTTGGAAGTTCTTGTGCTTGGCCGAAACTTGAAGGAAGAAGAAAGAAGGTGCCTAGGTGGTTCTCATCTCGGAAGATCGTTGCCCACACAACGTTCGAGGTTAGAAGAGGAATACGGTAGAAGATCAAGAGGTCTTTCTAAAAGGTATAACTAGTAATTTTTCTTTCCGCATCATACTAGTTATTTTTGGGAATAATACTAAATACAAGAGGCATACGATTCTAGTGTTTCGAATTGTTTTCGATATAGTGTTCTTTTGTTTTTCTTTTCCTTGTGATTTGATTTTTCTTTTCGGTTGACCTAAAGTTATTTTAGGAAATTAAATATTAGCTTTCCTTAAAAGGTTTTGTCTAGTCGGTGGTGGTTGCTCCCATATCCAAGAAGGCCATGTGCCTCGCCACGTCAGTACTGGGAACCAATTTTGGAAATTAATATTTAATGTAATTAATAACTTAGGTGATTTGGATCAAACGTGTTAAGTTCCGTAGGAGATCCAAGTCAAAACCTAAAAGAACAAATAGAATAAGTTTTGGATCAAACGTGTTAAGTTCCGCAGGCGATCCAAAATTTAATTTAAAAGAACACATGGTAGCTAGGAAAAGGTTCAGACCTTTGTACAAAATTTTTGTAATGTGAAACCCTAGGTTTTCCGAGTAGCAACCAACAGGATCTGTGGTTGATCCTCCTTCTCTCGATTTCCTTCGCCCGATGCCCTAGCACCTTCACCGATCTCCCTTGTCTTGGATTGGCATCAATTTTGGTTAGAAAGGAAGTTATGGATTTGGATTTGTGGTGAGTGATACAATGTATTGGATTAGCAAGATTTGATTTCATGTTATGTTTGGATCTTGAGATTAGTTGTGTGACCGATCTTGTAGCTCCGATGAGGATTATACGATGGGAGGCTAGCTATAGTCACTATATCTGTTACTCCAGCTATCCCTTACCACTGAGGTTGGTGCTGGATTTTCTCCCTTTGGCCCGACAAGAAGTTTTGATTTGAATCTTTTGAACAATATGATTTTCAGCTTGACTAGCACTGTTTTAGATCAGAAATACGAGGTGGATAAAGGGTAAGTGTTTGTTTAGAGGTGGTTAATTGAGGTTGGGTTGATGCTTTGATGTGGATGTGTTGATTTTTTATTTAGGGTGCTTGATTTAGAGATCATTGGTTTATCTAGCTCCGACCACATTTTCTAACAGCGGGTGCTCCATCGACGTATTAACAGCGAAGTACACAGATTGGGTGAGGTCTAAAGTTGTTTCATTTTTACATTAGATTGGATTAGTGGTGATGGGTTGGATTCATGATTTGTTAATTATTAAGTAAGAGGATTGATTCATATTGGTAGGATAATTAATTATGGTGATAAGAGTTAATGGATTAATTGGATTATTGGTTTATGCTCTTGTTGGATAATTGAGGTAGGTTAACAAGAAGAGTTAACTAATTGAATTGGGTTAATTCATAAGGAGATTTGATGTATAAGAAATGTTGGATTATTAAATGGAGTTAAAGTATAGTTTCCTAATCGGGTTTGGATTAGGTTTAGCTATTTGGTTTATAATAGAACTTAGCTATATTATGTATTCTATGTTACAGGATACTAGTTTGAGACAAACGTCTTGGCATGAGATTATTTAGCACGATCAATAGATAAAGGTTGGTATTCCTTTCTTGGCAGTTAGTTCTTTTGAACTTAGAGTATGGTTATTACTAGATGATTAGGCTGCTTTACCTTAGATTGTTTACGATTGCTGCTTTCCCATAGGGATGTCTGGTTGATTTGGGTTAACATGCTGATTATGCATATCTTTGTTGATTGTACACATGATTGGTATGTGTTGTAGGAGTCACATGATTGACTATCCATTTGCATGCAATGTGTGTACACCTATCCAGTGTGGTTATGGTGGGTTTCTTGTGGATCATACCCTTGTAGTTATGGGCATATTTGTTTTGTATGGCTATCGAAGGATTCTGGTTGATTATATCTATGTGGTTATGTGTATGTGTCTAGTTGTGTGATATTAGAGGTATTATGTTGATTATACCTACGTTGTAGAGTGCATATGTGTATGGTTGATATGGGCCTGGTGTGCTACTTGATGTACTTTGTTGTTTAGTAGACACCAGTTGAATTTACCTATACCTATATGTGTTAGATGGATTTTTATACTGGAGGTGTTTATGTGGATTGGGGGTGTTGCATCGATGATGATCGTGTCGATATCATGATTATTTATCATGTTCATCATTCATTGGATGCTGATGACCATTGTCTCTCTTGTGGTGTGAGATAGTCGTCAGTCATTTATAGTTGCTCATTCGGTCACTGTGAGAGAGTGGTAGCTAGGAGTGGAGCTCGTCTTGTTCTGCTCACTAGCCCGCTCAGTGTTCTGTTCGCCTCGACCACTCTGGAGTAGTGGGTCTGGAGGGTTCAGTAGTCTGGGGCTAGTGATGTGAGCAGTCAGGGATCCTAATGTTATGTAGTTAGATAACTACTTAGCGAACCATTCCCTCGGCCACTCTATAGCGGTGCATGTATTGGAGGCTAGTACGATTTGTCACAGACCCAAGCCTCCCGGACATACAGGGGTCGTGGTGTCTGGAGAGGTGGCGGGGGTGACCATGTGGCATGCATGCACATTTGCATATGATGCGCGGTGCAACTGTGGAGTTATATTTGCATACATGCCTATTAGATACTAGTTACATGTGATTGTGATATGTTGCACTTGTTTGAAATATGATTGTTGCATATGGTTGTGATGATTCATACATGTCATTTATTATACATGTATATCTTGTCGTATATATTGCATAGGTGTTATGAGAAAATCTATTACTGAACCGTTGAGTTTACTGATCATTATACCATGTGTCGATTCCAGATTGAGTATGTATTTATCATTATGTCAGTTGTGGTTTATGCAGTTGGTATGTCAGTTATGATTACGTATGGTTATTATGTCGATTATGTTAGATAGATTGATTACGTCAGTATGATCATGTTTTTTATTCCCTACTGAGACTGTTTATTTTGATCTCCATGTTTATTTTATATAGACCATGCACTATCTTGTCTATTACTCGCTGAGTGGCCCGCAGTCACCAGCCCGTTTGTATATTTATATTTTCAGGTAGCAGATAGATGATTGTGGAGTCGCTTAGCGTATCCTGTCTACCGATCCTACGTCACATCAGAAGATGGTTTTACCTCGCTCTTGTTTATCTTTTATATATATATATATATATATATATATATATATATATATATTATATTCGTTATTGTATTGGTGTTTAGCCATGTGGCTATTTTATCATTTTTGGTGTTGTATTTTTGTTTAAGCCATGCCAGCATGCATTGTATCTATTTGGTTTGTGTGGGGGTTTTTTTTTGTTTTTCACTGTATTTTTAGTGCAGTCGTGTGGGTTGTTTAATATATATAACTGTGTGGTTGTGATTATTTTGTTTCAGCCGAGTGGGCTGAGTATATATAACTGCGTGGTTGTGTATATTCCAACCACGTGGGTTGATGTATATAGTTTGTGTATGTATTTATGATTCATATTGTCATAGTTACAGGGGAGATGTTGTCCGTTTGCCGGGCAGGGACTCTTCTAGGGCATGACAATGTGTAACATAATCAGCCTACTTGGGACTGAAACACAGACTATGTCCTAATCCAAGTCGATATAAGATAGTGAAACAAACGAGGCACAACTTATTATAGCTATTGAATGGTTCAGAAGTGGTTTTCTCATCAATTGGGCATCATGATGTAGTACTATGTGTCACTCATGATCATTCTATAATTAATAAATAATTATAGACTATCAACATAAATGGAAATCTATAAGATCACACACACTATGAGTTATCTTAGAGACTTAAAATGAGTTTGAGAATTGGATTCTCAAATCAAGAGAGATTCAAAGTTGGTTTGAGCAAACAAAAGATATTTATGGAAAGATATTTGTCGGAATAGAAGCATGGCTTGGCCGTGACTATTGTAGGAGATATGATTCATTATGGTTTAATAATAAAACTAAAAAGGGGTTTGGTATAGTTATGAAACTACTTGGTTTAATAATAAACCAAAAGAGGAGTGCGTTGACTTTTTTTTATTGGTTTTGGGAGATGACTTGCTGCCCAAGTCATGTAGTGGTGTATAAATACCCCCTCTACGAGGAGAAAAGAGGAGTGATTTTATTCTTTAAGAGAAAATTCTAATTTGATTAGGTTTTTTACTCATCGTCTGTAACGCCCGCCCTCCCTGCTAACCCTAAGGGACGGGGCTACGATACTCCATGTACAGATTTTTCTTTTTAAAACAGCGAAAGACTTAAAATAATTTTCTTAGTTTAATAAAAACTTTTCTTTTGTTTTTCTTTTCATCAAATCCGAACTACACTATCACGGCATCAATAACATGATATCAAAATTAGTAGAAACATAACATCAAGTCACACATACGGTACTACAATTCATGATACCAAAGCATAGTTCTTTAAAAGTTTTTAAAGCAGGTTCTTATTTGGTTGCCTAGCCACTGCCACACACATCTCCTGGCCTCTCCTACTGCTCCTTTAGCTCATCCAGCTTTTTCCTTTATCTGTGGTACAAGGAAAGTAAGTTATGAGCACTCATGGCTCAGTAAGTTCCTTTCCTACTCACTAAAACTGAAAATCATCACATGATCAAAGAATGTCTCAACATAACATGATCTCAACTAGTCATGGCATAACATATCATACTCTTTAAGCATATCATGCAATATAACAAAATCATAACTAGTCATGGCATATCATCTCTTAAAGCATAGCATGAAACATAACATAATCATATCTATTCATGGCATATCATAGTATCATCATAAGGTGGCATGGCATATCAAGCTCTTAAAGCATAACATGAAACATAACATAATCATATCTAATCATGGCATATCATAAATCATAGCATCATCACAACATGATCATAAGGTATATGCAATATGATTTTGAAAACATGTATCCGAAAAACATGTGTATCTCTCATGATCTTTAAAACCATTTCTTCTTACATATATACTTGAACATAATATCAACATAATCAGGGCCCCGGCTTGTACCACACATAGATAAATCACGTAGATATGCGCGCTTCCTAAGTATATCCAAGGTAGCAAGTCTTGAATCATACTAGGAACTAGGTCCGGATCACACAGCCATAGACCTAGGGGCGTATTAAGGAGCTCATCCCTTTGTTTTTACTAGCCTGGATCACACAGCCAAAGGCCTAGGGGATTATTAGGAGCCCACCATTGGTACAAGCCTTACAAAGTAAAGTAGCATGTATAAAAATGCATCATTTAGTCACATAGCATATCATAGAAGTATGCATCACTTAGGCATACATTATGTCATAAAAGTATGCATCACTTAGGCATACATCATATCATAAATAGTATACATCACTTAGGCATACATCATGTCATAAAAAGTATGCATCACTTAGGCATACATCATGTAAAAGCATGCATATTTTCACCACATAGCATATCATGAGAGTATGCATATTTTAGGCACATAGCATATCATCAAAGCATGCATATTTCTATCCACATAGCATATCATAAAAGCATGCATATTTTAAGCACATAGCATATCATCAAAGCATGCATATTTCTATCCACATAGCATATCATGAAAGCATGCATATTTTAAGCACATAGCATATCATCAAAGCATGCATATTTCTATCCACATAGCATATCATGAAAGCATACATTTTTTAAGCACATAGCATATCATCAAAGCGTGCATATTTCTAAGCACATATCATATCATGGAAAGTATAAATCACAAGCATACTTGTTTAAGCATAAGGATGTATCATGTGATTATACTATCATAAGAAACATGGTAACATAGTTAGCTTGGGTTCTAAGCTTCCTAATCCCTTGGGTTCTTATCATGGCCGAACCCCCCCTTAGATCTCAATTTAGGTAAAAACAACCTCCAAGCATGTGGAACCTAAATTATCATCACATCAATTTCATAGGAAACATTATAAGCATGATTAACTTGGTTTCTAAGTTCTCCAAGTCCCTAAACTTCATGTGGCCAAACCCTATCAGGTGTGAAACAAGGTCCCAAATGTCATGAAAGCATGGAAACCTTAAACCATATTTATAGCATTTTTTTCCAAGTAACATAGTAAGCATATTTGAGCTAGTTCCTAAGTTCTTCAAGCCCTTAACATATGTCATGGCCGAAATTTAACAATTATTCATTAGGGCTAAAAGCAAGCATACAAGCATGTGAACTTGAACTAACATCATGTATAAATTCATAATAAGGCATCATACAATGGGTATGGCCGAAACTTACCCTAGCCTCATTTTAGGTCATTAAACAACATATAACATGAGAACTTTGGCTTTCTACTTATCATATTTCATGTAGAGTGACATGAGCATATTTAATTTTTGTTCTAGGGTTTCTAGGGCATCTATCCCTTCATGGCCGAAACATACAATGGTCCATTTAGGTCATGGAAAAATTATACAAGCATGTGACACAATCAACATATTATCATATTTCCATAAGAAGCATTTTTAACACAATTGGTTTCAATTCTAAGGCCTCTAGGTCATTTAAACCCTACTTGGCCGAGACTCATCAGTGTTTAAATTTGCTTCAAATAGCCTAAAAGCATAGGAAGTCATACAAGTTTCATAGCATGTATAAAGACAAGCATAATAAACATACATGTGAATTGTGTCTTAAGCTTCCTAGGTTTCTTTCCTTTTTCTTTTATTTTTCCTCATGGCCGAAACCTACCAATCTCTAAACTAGGTTTTAAGTGGCCTAAAGCATGGAAAACCTAAGTAAGTTTCATGGCAAAAATTACTAAGAACATCATATACAAATTTGGTTCATAAACAAGCTAGGACCCTTGTGATCTTACATGTCATATATCATGTAACTAAATTCTCTATACCCTAATTAAGCATGAGAGCATTAAACAACTTTCATATCTTAATATCACAGAGGTCTTGAGCATGTTAAAATTTTGTTTAAGCTTTTCTAAGCTATCCATCTTATCATGGCCGAAAATCTTAATGAAGAGTTCATGAATTTCTAGCAATATTCGACATGCAATTCTTTAAGAGAACTCTATATTCTATCATATAAACATGGTTACCTAAATTTAAAGGTCTTCCTAACCCTAAGCTCTTTTCTTGGCAGAAACATATGAGTGGATTTCTTTTGGTTCCAAGTAACTTTCAAGCAAGAAAAACCCATAAAAGACCCTTAGTAATTCATGGAGGGAATCTTGTACTAGTTTTGTTAAATAATGATTTCCCTAACCTCTTTAAAATATTTTTGGCCGAAATTCTAGGGTTAGGTACTCCTCTGACCAAGCATCATATAGGTATAAAAACATGAGGGAAAACCTTCCTACATAGCATAGAAAAATATCATGAAATGAGGACTTGTTTAAACCTTCCTAGATTTGAAAACTCTTCTTTGGGCGAATTTTTCTTAAATTCTATTCTAGGTTTTCTAATCCTCATAAAATCCGAAAAGTACATAAAACGCATTGTACCACAGGTGACGGGAAGCTTACATCCTTTTCGCTTGTGGATCTAAGGTGTGGTGATGGAAGAAGTAGCCTCTTCTTCTAGTTCCCTTCCCTTGCTAAGTCCTCCTTGTATCTTAGGCTTTCTTAGGAGAAAACCTTGGCTTGGGGCCGAAGATGGAGGAGAGGGGACTGAGGGTTCGGTGAGGGAGAGGGAGGATCAGGGAAAATGAGAGAAAAATAGAATTTTCCCTTTACATCATCTTTTTTTTTTTATATTAAGGGGGAAGAGGTAGCAAAATTGGTTTTTGCTTTCCTTCTCCTTTAACCCATTTTCTATTTTCTTTTATTTATTTTATTTTCTAATTTATTCTAATCATTTATGATGAGAACAAGGGGGAATGAATCCCCTTCATTCTCCATTTAATGTCACGGCAAGAGAGGGAAAAGAGAGAGAAAGGGAGGAAGGCAAGTTGCCTTTCTCTTGCTCTTTTCTTGCTTTCTCTTTTTAAATCTTTACTCCTATCTTTATCATGCATTCCCTTTCCTTGCTATCAATATCTTCTCTCTATCCCAATTGGTTTCTACTAATTAATTCTATAAATTATAATATAAGAGGTTCAAGGTTCAATCCTTGACTACTCCCTATTTTTATTTCTTTTTATTTCTTTTTGGTTCAACATTCTACTAATATTTTTCTAAGGTAAATTCATCATTCTCTTATTTATCTTAAAAGCTTAGTGGGTGTTACATCGTCTTCTCCCTCTCCCCCTCTCTAGTCGTCGGCCAAGCTCTTGCAGCCTAAGAGTTAATGTTGTCCATCCATATTCACAGAATTTGGTGCAAATTCAATGTCAACAAATTTAGTGCCAACGAATCTAGTGCTGACAAATTTAGTGTCGATGAATTCAGTGCTGATGATTTCATTGTTGACAAATTCAGTGTCTATGATTTCGATGCACCGTTGCCCACCAAATCATACTAAGGGGGTTCTCTCAGATTGCTTCATCTTGAGACTTGGCTTGTACCAATTAGAGACTAACGACTCGCGACTTTATAAAGATGTCTCAATGATAACTCGGCGTGGATATGAGTAGAGGCAAACTCCATTGAGTTTGCTAGTTGATGCCCCTTCGACTTCACATCATCTGTCAGGTATACCAAGAGCAAAAGTTATTTTAGGATATTTTATTTTATAATCATGTCTTGCTGTGTTGTATCCTTGCATGTGTGTGATGTGATATAATAATTAGAAATTATATTTTTATTTCTGATACACATGTTTTCTGAAACATGTTTTTAGCACGCACCACATCGGGCTCCCCAATGATGGTATTAGAGTATGATCTTGCTTCGACATGATCGTAAAATTATTTTAGGATTCATAGTTGATCATGGATTAATTTCTTGATTATTTTCTATTTTATTAATAATTTTTATTTTTGGAAAGTTTCCAAATTTTTTTAGAAATTCTATTTTTGGAAAGTTTCAAAAATAATTTAGGAAATTTAGTTTTGGAAATATTCTATTAATTGATTTCTATAATGTTTCTAATTTTATTATGAATTTCTATTTTTGAAAGTTTCCTAATTATTAGAAAATTCTAATTTTAGAAAGTTTTGGAATAATTTAAAAAAATTTAATTTGGAAAGATTTTGAATTAATTAATAAATTCTTTTTTTTTTTAAGTTTCCTAGTTGTTAGAAATTCCAATTTTACAAAGTTTCTAAAATAATTTTTAAAAAAAGTTCAAATATTAAAGATTTTGAAATAATTAAAAAATTCTAACTATTAATTTCTTAATATTTTATGTAATTTAAATTAGGGAATTGTTTCTTAATAGATTAAATTTTCTTGATTGGGAATAATTTCCTAGATAAAATAAATAATTAAAATTTGGAAATTTATTTCCTAATTTAATTATAGGAATCTTAACTTATGGAAATTAAATTCTGAATTATATTTTATTTAAAATAATATTATGACAGCTATAACATAATTTATGTCATGTTATGTAACATATGTATGTCATGTAGACACATTAGATATATGCATCATTTATACCATGCAGTTGATGTGTTATATCATTATATATGTCATGCATACGATGTGTTATATCATTATATATGACATGCATGTGATGTGTTATATCATTCGTTATATATACATGTTATAACATATATGTATGTCATGTAGATACATTAAATGTATGTGTTGTTTGTCATTTGTGCGATGTGTTATATCATTATATATGTCATGTGTGTGATGTATTATATCATTATATATGCTATGTGTGCGATATGGCATATAATCATTTATGTCATGCGTATGATGTCATGTAGATGGTACATTTACATGATGATGATGAGATATAAATCCCTTATGCAAAATATTAAAGCATACACTTTCCGTTAATATGGTATGAACTAGAGTTTGATTTCTTATTTGAGTTGTTAGCCAAAGTCAAGCAGAACCTACAATTAAATACGTTTGAACCATCAAGATATGATCTTATGATTAACGAGTTGGTTTTAACTTGAATCATTGATTCTTTTGGCCATAGTCAATGTCAATGTGGATAGTGTAAAGTTGGGTGATGTACATTTGATGTATACTTATTAATATGTTAACAACATGATGTTTATGTGAATATTCAATTAGTTGATAGTATAATGTGATAGTTATATATATGACATAATCGGTATATATGATACCTACCATTATAGCTAAGAATAATTTGTTTGCCAAAGTCAAGGTTGTTCTTATCTATGGTGGATATCAACCCATTTGGAGAATACTATGCTCTCTCAAATTCGAAGTAAGGGCTCTTGAATTCAATAAATAAATGAGATTATAAAATGTATGTAAATTGTTTACAAATACATTAGAAAATCATCTCTTTCATATTTGTTTGATTGTGTATTTCTAGTTTATTAGAATAAGCATCTTTTCTTTGAATTTGCACTCAACTTTGGAAACAACCAAATTGACAAGACCAAATTTCTTGGATTGGCTTCTCAACTTGAGAATTAATCTCAAGGTCAAGAAAGAAGAACTAGCTCGAAATGATCCATGTTACCATTGTGGTAAGATGGAACATTGTGTTGGATATAAGTGATGTGAATGGAGAAGAGGTGGAAAAGGAAAGAGACTTCATTATGAATGGGACTTTTGTCCCACATTGGGAGTTTTATGGCATGTTGGTTAATTTATATTGATTCACATGCATTGAGTATGTGAACAAATGGATGGGGAGAGACTTGTAATGCCCGCCCTCCCACTGCTTAGGAGGGACGGGGTTACTTACAGTCATACGTGCATGCATACATATAAAATCATGGCAGCGGAATATCAACTACTTGAAACATGATTTATGATATCATAAGCATACTAGCATGAAACATGGAGAACATAAGTGCATAACTATCCATACTAGTTCAAGTACTATCAAAGCATAAAGACAACACATGGTTCATATGCAAACTTAGAACATAAAAGCATAAAGCAGTTTTCTTCCACCGTGCCACTGCCACACACACTCTTGCCTTCCTGTTGCTCCTCTTAGTTTAGCCATTCCTTTCCTTTTTCTGCAGTACAAGGAAACATAAAAACTATAAGCCCATAGGCTTAGTAAGTCCCTTTCCTAATCACAAAAACCATGAATCAAGCATGAACATAAAGTGGTAACATGTTCGTTTGGTAAATCATAACATAACATGTGAAAGCATAAACATAAAGTCATATCATATCATGTGAGAGCATAAACATAAAGTCATATCATATCATGTGAGAGCATAAACATAAAGTCATATCATATCATGTGAGAGCATAAACATAAAGTCATATCATATGAGGTGAGTGTTGGTGCGGGATGTTGGGTTTTCGGGCCGCGAAAATCGCTTTTTCGCGTCGCGGAAACCCCGAAAGCCCCAAAGCCGTAGATCCGTGCAAGGGAAAATGAATGAAATACAAGTACGAGTTTCAAAACTTTAGATCTACTCCTAGATCTATGTGTTGAGAGCTTTTACCTTTGAAGCGTGCCCTCGCAAAATTCCCGCTCGTCCAAGGTACGTGTCGAATCTCCAAAGTATCAAGGTAGATACTTCTCTAGTGATATCCACACGAACAAGGAGTGCTCTCTAGCACTCAAGGATGGAGAAGAGAGCCCCAAGTGTGCTAGCACTTTCTAGAGCTCTCGGATGGGATTGGAAAGGAAGAAAAAGAGAGAGTACAAAAGAAACTCATACACTCAAGAAGTAGTATCCCTCCTTTGTGACCTTCACTCTTCCTTTGCTCTTGGAATTCACTCAACCACCTTCTCCTCTCTTGGAAGTTCACGGCAACAGCAGCAAAACAAAGAGGAAAAGACCAAAGAAGAAGATGGAATGAATGCACACATTATTCCACAAAATCAAAACCCCTCCTCACATTAGTGTGGTCGGCCACACAATGTAACCCCCTCATTAATGTGGCCGGCCACATTAAAGCCAAGGGGAGGGTGTAACCCCCATGAGGTGGCATGCCTCATGAGGTGGAGGTGATGTGGCAAGGATGAGTCATCCTTATGATGTGGCAATACATCAAGTCAAACTTGATGTTTCAACTTCCATTTGGTCAAGTCAAAATTGACCAATTTCTTCCTTGTTGAGTTAAATCCAACCTTTGATTCAAGTCAATTTCAATTTAATGAATCTCAATTCATTAATATAAATTGACTCAATGAATCAAATTTAAATTAGACTTATTCAACAATTGAATCTAATTGAGTCTAACTCAATAAGTCTAATTTGAATCCAATCTTTGGTGCATCATATGAACCTAATCCAATTGGTTCATCATATGAACCTAATCTCCATCCACTTGTTCTTTGTGTGTGACCCAATAGGTTCTTGTAACGTTGGCAATGTTTCTAAACTCCTTTAGAAACATAAGCAATGAGCGGCATCTAGCAATACATCATTACTACCCAAGTTACAAGAATGTCGAGATCCGACATCACCTTGTGACTCCTCACAATATATGACAAGTGTCCTTCTATCCTAGACATCTAGATTGATCAATGTGAGGCATAGACCGTGTCATCCTCTGATCAATCTAAAACTTGAACTCCAAGTAGACTCACTAAATCAAATGAGCTCAATATCTTATATTGACTCATTTGGGCATGGCCATGCACTTCGTGGTCTCACTCTATCAGGAATATTGATGTCTCTCCTGTCATATAGGAGGGATAGATCCCATCTACATCACTTACATCCCTCTGCATAATTCGTTACATACCCAGTAATCGCCTTTATAGTCCACCCAGTTACGAGTGACGTTTGACGAAACCAAAGTACATAACTCCTTATGTAGGGATCCATGGTGACTTCAGGTCTAAGGACTAATAGTCATACTAATAGCCACATGAGAAAGTATATATGACACTCATATAACGATCCATGATACTTTCTCATGGCGGGTCATTCAGTATACATTCTCCAATGTATACCCATGTGTCAGCTTGATATCTCTATATCCATGACTTGTGAGATCAAGTCATCGAGCTGACCTACATGCTAGTCTTATTGCATTAACATTGTCCCTGAATGTTAATACTTGACTTGGAATGATTTAGAGTAGTGTTCCCTATATCATCTCACTATCGATTCAACTAATCGATTGATATAGGTATGAACCTTCTACTCAAGGACGCCATTATACTTAGTCTATTTGGCGCTAATACAAATAAGTATAATAACCAAACAAATGCCTTTATTGATATACAAGAATATGATACAAAGAGTCCATACAATCATCAAATGATTGGCTCTAGGGCTCTAACTAACACGGGAAGCATCCGACGATCGAACTCGTGTTTTGATAATGGAAAAGGATTCAAAAGTTAAGGTGTTTTGTATTCTATCAAGTCTACTTGAGGATTTCAAGGTCGGGTGGACCAAGGGGCAGGAAGACCTGGTGGGTCGATGATCGGACGTGGGAAGCCTATGCTCCTTTGTTTGAGGGGGGGATTGTTGGGGTTGCAAGGTTGCAAACATAGTCCCATATGTTTTCAATATGGGACTATGTTTGCAACCTTGCAACCCCAACAATCCCCCCTCAAACAAAGAACCATAGGCTTCCCACGTCCGATCATCGACCCACCAGGTCTTCCTGCCCCTTGGTCCACCCGACCTACTAGGACTTCCTGCCTGGTGTCTGGTCCTCTTGATCTGAACATAGGAGCCCCCACTTTCTTTGTTCGAGGACAATATTGTACCCATATGGCTCATTTAGACCATAGCTCTTGTGCACAGTCGGCGGTAAAACCTTCTGGTAGTCCGGGCTCTGATACTAATGTTGGGTTTTCGGGCCGCGAAAACCGCTTTTCGCGTCGCGGAAACCCCGAATCACCCAAAGTCGTAGATCCGTGCAAAGAAAACCGAATGAAAATTACGAGTATGAGTTTTCAAACTTCTAGATCTACTCCAAGATTTATGTGTTAAGAAGTATACCTTGAAGCGTGCCCTTTTCGCGTTCCCGCTCGTCCAAGGAATTGCCAGATCTCTAGACCGTCAAGCGTCGGTCCTCTAGAAGTATCCACACGGACACGTAGGTGGAGAAAACCTCACACAAAGGTGTGCTAGCACCTTGGTAAGATTCGGCCAAGCAAGGAGGAGAGGGAGAGGGAGAGCTTGAGGAAGAAGAAAGGAGTAATAATCACACTTGAATAAAATCAAATTTCATTCACCACTTTTGTGTGGCCGGCCACTCCATGGAGTGTAACTCCCATTGCACATTAATCACAATTAATGTGAAGCCATTAAGAGGTGTTTTGTAACTCCTATGATGTTGCAGATCATGAAGATGTGGACCATTTCCATTGGTCCACATCTTGCCACTTCATAATGATGTGGCAAATGAGTAACCTCCACTCATTTAATGTGGCTAACTCACATTAAATGCAATGGAGGCTTGTAACCTCCATGAGGTGGCAAAGTAAGATGATGTGGAGCAACACTATTGGTCCACATCTTGCCACCTCACTCATGATGTGGCAAAGAGTCAAGTCAAGCTTTACTCTTCCTCTTCCTCTCTAGTCAAGTCAAACTTGACACAATCTCTCTCATGGTTGATCTAATCTAACCATTTGATTCAAGCCAACTTAATATAATGAATCTAATTCATTAAATTAAATTGATCTAATGAGTCATAATCTAAATTAGACTCATTAAATACATGAATCAACTTAAGTCTAACTCAAGTAGCCCAATTTAGATTACTCTTAATCCAATTTGATTCATCAAATGAATCTAATCCTCTTGGTTCATCGTATGAACCAAATCTCCATCTGATTGTCCTTAGTGTGTGACCCTATAGGTTCTTGTAACGTTGGAAATGCCCTAAACCCATTTAGGAGCATAAGTAATGAGCGGTATCTAGCAACACATCATTACTACCCAAGTTACATGAATGTTGAGATCCAACATCACCTTGTGACTACTAATTGTGACTCCTCACAATATGTGACATTTTCCTTCTATCCTAGACATCTAGATTGATCAATGTGAGGCATAGACCGTGTTATCCTCTAATAAATCTAAATCTTGAACTCCAAGTAGACTCACTCGATCAAATGAGCTCAACATCTAATGTTGACTCATTTGGGCATGGCCATGCACTTAGTGGTCTCACTCTATAAAGAATACCGATGTCGCTCCCGTCATATAGGAGGGATAGATCCCATCTACATCACTCACATCCCTCTACATAATTCGTTATATACCCAGTGATCGCCTTTATAGTCTACCAAGTTACGGGTGACGTTTGACGAAACCAAAGTACATAACTCCTTATGTAGGGATCCATGGTGACTTCAGGTCTAAGGACTAATAGTCATACTAATAGCCACATGAGAAAGTATATGACACTCATATAACGATCCATGATACTTTCTCATGGCGGGTAATTCAGTATACATTCTCCAATGCATACCCATGTGTCAACTTGATATCTCCATATCCATGACTTGTGAGATCAAGTCATCGAGTTGACCTACATACTAGTCTTATTGCATTAACATTGTTCCTGAATGTTAATACTCGACTAGGAATGATTTAGAGTAGTGTTCCCTATATCATCTCACTATCGGTTCAACTAACCGTTTGATATAGGTGAGAACCTTCTACTCAAGGACGCTATTATACTTAGTTTATTTGGCACCAATATAAGTAAGTATAATAACCAAACTAAATGCCTTTATTAATATACAAGAATATGATACAATGAGTCCATACAATCATCAAATGATTGGCTCTAGGGCTCTAACTAACAATCTCCCACTAGCACTGTGCCAATCAGTATAGGCTTTAAGGCCTAATGACCTAGTGTGACCATCATGCTTTCTCTGTGCCAAAGCCTTGGTCAAGGGATCTGCGATGTTAGCCTCTGTAGGTACTCTGCAAATCTTCACATCTCCTCTATCGATAATCTCTCGAATGAGATGGAAGCGCCGTAGTATGTGCTTGGTCCGCTGGTGTGAGCGAGGTTCCTTCGCCTGTGCTATAGCTCCATTGTTGTCACAATAGAGCTCAACTGGGGCAGCGATGCTAGGAACTACCCCAAGTTCAGTGATGAACTTGTGGATCCAAACTACCTCCTTTGCTGCCTCTGATGCAGCAATATACTCGGCTTCTGTTGTAGAATCAGCTACTGTATCCTGCTTCGAACTCTTCTAGCTCACAGCACCACCATTTAAGCAAAACACGAACCCTGACTGCGATCTATAGTCATCCTGGTCGGTCTGGAAGCTAGCATCACTGTAACCCTTTACTGCTAGCTCATCATTGCCTCCATATATCAAGAAATATTCTTTAGTTCTTCTTAATTACTTAAGAATATTCTTGACCGCTATCAGTGACTTTCACCTAGATCTGACTGGTATCTGCTCGTCATGCTCAAAGCATACGAGACATCAGGTCGAGTACATAGCATGACATACATGATCGATCCTATGGCTGAGGCATAAGGGATCTGATCCATGCGGTCTCTCTCCTCTCTAGAAGAGGGACCTTGAGTCTTTGAAAGACTCACGACATGTGACATCGACAGAAATCCCTTCTTGGAGTTCTGCAAGGCAAACCGTAGGAGTACCTTGTCAATGTATGTACTCTGACTTAGGCTAAGCAATCTCTTAGATATATCTCTATAGATCTGTATCCTTAGAATGCGGGATGCCTCACCTAAGTCCTTCATTGAGAAGCATCTCCCTAGCCAGGTCTTGACAGACTGAAGCATAGGGATGTCCTTCCCAATAAGTAGTATGTCATCCACATACAATATGAGGAAGACAACTATATCCCCTACAACCTTCTTGTAGACACAAGGTTCATCTTCGTTCTTGATGAAACCAAATTGTTTGATTGCATCATCGAATCAAATATTCCAGCTCCGAGAAGCTTGCTTTAGTCCATAAATGGACCTATGCAGCTTGCATACTCTACTAGTATGCTGTGGATCTACAAAACCCTCAGGTTGTGTCATGTACACATCCTCGAGCAGGTTTCCATTCAGAAACACGGTTTTGACATCCATCTGCCATATCTCATAGTCATGGTAGGCTGCAATAGCAAGCATGATCCGAATGGACTTAAACATCGCTACTGGAGAAAAGGTTTCATCATAGTCAATACCATGAATCTGCTTGAAACCTTTAGCTACCAAGCGACTCTTATAGATAAGTCCATCCATGTCAGTCTTTCTCTTAAAGACCCACTTGCACCCAATGGGTTTTACCCCTTCAGGTGGATCAACCAAAGTCCATACTTGGTTGGTGTACATGGATTCCATTTCAGATCTCATGGATTCTAGCCATTTCTCGGAATCTGGTCTCATCACAACTTCCTGATAGGTGGTAGGCTCATCCTCTATGAGCACAATGTCATCATGGTCAGACAAGAGAAATGAGTATCTCTCAGGCTGACGACGCACCCTATCAGACCTGCGAAGAGGTATGTCTACTTGAACTGGTTGTTGTTCCTCAACTCTTTATGGAACAACATCATCCACAACCCTTTGTGGTTCCAGTTCAACTTCTATCGAGGCATCAGTGCTATTGTTCGCATCTTGAACTTCTTCAAGATCGAACGCGCTCCCACTAGTCTTTCTAGAAACAAAGTCTCTTTCTAGAAAGACCCCAGTCTTTGCCACAACTACCTTGTGCTGACTGGGAATGTAGAAGTAATATCCCTTAGTTTCCTTGGGATATCCAATGAAATAGTACTTGTCGGATTTGGGTCCTAATTTGTCGGAGACTTGAGGTCGTACGTAAGCCTCACAGCTTCAAATCCTCATGAAAGACACCTAGGCATCTCTCCCAGTCCATATCCTATATGGTGTCTTTATCACGGCCTTGGATGGAACTCTGTTGAGAATGAAAGCTGCCGTGTCTAGAGCATAGCCCCAAAGGTATGTCGGAAGATCTGTGTGACTCATCATAGATCATACCATATCTAATAGGGTACGATTCCTCCTTTCGGATACACCATTCCACTGTGGTGTTCCAGGAGGAGTGAGTTGGGATAGAATCCCACACTCAGCTAAATAGTCACGAAACTCATGGCTTAAGTATTCACCACCTCGATCTGATCGAAGTATTTTAATACTCTTACCAAGCTGGTTCTGTACTTCATTCTTGAATTCTTTGAACTTTTCAAAAGATTCAGACTTATGTGTCATCAAGTACACATAACCATATCTACTGAAGTCATCAGTAAAAGTGATGAAGTATCTATAACCGCCTCTAGCAGCGACATTGAAAGGGCCACATACATCACTATGTATGAGTCCTAACAAATCAATCGCTCTCTCGCTGTGCCCACTAAAAGGAGTCTTGGTCATCTTACCTCGTAGGCATGACTTGCATATCTCATATGATTCAAAATCAAATGAGTCCAACAAACCATCCTTATGGAACTGGGATAAGCGCTTGTCATTTATATGACCTAAGCGACAGTGCCAGAGATAGGTGTGGTTCATATCATTCTATTTGAACCTCTTGGTACTAACGTTATAGATAGAGCTCTCAAGGTCTAGAATATAGAGTCCGTTCATCAGAGGTGTACTACAATAGAACATATCGTTTAAATAGACAGAACAACATTTGTTCTTTATTATAAACGAGAATCCTTTCTTGTCCAAACAAGAAACTGATATAACGTTCTTAGTCAATGCAGGCATATAACAACAATCGTCTAACTCTAGTATAAGCCCAGAGGGCAGAGATAGAAAATAAGTCCCTACAGCAACAGCAGCAACCCGTGCTCCATTGCCTACTCGTAGGTCTATCTCGCCCTTTGTCAATGCTCTGCTATTTCTCAGTGCTTGTACATTAGTACAAATGTGCGAATCACATCCGGTATCTAATACCCACGACGAAGAAATAGAGAGGTTGACTTCTATAACATTTATACCTGAAGTAGAAATCTTATTTCTCTTCTTGTTAAGATCTTCCAGGTATCCTGTGAAGTTCCTCTTCCAGTGTCCTGCTTGTCCTTGATATAGTTGACGAAGATGTTCAACCATATCGTAAGCACACATCAACTCATGTTGCTTCTGAAGCTCAGAGTTCATGGTTGCGAGCATTAGACAGGACACATCTAATGCGTCATCTTGATGCTTCTTGTAAGCATCCCGGTCAGCTCGCGTGGCAGTGGCAGGAGGAGCCTCCGGAATGGGCTGCTCCAGAACGTACAGTTTACGTTCCTGAGTGAGAACTATTCTCAGGTTCCTGTACCAGTCCAGGAAATTTGCTCCGTTGAGCTTGTCCTTCTTAAGGACAGAACGCAAGGAGAAAGAGTTCGTATTCGACGTCATGGTTATCTACAACAGAAAATTTGCAGAAATAAATATCATATTCTTTTAAAATCATTTAATTAGGCCTTTAATTAAATGATGCTCCCACTGAATTCTATAATTCTTGTGGGACAAGATCCACATCATACTAACCCTTGAGTTAGCTTTGGCTAATACGCCCAAGGCTTAGTATGATCGGTAGGTAACAATTACCAATTACATCTCTATGCAACTCTTGTTTATAAAATCAATATCCGCATTTATATTAAAACTCGAGTTAGCTTTGACTAATATGCCCGAGAGTTAATATAGATGTGATTTTGACCTATCTTTTCCAACCGTTGGAAGAATGCCTATAGTTGACTCAATCTAACCGAGCAACTAGGAATACTCAATCTAATTGAGTTTGTATTCACCCATGCTTTGATAGGCGGGACCAAGATTGTCCCTCGGTACCCTACCAAGATAATATGTATTGCTCTGCTTTGGCAGATCCAATAATATATGTGATCGAGGTAGTGATAGGTATCACGACACGGTTAGGCATTTAGAGTTGGTTCGATCGAGATCTAATCTAATCGAAAAGGATGCATCTTGTGCATGACTTAGATCTAATCTAATCGCAAGGGTGCATCATGTGCACGACTTAGATCTAATCTAATCGTAAGACACTAATTAATTAATTACTTATTAAACATGCATCATATACATAAGCAATTAACTAATTAATCTATTTGTGATTTAGTCATGGCCCCTCTACGATCTTCTCAAGCCAATAAGAAGATCGAATGGTCAACCTAGGGTCAACAGCTTCTCCAAGCTCCTCCCTTTGACCACCTTGTGTTGCTCGTGCCCGCCTCGGAACTCCGTCTCGTGTGGACCCTCCACCGCTCCAATTTGTACATTACAATTTGAAACTCGAGCTACATTCGAGTCTAAATCTAATTTACAACCAAAATATATGAGAAAGGCACGTCGCGCAGGTCGCGGAAAAATAAAAACATACAACACGCGCAAACACATAACGGCACGCAGGCCGTATTATGAATTACAACACAATCCAATCATATTGGGTTTTTGGGCCATGAATATCACAAAATTAATATATAATTCAAAATTATATATTTTCATAATTTTCTATAATTTTAAAATTAATTTTTACAATTTTTTACGAGTAAAATTTCCGGCGGTCCCGTTTAGCGATTTCGGGCGCAATCGCGGAACGGATCCCCTTGCGGGGCCAGGGGCAGCGCCCCTACCCGCGATCTAACCATCGCGAGGGTTCCTTTTCGATCCAACAGCGCCAAAACTCGCAGTCCCAAAACAATTTGGGACGAAACCTTTGAGAAGAATTTTCCCGGCGGTCCCGATTAGCGATTTTGGGCGCAATCGCGAAGCAAATCCCCTTGCGGGGTTAGGGGGAGTGCCCCTACCCACGATCTAACCATCGTGAGTTGCTCCTAAGCGATCCTACAGTGCCTTCGCTCGCTGTCCCAAACGGATTTGGGTTGAAACATCACCGTTTTGGAAAAATCTTCCCGGTAGTCGAAGCCTACAAGCGTCTAAACACTTGTGCTTCGATTACTCGAGAAAAATACTCATAAAAACCCAAAAATCATAATTTTACAGAAAATTACAGAAACTTTAGTTTTCATAAAACCAAAAAATTAAACTCGTACAAGCCTTGTACGTGGCTCTGATACCACTGTTGGGTTTTTCGGGCCGCGAAAACCGCTTTTCGCGTCGCGGAAACCCCGAATCACCCAAAGCCGTATATCCGTGCAAAGAAAACCGAATGAAAATTATGAGTACGAGTTTTCAAACTTCTAGATCTACTCCTAGATCTATGTGTTAAGAAGTATACCTTGAAGCGTGCCCTTTTCGCGTTCCCGCTCGTCCAAGGAATTGTCGGATCTCTAGACCGTCAAGCGTCGGTCCTCTAGAAGTATCCACACGGACACGTAGGTAGAGAAAACCTCACACAAAGGTGTGCTAGCACCTTGGTAAGATTCGGCCAAGCAAGGAGGAGAGGGAGAGGGAGAGCTTGAGGAAGAAGAAAGGAGTAATAATCACACTTGAATAAAATCAAATTTCATTCACCACTTTTGTGTGGCCGGCCACTCCATGGAGTGTAACTCCCATTCCACATTAATCACAATTAATGTGAAGCCATTAAGAGGTGTTTTGTACTCCTATGATGTGGCACATCATGAAGATGTGGACCATTACCATTGGTCCACATCTTGCCACTTCACAATGATGTGGCAAATGAGTAACCTCCACTCATTTAATGTGGCTAACTCACATTAAATGCAATGGAGGCTTGTAACCTCCATGAGGTGGCAAAGCAAGATGATGTGGAGCAACACTATTGGTCCACATCTTGCCACCTCACTCATGATGTGGCAAAGAATCAAGTCAAACTTTACTCTTCATCTTCCTCTCTAGTCAAGTCAAACTTGACTCAATCTCTCTCATGGTTGATCTAATCTAACCATTTGATTCAAGCCAACTTAATATAATGAATCAAATTCATTAAATTAAATTGATCTAATGAGTCATAATCTAAATTAGACTCATTAAATACATGAATCAACTTGAGTCTAACTCAAGTAGCCCAATTTGGATTACTCTTAATCCAATTTGATTCATCAAATGAATCTAATCCTCTTGGTTCATCGTATGAACCAAATCTCCATCTAATTGTCCTTAGTGTGTGACCCTATAGGTTCTTGTAACGTTGGCAATGCCCTAAACCCATTTAGGAGCATAAGTAATGAGCGGTATCTAGCAACACATCATTACTACCCAAGTTATAAGAATGTTGAGATCCAACATCACCTTGTGACTACTAATTGTGACTCCTCACAATATGTGACATTTTCCATCTATCCTAGACATCTAGATTGATCAATGTGAGGCATAGACCGTGTCATCCTCTAATCAATCTAAATCTTGAAATCCAAGTAGACTCACTCGATCAAATGAGCTCAACATCTAATGTTGACTCATTTGGGCATGGCCATGCACTTAGTGGTCTCACTCTATCAATAATACTGATGTCGCTCCCATCATATAGGAGGGATAGATCCCATCTACATCACTCACATACCTCTACATAATTCGTTATATACCCAGTAATCGCCTTTATAGTCTACCCAATTACGGGTGACGTTTGACGAAACCAAAGTACATAACTCCTTATGTAGGGATCCATGGTGACTTCAGGTCTAAGGACTAATAGTCATACTAATAGCCACATGAGAAAGTATATGACACTCATATAACGATCCATGATACTTTCTCATGGTGGGTCATTCAGTATACATTCTTCAATGCATACCCATGTGTCAACTTGATATCTCCATATCCATGACTTGTGAGATCAAGTCATTGAGTTGTCCTACATGCTAGTCTTATTGCATTAACATTGTCCCTGAATGTTAATACTCGACTAAGAATGATTTAGAGTCGTGGTCCCTATATCATCTCACTATCGGTTCAACTAACCGATTGATATAGGTGAGAACCTTCTACTCAAGGACGCTATTATACTTAGTTTATTTGGCACTAATATAAGTAAGTATAATAAACAAACTAAATGCCTTTATTAATATACAAGAATATGATACAATGATTCCATACAATCATCAAATGATTGGCTCTAGGGCTCTAACTAACAACTAATTGTAGGATCGAGACCGCGCTAGAGGGGGGGGTGAATAGCGCTCGTGGCTATTTTGTACGTTTATCGGAATCGTGAAACTATCGGAGTTAAAGCAGCGGAATTAAAACAAAGAAACACAAACAGAAGGACACAGAGAATTTACTTCGTTCGGAGCCAAAGGCGACTCCTACTCGAAGGCCCGCGATCCTTGATCGCTTGCGATGGGCAACAACCATAAGCACGATAGAAATTACAAATTACAATGATAGTATTGAAATAAACTTTTACCGACAACTTAAGAAAGAAGAAGATTGGAGCTCCGGGTCGTCGGAATGTCGCAACAGCACTTCGGAATGACTTTGTTAGCAGCACGTTGAAGAAAGAAAGCTTAGAACTTGATATTTTGAAGTGTTGGTCGAAACCCCCTTATAAAGGGTGTTCAAGGTGCCTTGAAGGCTGTTCAAGGCGCCTCCATGCTGCCGAGTCTTCCGCGTGGATCAAATCTGATCTGGTCGATCTTCATCCCTTTAAGGCATCTTATGCCCTGCTCAAGGCGCCTTCCAAGGTGCCTTATACCCTCATGAAGGCGCCTCCATTGAAGCTTCGCAGCCAGGTCAGCTTTTGCACCCGAGGCGCCTCCAAGCTCCATGGAGGCGCCTTGGATACTGTTCATCCGAGACAAATCTCCGTTATTTTGTACCTGCAAGACATGTTAGTCCCAAACACCATCCTGCAACACAAAGTTAGTACAAAATAACAGTATGAATAATAACGAATATTTATGACAGTCTCCGAACTATCCGGGTCTGACTTCGGATTTCCAACCGGAAATCCTAGGTCGACCCGACGCCTACTGTTCCCTCTACGGGGAACGCGTCCTCACCTACTCCACTCAGGAGATTTACCTGTTGCCAGTCGATCCTCCAGATCGACTGGACTTTTGCTCAGCACTCGACGCTTCCGGACTTTCTGCTGGACATCCGCTTCCCGGCTAGTCCAGTCTTTCACCTGGTTCGCGACACCATGACTTTCCACCTAGGGTTACCACCCCCTAGGACTTTTGCCTGAAGTCATCGACCTTCCAAGACTTTTCGCATAGGGTTACCACCCCCTATGACCTAGGGTTACCACCCCCTAGGGGTTTTTCCCTTTGCCTAACCGCAGCTAGGACTTTCCTGAAATCCTCAAGTAGACTTGTTAGAATACAAAACACCTTAACTTTTGAATCCTTTGCCATTATCAAAACACGAGTTCGATCGTCCGATGCTTCCCGCACCAACAATCTCCCCCTTTTTGATTATGACAACCCAAATTCAATGTTAAGTAAACAAACGAATAGATAATCTTTTTTAACACAAGCAAATTTGCTAAGAATAGATGAACACAATAACCAAAGCAGAATTTCCTAAAGTAAACTATATGCTCCCCCTTAACTGATGCTCCCCCTTTTTTATTAATTTAAATTTAAATTTTATATTTTTGCTACTCTCCCCCTTTGCCATATATCAAAAATAAGCAATAATAGACATTTGAATAACTAGATTTTAAATGTAAAACATTATAAAACTGTTAGGAAGTGTATCTCTTTGATAGATTTTAAAAGTTAGTAATAATATCATTCTTACTTTGAAGGTACTGAGTTAAGTTTTGAAAAACTGTACATGAATTTATAAAGTTCAAAGCTAAGTTCAACAGGGTTTGAAAGTTAAGATTGGAACTTAGCTTAGCTCTTTACAAGTATTGAATTTGAAAACTTAGGTTAACAGGAAACTTAGCTTAAGTTTAAATAATATTTAAATTTTAGGACAAGGTTATTCATTCAAATTCAGTTGGTCCTTAAGTCCAAGCATGAGTCTTGTTCACTAGATTAATTTACTAGGTATCAGAGCCCTAAAGATCAAAACATTCTTAACGAGAAAATTGAGTATCTTTTATCAACTGTCTAACCTTTAGTTACTTGCTGATTGCCTACAGGACAACAGCTTTCACTTGGTTAGTCAAGTTAAGTTACTTTGATCCAGATAGACTTGACTAGAGCTGGAAGACTTAACTTGATTAATGTATATTACGTATTTAACGCCCAGACCCATATTGATGCACAGATATAAGCATTCTTGAGTTCAGGCTATACCCTATGCATCTCACACCGTTCTATGTTTTTCAATCACAATCAAGGTATACCTAGGTGTTTGTGAGATGCTCTAGCTTAATTCTAGGGGAACATGATTTCTAGGGGGAAAGCCTAGGCTATTTCAATTTTTTGAACAATCTAAAAAAAATTGGAATTTTGAAAACTATTTTTCCTAGAATTTGAAAAACAATAATAGAAACAAGATAAGACACCTACTCTACCCAACACATTCCTATTTTCCTTCTAAGTGCACTGAACTCAAGTTTAGGTAAGGGTTTTGTAAAGATGTCAGCTAAGTTTAATTTGGACTCAACATGGTTGAGTGCAATTTCACCTTTAGCTACATGATCTCTTACAAAGTGGTGTTTTACCTCTTTGTGTTTGGTCCTAGAATGGTGAATAGGATTTTTTGTCAGATTGATTGAGCTGATATTATCAATAAAGATTTTTGTATTTTTATATTCTAGTTGATAGTCTTTTAATGTATGCATCATCCATAACAATTGAGATGCACATTCTCCTAGGGCTATGTATTCAGCTTCTGTAGTGGATAGAGCAACACAATGTTTCTTTCTGCTTGACCAACTTACTAGGCACTGACCTAGAATCTGGCAGCTACCACTTGTACTTTTCCTATCTAACTTGCACCCAGCATAGTCTGAATCAGAATAGCCATAAAGGTCAAAGGTGCAAGTTCTTGGGTACCAAAGTCCTACATTTAGAGTTCCTTTAATATACCTAAGTATTCTTTTAACATATGTTAGGTGTGACTCTTTTGTACAGGATTGGTATCTTGCACACATACCTACTGCAAACAGTATGTCGGGTCGACTTGCAGTTAGATAAAGTAAACTACCTATGACACTCCTATAGTATTTTGGGTCTACAGGTTTTCCTTCAGGGTCAGAGTCAATGTTTATGTTGGTTGCCATTGGAGTATTTATAATTTTTGAATTTTCCATGCTGAATTTTTTAATTAACTCCTTAGCATATTTGGTTAGATAAATGTAGATTCCATCTTTGGTTTGTTTTATTTGTAATCCTAAGAAAAAGTTGAGTTCCCCAACCATACTCATTTCAAATTCACTTTCCATTAATCTAACAAATTCTTTTAGAAATTTTGAGTTAGTTGAGCCAAAAATTATGTCGTCAACATAGATTTGGGCTATAAAGATGTCTTTTTCTATAGTTTTCACGAACAAGGTCGAATCGATTTGTCCTTGGTTAAAGTATTTGGATATTAAGTAATTAGATAATCTTTCATACCATGCTCTAGGAGCTTGTTTTAGTCCATATAATGTCTTTTTTAAGTTAAATACATGGTTTGGGTAGTCTATGTCTTCAAACCCTGGAGGTTGGCTTACGTAGACCTCTTCCTTGATAAATCCATTTAAAAAGGCTGACTTAACGTCGATTTGGTACAATTTGAAACCTTTATTTGCTCCATAGGCTAATAACATCCTAATGGACTCGAGTCTAGCTACCGGAGCATAGGTTTCATCATAGTCTAAGCCTTCGACTTGACTAAACCCTTTGGCTACTAGCCTAGCTTTGTTTCTTATTATATCACCGTGATCATCCAACTTGTTCCTAAAAACCCATTTGGTGTCTATTATTGATTTATCTATGGGTTTAAGTACAAGGTCCCAGACTTGGTTTCTCTCAAATTGTGCTAATTCTTCCTGCATTGTAATGATCCAGTCTGGGTGAGGTAGGGCTTCTTCTATAGTCTTAGGTTCAATTTTAGAAATAAGGGCAATCTGACTAAGGTTTCTATAGGAAGATCTAGTTCTGACTCCTAGATTTGGGTCACCCAAAATTTGGTCAGGTGGGTGAGAGGTACTTACCCTAGTTGATCTTATCTGTGGGTCAGAAACTGGTTCTTCTGACTCATTAAGATTAGGTTGCATTTCATCATCTTCGATAGCTCTTGGAATAATGTCAATATTTTCATTTATATTAGGTAAGCTATTTTCTTCATCAAATATTACATTAGTTGTTTCTTCAACTTTCAAGGTATTTTGATTATATACTCTAAAGGCCCTACTGGTAGAGGAGTATCCTAAGAATATTTCTTGGTTAGTCTTGGGTGTAAATTTTCCTAAGTAATCTTTAGTATTTAAAATGTGAACTTTACACCCAAATACTTTTAGATAGTTTAGATTGGGAATTTTATGATAGTAGAGTTCATATGGTGTTTTATTGTGAGATTTGTTAATTAAAATTATATTTTGAATATAATTTGCAATATTTATTGCTTCAGCCCAAAATTGATGATTTAAGTTATATTCGTTTAACATAGTTCTAGCGGCTTCTTGTAATGTTCTATTTTTACATTCCACTAGACCATTTTGTTGGGGGGTTCTAGGACATGAAAATTCATGTTGGTATCCATTTATTTTACAAAATTGGGTAAACCAATGATTTTCAAATTCCCCCCCCCCCCCCCCCCCGTGATCACTTCTTATTCTTTTAATTTTAGTATCTTTTTCATTTTCCGTTAATATACAAAAATTACTAAATATTTCATAGGTTTCATCTTTTTTTTTTAGGAATTTTACCCATGTGTATCTAGAGTAGTCATCAATTATCACTAGGCAATATTGGTTCTTGCTTAAAGATTTGGCTCCATGTGAATCAAATTGGTCAAGATGAAGGAGCTCAAGTAAGGAGTTAGTTTTTTCTAGGTTGATTGATTTGTGGGTTGACTAGGTTTGTTTTCCTTTTTGACACGCATCACAGGTTGAGTTTTCAATAAATTTTAATTTGGGAAAACCTCTAACTAGACCATTTTGCCTCATTTTTTAAATGAGTCTTGTGTGAGTGTGACCCAGTCTTCTGTGTCATAGTTGGGTTTCCTCTTGTTGTGTCAGGAGACACTTTATTGAGGATATTGATAAGTCAATTGTGTAGATGTTATTCTTCCTAAGTCCTTTAAGTCTAATCTCAGGGTTTTCGATGTTTTTAACTAGACATCCAGATTTATCAAAATTAACTAGATATCTGCTATCACATAATTGACTTATACTTAGTAAATTAAAGTTAAAATTTTCAACCAATAAAACATTTCGAATAATGAAATCGGAACTAAGTTCAATATTACCTTTTCCGATTACTTTAAGTTTACCGTCGTTGCCGAATGCAACTGATCCTAACTTCTTGTACTTGAGTTTAGTAAACTTCAACTTATCTCCAGTCATATGTCTGGAGCATCCACTATCCAACATCCATTGATCAAATTCCTACACATGAAGTAGTTTGAATTGGTTTTTAATGGATTTTAAAGATAGCTTAATTGAAGTAGACTCCCTAGATTTTCTATCTCAATTGTATTCGAAGTAATTTAGCAACACTTAATCCTATGATTATTGACGTCTTTTGAAAAAGATTTTATAATTAGTTAATTTTTAAATACGTTAAATTAATTTTGACATTATTTTAAAAATAATTTTGAAATTGAGTTATAAAAAAAAAATAAAAAATAATTTTGAAATTTAAGTTTTTAAAATTATTTTGAAATTTAAGTTTTTAAAATAATATTGAAATTTAAGATTTTTTTTAAAACCATTTTGAAATTTAAGATTAAAATAATTTTGAAATTTAAGTTTTTTTAAAACGATTTTGAAATTTAAGTTTTAAATTTTTTTTTGAAATTTAAGTTTTTAAAAATAATTTTGAAATTTAAGTTTTTAAAATAATTTTGAAATTTAAGATTTTTTTTTAAATAATTTTGAAATTTAAGCTTTTAAACTAATTTTGAAATTTAAGTTTTTAAAAATAATTTTGAAATTTACGTTTTTTAAAACCATTTTGAAATTTAAGTTTTTAAAATAATTTTGAAATTTAAGTTTTAAAAATAATAAGTTCAAAAATAATTTTCAAATTTACGTTTTTAAAATAATTTTGAAATTTAAGTTTTTAAAATACTTTTGAAATTTAAGTTCAAAAATAATTTTGAAATTTAAGTTTTTTTAAAACCATTTTGAAATTTGAGTTTTAAAAATAATTTTGAAAATTAAGTTTTTAAAACCATTTTGAAATTTAAGTTTTTAAAACCATTTTGAAATTTAAGTTTTTAAAATAATTTTGAAATTTTAGTTTTTTTTTTTAAAATAATTTTGAAATTTAAGTTTTTTTAAAATAATTTTGAAATTTAAGTTTTTAAAAATAATTTTGAAATTTAAGTTTTTTAAAACCATTTTGAAATTTAAGTTTTAAAAATAATTTTGAAATTTAAGTTTTTAAAACCATTTTGAAATTTAATTTTTTAAAATAATTTTGAAATTTAAGTTTTAAAAATAATTTTGATATTTAAGTTTTTAAAATAATTTTGAAATTTAAGTTTTTTTTTTTAAAATAATTTTGAAATTTAAGTTTTTTAAAATAATTTTGAAATTTAAGTTTTTAAAAATAATTTTGAAATTTAAGTTTTTTAAAACCATTTTGAAATATAAGTTTTAAGATAATTTTGAAATTTAAGTTTTAAAAATAATTTTGAAATTTAAGTTTTAAAAATAATTTTGAAATTTAAGTTTTAAAAATAATTTTGAAATATAAGTTTTTTTTAAAAAAAAATAATTTTGAAATTTAATTTTTAAAAATAATTTTGAAATTTAAGTTTAAAAATAATTTTGAAATTTAAGTTTTTAAAATAATTTAGAAATTTAGAAATAATTCAAGTTAATTAAAGATAAGTTAATTGTTAATTAACTTGATTTAAGTTCATGTCAATTTTCATGATTTAATTTCTTAGTCATCTCACCCGATCTAAATTGTCAATCAGGGAACCCTATTATTGTTGTGAGATGAATTATTGTTGAGTTTAAGGGTCTGGTTTAACTTTGTGTTTGATTCAGGTTTAGCTTTGGGTTCAACAAGTAGACATTCTTTGGATAAACTTCTGGGCTATGGTGAGTCACAAGGAGCTCATTAAAGTAACCATGCCTTCGAGGTTTCCAAATAGTCCTACCCATTGATCTTAATAGTAATCCTTGGTCTAACTAGTTAGGATCCATTTAAGGCTAGCTTCGGTCAATTCCACTTGGCCAAATACACCAAGTCGAAGTCATATCTTCCTAGACATGCGATGCCCAAGCTTCCCTAACGTACTATTATCCAAAAACTTCACCAGTACTGTGGTTCAAGTTAAACTTATCCCGTTTTAATCTAACCTTAATTACCCTGTTGGGTAATCTATTTTTGTTTTACCTATTTCGGGTAAATTAGGTTCAGCTACCCTGTCGGGTAGTTCAGTTGGAGGTGTCAGCTAGTTTGGATCCTCCATCTATTTTTGAATTTTGAATTTATAATTTATAATTTAATTTTGAATTTTTAATTTGATTTAGAATTTAGAATTTAGAATTTATAATTTAATTTTGAATTTATAATTTGATTTTAAATTTTGAATTTTGAATTTATTATTTAATTTCGAATTTTTAATTTGATCTTGAATTTTTAATTTCGAATTTTTTAATTTGATTTTGAATTTAGAATTTAGAATTTAATTTCATATTTTTAATTTGATTTTGAATTTTGAATTTAGAATTTAGAATTTAATTTCGAATTTTTAATTTGATTTTGAATTTTGAATTTATAATTTAATTTCGAATTTTTTATTTGATTTAGAATTTAGAATTTAGAATTTAATTTCGAATTTTTAATTAGATTTTGATTTTTTGAAATTTTAAAATTTGAAGATCGTTTTTCTTTTAGCTCTCCCTGGATCATAGCCTCGATATGGTCTATCGAGGTAGTGTATTTGATCCTTCGGAACCCAGTATTGGCCAAGTCCTACTTGATTGATCAATTTGGACTTGGGGACCCATGCTTGGACTGATTTACTACTTTGTTTGTTTATTAGGGATAAATAAGATTTATATTTGGCTTTACTTTTATATCCTAGTGCAGTTCTATTGTAGATGGCTCTTTGTGTCCCAAGAATTAGGTCCAAATTCTTGGAGCCCAGAGAAAACCGTTCTAAGGTATTTTTTAAGTCTTTTACCTGATTTTTCAAACTAGAATTTTCTTCCTCAAGTTTTTGAACTTGAGTTGAATTTCCAGTCTGAACTTGATCAGGTAAGGAATTAGTGATAGTCACTTCTTTAAGGACAACTACTTCCTTTAGAAGTGATTTTATCTTAAGGTTTGACTTGGCTAATTTGCGAAGTAAATAATTGACTAAATTATTAAGCCTCGGAATACTTACAGCGAAGTCTGGCCCTTCGAAAATGGATGCGGATCCGTGGCTTTGCTCGGAGTCGACCTCTGACTCACACTCGCTCTCGGATTCGATGATCTGGTCCCGGGCCATCAGTGCGAGTAAACTCGTTTGGTCGAGTTCGTCATCGTCGTCCTCCGAAGAAGATTCGTCCCAGGTTGCCTTCAGGGCCTTCTTTCTTCTTTGCTTCTTGGCTTCCTTTTGGTTGGGGCAGTTGACTTTGATATGTCCCTTCTGGTTGCACCCGTAGCAAGTGACTTCGAACTTTACATTTGAGTTCTGTTGGGCCTCCTTGGATTGAACTGCCTTCTTCAGATCTTTCTTGTTGAAGCCTTTCTTCTTCTTGTAGAGCTTCTTCACGAGATTCACTAGTTCGCTTGTCAGTTCATCTTCTAAATCTTCTGAGTCAGGTTCGTCTTCTGATTCCGATTCAATTTTTCATCGTACTCTTGATTCCCGTGTTCGACTCATACCTGCAACCAAAACAATACCCTTCTTGGATGGCTATGTATTAGTTTGTTCATGGAGTTCAAATTCACTAAATAATTCATCTAATTTTAAGGAAGACAAATCCTTAGAGACTTTGTAGGCATCTACCATTGATGCCCACAATGTACTCCTAGGAAATGAGTTAAGGGCATACCTTATTATGTCTCTGTTTTCTACCTTCTGCCCGATTCCATGAAGGGAATTCAGAATATCTTGAATTCGAGCGTGTAACGAACTTTCCGTCTCGCCTTCCTGCATTTTTAAATTGTATAGTTTATTAAGTAACAAATCACGCTTACTTACCTTGGTTTCCGAGGTGCCCTCGTGAAGTTCGATCAGTTTCTCCCACAGCTCCTTCGCGGAGGATAACAGACCGACTCTGTTGAGCTCTTCTTTGGTAAGACCACACTGGATGGTGCAGGTAGCTTTGGCGTCGACTTCCACCTTTTTGATAAAGGCTGGCTCCCAGTTCTCACAGGATGTAGGCTTACCGTCTGTATCAGTTGGTAGTTGCAGTCCTGTTTTGACTATCATCCAGGTGTCGAACTGGATCTTCAGATATATCTCCATTCGCCCCTTCCAATATCCGAAGTCTTCTCCGAAAAATAGTGGGGGACGAACGGTGCTATATCCTTCTTGTTGGGACATTTAGATCTAAAAAAGACACAAACAAGAAGATCTATTCCAAGACTGAGTCTTGGATTAGTAGTGCGAGAAGAAGAAGAAAAATTACGAGCCCAAGTGGTATTGACCAACTTTGAACAACACCGATTTGAAAAAAAAAATTAGAATTTTAGCTAATTAGATAATTTCTAATTGACTCCGAAACAAAATACCACGAAAAGAAAAACTGTTTTGAATGGTGGTTGCACCAATTCAAAACAACCCCGCTCTGATACCAATTGTAGGATCGAAAAGAATTTAGATATCTCCACAATGGCATGATATTGTCCACTTTGGGCCTAGACCCTCATGGCTTTGCTATTGGACTCTACCCAAAAGGCCTCATGCCAATGAAGATATGTTTTCTCTTATAAATCCATGATCTTTTCCATATGTTTTCAATATGGGACTATGTTTGCAACCTTGCAACCCCAACAGTGAGAGCATAAGATCATATCATAGCATGTGAGTGCATAAACTTAAAGTAGTAACATGATCATATAAGAATCATAGACATATTTTCAAGAGCATCTTAAGTAAGCATAAAGGAAACCATATAACATGAACTTGTAGATGCAAGATGTTCTTTTGAAAACATGTATCATGAAATGAGTATATGCAAGATGTCCTTTTGAAAACATATATCATATACATACTTAAACATAATCTCAACATGAGGGCCCAGCTTGTACCACATTCATACATAAATGCGCACATCCTAAATAGATCCAAGGTAGCTAATCTTGAACCTACTAGGAACTAGGCCCTTTTCATAGACCATCGACCTAGGGGCAACTTAGGAGCCCATCCCTTTTACTAGGCCAGTTTCATAGACCATCGACCTAGGGGCGCTTATGGAGCCTACCCTTGGTACAAGTCATACAAAAGTAAAATAGCATATCATGTTTCTTATCATATCATAGCATATCATGTTTCTTGTCATATCATGGCATATCATATTTTTGTCATATCATGAAAAGAGCACTTAATCCCAACTTAAGGGAAGCATCTCTTTGTCATATCATGAAGAGTGCTCTTGATCCCAACTTAAGGGATGCATCTCTTATGCTTTTCATCTTACATAAGTCTTTCATAAACATATCATGATAGCATGAGGTGCACATAACATAAACATATCATAAGGAATCATAACATGATGGCATAAGTGTTGGTTAGTCCTAGGAAAAACGTTCCGGTTCCACTGTCCAAAAATTTTGTACAAGTGTCGAACCTTTCCTTAAATATCCTATTGTGTTCTTTAGAAATTAAATTAGGAATCGCAGACGGAACTTAACATCATTGATTCCAAATTTAACTTATCTGTTCTTAATGGTTTATATTTGGATCGCAAGCGGAACTTAACACTATTGATCCAAATCCACCTACGTTATTAATTTCATTAAATATTAATTTCTAAAATTGGCTTCCAGGACTGCATGGCGAGGCACATGGCCTTCTTGGATATGGGAGCAACCACCACCGCCTAGACAAAGCCTTTTAAGGAAAGCTAATATTTAATTTCCTTAAATAACTCTAGGTTAACCCAAAAAAACAATCGAATCACAAATTCGACAAAGGGAAAAAAACACAAACTCGAAAATAAATTCAAAAACTCTAGAATCTAATGCCTCTTGTGTTTGGTATTTCCAAAAATAATTATACAAAGAAAACTAGTATGATGCGGAAAATAATTACTAGTTATACCTTTCGTTGTAAGGAAATAACCTCTTGATCTTCTACCATATTCCTCTTCTAATCTCAGACGTTGTGTGGGCAACGATCTTCCGAGACGAGAATCCACCTAAACCACCTTTTTCTCCAAGCAAGATTCGGCCACCACAAATATTCAAAGAATAGATGCGGTTCGACCACCACCACCAAGCTCCAAGGGATGTTTCCTTTCTCTCCTTCTTCTCCATGCTAAAATCCGGCCATCTTCAGGCTCCATGAGTTCACAAGATCCGGCCAATGAAGAAGAAAGAAAAGGAAGAAGAGAAAACCAATAGGGCCGGCCACACTAAGGAAGAAAAGAGAGGAAGAAAAAGAATAGAGTCGTTAACCATGAAGGCACCTCTACCCCCTCTTTTATATTTCTTGGTCTTGGTAAATAAGGAAATTTAATTACAATTAAAATCTCCTTATTTTCCAGGACATGAACTAATAAGGAAAAATTAATTAAATCTTCCTTATTCTCTTTATCATGGCAGGCCACAACTATGTTTTGCAAATAAGGAAAGTTTTTGTCAAAAATTAAAACTTCCTTATTTGCTTAAAAAAAATTTAAAATAAAATTTTCCCTTTTTAAAATCTCTTCATGGTTGGTTATTAAAACATTTCTTTTAAAAACACGTGGTTTTAAAGAAAGATTTTAAATAAAAATCCTTTTCATGTGATCGGCAAGTTTTTCCAACTTAATCACGTTGACGCTTAATTTCATGTGATCGGCAAGTGATCGACAAGTTTTCCAACTTAATCATGTTGACTCAATTGGCAAGCAAAAAATCGTGAATGGCTTCTCACTTTGACATCACATGGCAAGCAAAATGTTGATAAGTTGATGTTCTGTTCACGTTGATAAACAACACCAACATAAGTTGATGTTATGTTCACGTTGATTTCAACAATGTGAAGCTTACTTGGATAGCAACATTAATTACATGAACTAGAAGATGAACTTAGATGAATATAAGACTTTATATATAGAGGCTACGATAGGGACCGAGAGGAGGAATTGGTTTTGGTCTCCCGATGAAATTAAGCTTCCCGTGTTCGCCATGAATACACAACTTAATTTCATCAATAATAATTCATACCACTAAAGAATTATTATTTAACTACCGCATCAATCCCAAATTACATTTTGGGCTCCTTCTTATTATGAGTGTGTTGGTCTCCCTGTGTTTAAGATGTCGAATGTCCACTAACTAAGTGAGTTACTGACAACTCATTTAATTAATATCTTAGTCCAAAAGTAGTACCACTAAACTTATCGTCATGTCGGACTAAGTCCGTCTACAGGGTTTAACATGACAATCTTTATGAGCTCTTCTTGGGGACATTATCAACCTAGATTATTAGGACACAGTTTCCTTCTATAATCAACAAGTCACACTATAAGTAACACTATTTCCCAACTTATCAGACATTTTGATTTATCAAACTAAATCTCACCCTTTGATAAGTCAGAGAAATAAATATTAAATATATGTGCTTGTTATTATATTAGGATTAAGAGCACACACTTCCATAATAACTAAGGTCTAGTTCTTTTATTAAATCAGTATAAAAAGAACTTACCTTAAATGGTTCTGCTCAATACACTTAAAGTGTACTAGTGTAATCTATTAGTTAAGATAAACTAATACCTAATTACACTGCGACTATTTCAATGGTTTGTTCCTTTCCATCTTAGTTGTGCGCTACTATTTATAATTTATAAAGAACCGATAACACAATCTTCTGTGTGTGACACAACACACTATATTTTCTACAATATAAATTAATTGAACATCTACATTTAGTATATATAAATATAGACACTTGACCAATGTGATTCTTATAAATGTTTATACAAAAGCTTAGGCTTTTAGTATACACTCTAACAATCTCCCACTTATACTAAAAGACTATGCTGCCATAAATCCTGCCATACATCTGATTCCCAAACCTTTAACATACCCATCAAAAGCTCTTACCTTAAGGGCCTTAGTGAAAAGATCTTCCAGGTTATCATCTGATGCAATCTATGTAACACCCACTAAGCTTTTAAGATAAATAAGAGAATGATGAATTTTTCTTAGAAAAATATTAGTAAAATGTTGAACCAAAAAGAAATAAAAAGAAATAAGAATAGGGAGTGGTCAAGGATTGAACCTTGAACCTCTCATGATGTAAATGATAGGATTAATGGGTAATAACCTATTGGGATAGGAATAATATATTGATAGTAAAGGAGGGAAACTCATGATAAGGGTGAGAGTAAAAGCTAGCCAAAAGAAAACAAGAAAAGAGCAAGAGAAAGGCAACTTGCCTTCCTTCTTTTCTCTCCCTCTTCCTCTCTCTTTTTGCCGTGACTTAAAGAGGACCATTAAGGGGATTCATTCCCCCTTGTTTCATCATGAATGATGAGAACAAATAAATAAATAAAATAAAAAGAAAAATGAAAAAAAAAGGGCTAAGGGAGAAGGAAAGCAAAAACCGATTTTGCTACCTCTTCCCCCTTAACATAAAAGAGAGTATGTAAAGAGAGGATTTTATTTTTCTCTCATTTCTCTCATTCTCTCCTCTCCATCACCGAGAACCTCAGTCCCCTCTCCTCCATCTTCGGCCCCAAGCCAAGGTTTTCTCCTAAGAAATCCTAAGATACAAGGAGGACTTAGCAAGGGAATCAAGGGAAGGGAACTAGAAGAAGAGGCTACTTCTTCCATCACCACACCTTAGATCCACAAGCGAAAAGGATGTAAGCTTCCCCTCACCTGTGGTACAAGGCGTTTTATGTGCTTTTCGGATTTTATGAGGATTAGAAAACCTAGAATAGAATTTAAGAAAAATTCGGCCAAAGAAGAGTTTTCAAATCTAGGAAGGTTTAAACAAGTCCTCATTACATGATATTTTTTCTATGCTATGTAGGAAGGTTTTCCTTCATGTTTTTATACCTATATGATGCTTGGTCATAGTAGTACCTAACCCTAGAATTTCGGCCAAAAATATTTTAAAGAGGTTAGGGAAATCATTGTTTAACCAAACTAGTACAAGATTCCCTCCATGAATTACTAAGGGTCTTTTATTGGTTTTTCTTGCTTGAAAGTTACTTGGAACCAAAAGAAATCCACTCATATGTTTTGGCCATGAAAAGAGCTTAGGGTTAGGAAGACCTTTAAATTTAGGTAACCATGTTATATGATAGAATATAGAGTTCTCTTAAAGAATTGCTTGTCGAATATTGCTAGAAATTCATGAACTCTTCATTAAGATTTTCGGCCATGATAAGATGGATAGCTTAGAAGGGCTTAAACAAAATTTTAACATGCTCAAGACCTCTGTGATATTAAGATATGAAAGTTGTTTAATGCTCTCATGCTTAATTAGGGTATAGAGAATTTAGTTACATGATATATGGCATGTAAGATCACAAGGGTCCTAGCTTGTTTATGAACCAAATTTGTATATGATGTTCTTAGTAATTTTTTCCATGAAACTTACTTAGGTTTTCCATGTTTTAGGCCACTTAAAACCTAGTTTAGAGAATGGTAGGTTTCGGCCATGAGGAAAAATAAAAGAAAAAGGAAAGAAACCTAGGAAGTCTAAGACACAATTCACATGTATGTTTATTATGCTTGTCTTTATACATGCTATGAAACTTGTATGACTTCCTATGCTTTTAGGCTATTTGAAGCAAATTTAAACACTGATGAGTCTCGGCCAAGTAGGGTTTAAATGACCTAGAGGCCTTAGAATTGAAACCAATTGTGTTAAAAATGCTTCTTATGGAAATATGATAATATGTTGATTGTGTCACATGCTTGTATAATTTTTCCATGACCTAAATGGACCATTGTATGTTTCGGCCATGAAGGGATAGATGCCCTAGAAACCCTAGAACAAAAATTAAATATGCTCATGTCACTCTACATGAAATATGATAAGTAGAAAGCCAAAGTTCTTATGCTATATGTTGTTTAATGACCTAAAATGAGGCTAGGGTAAGTTTCGGCCATACCCATTGTATGATGCCTTATTATGAATTTATACATGATGTTAGTTCAAGTTCACATGCTTGTATGCTTGCTTTTAGCCCTAATAAATAATTGTTAAATTTCGGCCATGACATATGTTAAGGGCTTGAAGAACTTAGGAACTAGCTCAAATATGCTTACTATGTTACTTGGAAAAAAAAATGCTATAAATATGGTTTAAGGTTTCCATGCTTTCATAACATTTGGGACCTTGTTTCACACCTGATAGGGTTCATCCACATGAAGTTTAGGGACTTGGAGAACTTAGAAACCAAGTTAATCATGCTTATAATGCTTCCTATGAAATTGATGTGATGATAATTTAGGTTCCACATGCTTGGAGGTTGTTTTTACCTAAATTGAGATCTAAGGGGGGTTCGGCCATGATAAGAACCCAAGGGATTAGGAAGCTTAGAACCCAAGCTAACTATGTTACCATGTTTCTTATGATAGTATAATCACATGATACACCCTTATGCTTAAACATGTATGCTTGTGATTTATATTTTTCCATGATATGATATGTGCTTAGAAATATGCATGATTTGATGCTATGTTTAGTGCTTAAAATATGCATGCTTTCATGATATGCTATGTGGTTAAATTATGCATGCTTTGATGCTATGTTTAGTGCTTAAAATATGCATGCTTTCAGGATATGCTATGTGGTTAAATTATGCATGCTTTGATGATATGATATGAGCTGAAAATATGCATGCTTATGTTATGATATGTGGTTAAGTTATGCATGCTTTGATGCTATGTTTAGTGCTTAAAATATGCATGCTTTCATGAGATGCTATGTGGTTAAATTATGCATGCTTGATGATATGCTTTATGCTTAAGATATGCATGTTTTTATGATCTATGCCTAAGTGATGCATATTGTTATGATATGATGTATGCCTAAGTGATGCATATCTTTATGACATGATGTATGCCTAAGTGATGCATACCTTTATGATATGATGGATGCCTAAGTGATGCATATCTTTATGACATGATGTATGCCTAAGTGATGCATACCTTTATGATATGATGGATGCCTAAGTGATGCATACCTTTATGACATGATGTATGCCTAAGTGATGCATACCTTTATGATATGATATATACCTAAGTGATGCATACTTTTATGACATGATGTATGCCTAAGTGATGCATACCTTTATGATATGATGTGTGCCTAAGTGATGCATGCTTTGATGATGTATGATATGTATAAGTATGACATGTACTTTACTTTATATGGCTTGTACCAAGGGTGGGCTCCATAAGCGCCCCGGGGTCGATGGAATAAGACTCGGGCCTCGTTACGGATGGGCTCCTAAGTGCCCCTAGGTCGATGGAGTAAGACTCGGGCCTAGTATGTTTGCCTTGTAGGGTTCAAGACTTGCTACCTTGGACCTACATAGGTTGCGCGCAATATGTAAGTGGTACATAGCCGGGATCCCCTTTAAGTTGAGATTATGTTCAAGTATATATGTAAGAAGAAATGGTTTTAAAGATCATGAGACATACACATGTTTTTCGGATACATGTTTTCAAAATCATATTGCATATACCTTATGATCATGTTGTGATGATGCTATGATTTATGATATGCCATGATTTGACATGATTATGTTATGTTTCATGCTATGCTTTAAGAGCTTGATATGCCATGCCACCTTATGATGATACTATGATATGCCATGATTAGATATGATTATGTTATGTTTCATGCTATGCTTTAAGAGATGATATGCCATGACTAGTTATGATTTTGTTATGTTGCATGATATGCTTAAAGAGTATGATATGTTATGCCATGACTAGTTGAGATCATGTTATGTTGAGACATTCTTTGATCATGTGATGATTTTCGGTTTTAGTGAGTAGGAAAGGAACTTACTGAGCCATGAGTGCTCATAGCTTACTTTCCTTGTACCACAGATAAAGGAAAAAGCTGGATGAGCTAAAGGAGCAGCAGGAGAGGCCAGGAGATGTGTGTGGCGGTGGCTAGGCAACCAAATAAGAACCTGCTTTAAAACTTTTAAGAACTACGCTTTGGTATGATGAATTGTAGTACTATATGTGTGACTTGATGTTATGTTTCTGCTAAGTTTGTTATCATGTTATTGAGGCACTAATAGTGTAGTTCGGATTTGTTAAAAAGGAAAACAAAAGAAAAGTTTTTATTAAACTAAGAAAATTATTTTAAGTCTTCCGCTGTTATTTGTACATAGAGTATCGTAGCCCCGTCCCTTAGGGTTAGCAGGGAGGGCGGGCGTTACAATCTAGGCGACAACAACTTTTCCTCGTTATACGAAATCTAATATTGGGTAGTACTAGCGCTCTATTGTGTTTACTTGCCTTATGGACTTATGGTTTCTTCGAGTTTGCTACTGCACCACCATTATCACAAAATTGTAATAATCTTTTGGACAAACCAGAAATTATATCTAAGTCTATCTTGAGGTTATTGAGCCATTCAGCTTCTATGGTTGCCTCTGAGGCTGCCGTATACTCAACTTCCATAGTGGAGTCTGAAAAGCACCTATGCTTAACACTCCTCCATAGTTATGGCTTTACCTCCTAAAGTAAACACAAAATCCCGAGGTTGACTTACTATTATCCCTATCTAATTGGAAATCTGGATCCGTGTAACCCATAGGGAGCAAATCATCTGACTAGTAAACTTAGCATATAATCTTTAGTCCTTCTAAGGTACTTCAACATATGCTTTCACAACAGTCCAATGTCCTTGTCCAGGGTTACTTTGATATCTGCTAACCATGCCCACGGCAAAACAGATATCTGGTCTCGTGCATAGCATACATTAGGTTTCCTACAGCCGAAGCATAAGGAACTACCTTCATGCCTTTTATCTCCTTTGATATCTTTGGAGATATCTCTTCAGATAAAGCTGCTCCATACCTCAAAGGTAGAAAAACTTTCTTGGAGTTTTGCATGCTAAAACGAGCTCGTTATATGAAGCTTGGGATAAGCACAACATTATTTTCTTGCGATCCTTGATCCCAAGAATATGTGCTCATTCTCCTAATTCCTTCATAATGAATTGCTTGGACAACCATACCCTTACTTCCGATAACACCTTGATATTATTTCCAACTATCAAAAATGTCATCTACGTATAGTACAAGAAATACCACCACGTTTCCATCACACTTCTTGTATATACAAGACTTATTCGGTTATTAAATAAATCCATAGGTCTGGATTACTTTATTAAACCAGATATTCCAAGACCTTCAAGCTTTACTTCAGTCCATAGACTGATTGAGCTTAGACACAAGATGCTCTTTGCTCTTTGCAATGAACCCTTCTGGTTGATATATATGGATGTTTTCTTCAAGACTTCCATTAAGGAAAGCTGTCTTGACATCCACTTGTTAAATCTCATAGTCCATATGAGCAGCAATAGGTTAAAGAATCTGAATAGACTAAAACATGGCTACCGGTAAAAGGTTTTCCTTTTTCAACAAGTCTTTCTTTGGAAGTTTACACCTTCCCGTCTATCCTTCTTTTCCTATTGTAGACTTATTTTCACTCAATGGCTTTTACACCATCTGGTGGTTCTTCAAGCTCCCAGACTTTATTAGAATACATATATTCTAATTTTGTATTCATTGCACTTTGCAAAGATGCTGCATCTTTATCTTGGAGTGCTTTATCATATGTCCAAGGATCAGGTTCATGTTTACTAGGAAGACTCTTCCAAAACATGAATTTTTAAGGTTGCCTAACAACCCTCCCACTACGACAAGGCACTTTCTGCAATTGTGTATCATTTGTGATACGTGTTGTAGTTTCTTGTGATATTTCATCTTGTACAGTTTGTACTAGATTAGACGTGTCCTTTAATTTTCTTAAGAACAATTTTTACTCATGGGCTTGTGGTTCATAGTTTAGTCCTTTTCTAAAATCGGGCATTGGTGCCAACAATGTCCTTCCGATTTTAAAGACTATAAACCTCTTTTCCATTTTTTAGGATAACTCACAAACAAGTGAACTCATGTTCAATCTTATCAGTGTCTCTCATGTGCGAGACCACCCAAATCCGAATATGCTTCAGACTAGGCTTATGCCCATTCTGCAATTCTATGGGAGTAAAGAGTTCTGACTTAGAAGGTACTATGTTCACTTTTGTTTCCAGTGTATATCCTTAAAATGAATTTGGTAATTTTCTGAATAACTCATCATCAATCTAATTATTCCATAAGAGCCTTATACCTTCATTCTACTACATCATTCTGTTGGGATGTACCAGGTGCAGTTAGTTGGGATTAAATCCCGACTTCTGATAAGTGACTCCTAAACTCTCCTAAGAGGTACTTGTTACTATGATTTCACCATAGTGACTTGATACTTTTACTTTGATGTTACTCCGCATCAGCCTTAGTTACTCTACTTAGACTTGTGGCACATCAAGTAAATGTATCCTTATCTCGAATAGTCATCTATAAAAGAGACGAATGATTGGGTACATAGAAAACCTACAGAGGTTGGGATTCCCGCTTGGCCAAGAGCTGGCAACTGACCTGATCTTGCAATCCTTTCCGGATAGCTATAGTCAGTTTGTTCTAAACTACAATATGAACGAAATTGACAAGTCACTGCCCGAACTGCTTAGCATGTTAAGAACTGTTGAGCTGAACCTTAAGAAGCCTAAGCCCCACTCTGTTCTGATGGTTCAGAAACACAAGGGCAAGGGCAAGCCCAAAGGCAAGGGAAAGTCCCAAGCCAAGGGCAAAGGAAAGGCACTGATGCCTAAAGGAGGGGTCGCCAAGGATGCTACCTGCTTCCACTGCGGTCAAACCGGGCACTAGAAGAGGAACTACAAGGTGTACCTGGAAGATTTAAGAAGAAGTGAAGTGAGACTTCCACTTCAGGTATATATGTTATAGAAGTCAATTTATCTATTTCTTCATCATGGGTATTAGATACCGGATGTGCATCTAACATTTGTACTAATGTGCAGGCGCTGAGAAATAGTAGGGCATTGGCGAAGGGCGAGGTGGACCTACGCGTAGGCAATGGAGCACGAGTTGCTGCTGTTGCTGTAGGGACTTATTTTCTATCTCTGCCCTCTGGGCTTGTATTAGAGTTGGATGATTTTTGTTATGTGCCTGCATTAACTAAGAACATAATTTCAGTTTCTTGTTTGGACAAGAAAGGTTTCTCTTTTATAATTAAGGACAAATGTTGTTCTGTTTATTTAAAAGATATGTTCTATTGTAGTGCACCTCTAATAAACGGACTCTACATTCTAGACCTTGAAAGCCCTCTCTATAACATAAATACTAAGTGGTTCAAGTCAAATGACCTAAACCAAACCTATCTCTGGCACAGTCGCTTAGGTCATATAAATGACAAGCGCTTATCCCAGCTCCATAAGGATGGTATGCTGGACTCATTTGATTTTGAATCTTATGAGACGTGCGAGTCATGCCTACTAGGCAAGATGACCAAGACTCCCTTTAGTGGGCACAGTGAGAGAGCGACTGACTTGTTAGGTCTTATACATAGTGATGTATGCGGCCCTTTCAATGTCGCTGCTAGAGGCGGTTATAGGTACTTCATCACATTTACTGATGACTTTAGTAGATATGGTTATGTGTACTTGATGACACATAAGTCTGAATCCTTTGAAAAGTTCAAAGAATTCAAGAATGAAGTACAGAACCAGCTTGGCAAGAGTATTAAGATACTTTGATCAGATCGAGATGGAGAATACCTTAGCCATGAGTTTCGTGACTACCTAGCTGAGTGTGGGATTCTATCCCAACTCACTCCTCCTGGAACACCACAGTGGAATGGTGTATCCGAAAGGAGGAATCGTACCCTATTAGATATGGTACGATCTATGATGAGTCACACAAATCTTTCGACATTCCTTTGGGGCTATGCTCTAGATACGACAGCTTTTATACTCAACCGAGTTCCATCCAAGGCCGTGATAAAGACACCATATAGGATATGGACTGGCAGAGATGTCCAGGTGTCTTTCATGAGGATTAGGGGTTGTGTGGCTTACGTTAGACGTCAAGTCTCAGACAAATTAGGACCCAAATCCGACAAGTGCTACTTTATTGGATATCCCAAGGAAACTAAGGGATATTACTTCTACATTCCCAGTCAGCACAAGGTAGTTGTGGCAAAGACTGGGGTCTTTCTAGAAAGGGACTTTGTTTCTAGAAAGACTAGTGGGAGCACGTTCGATCTTGAAAAAGTTCGAGATGCGAATAATAGCACTGAAGCCTAGATGGAAGTTGAACTGGAACCACAAAGTGTTGTGGATGATGTTGTTCCTCAAGGAATTGAGGAACAATAACCAGTTCAAGTAGACATACCTCTTCGCAGGTCTGATAGGGTACGTCGTCAGCCTGAGAGATACTCATTTCTCTTGTCTGACCATGATGACGTTGTGCTCATAGATGATGAGCCTACCACCTATCAGGAAGCTGTGATGAGACTAGATTCTGAGAAATGGCTAGAGGCCATGAGATCCGAGATGGAATCCATGTACACTAACCAAGTATGTACTTTGGTTGATCCACCTGAAGGGGTAAAACCCATTGGATGTAAGTGGGTCTTTAAGAGAAAGACTGACATGGATGGACTTATCTATAAGGATCGATTGGTAGCTAAAGGTTTCAAGCAGATTCATGGTATTGACTATGATGAAACCTTTTCTCCAGTAGCGATGTTTAAGTCCATTCGGATCATGCTTGCTATTGCAGCTTACCATGACTATGAGATATGGCAGATGGATGTCAAAACCGCGTTTCTGAATGGAAACCTGCTCGAGGATGTGTACATGACACAACCTGAGGGTTTTGTAGATTCACAGCATACTGGCAGAGTATGCAAGCTGCATAGGTCCATTTATGGACTAAAGCAAGCTTCTCGGAGCTGGAATCTTCGATTCGATAATGCAATCAAACAATTTGGTTTCATCAAGAACGTAGATGAGCCTTGTGTCTACAAGAAGGTTGTAGGGGATATAGTTGTCTTCCTCATATTGCATGTGGATGACATACTACTCATTGGGAAGGACATCCCTTTACTTTAGTCTTTCAAGACTTGGCTAGGGAGTTGCTTCTCAATAAAGGACTTAGGTGAGGCATCCCACATCCTAGGGATACAGATTTATAGAGATAGATCTAAGAGATTGCTTGGCCTAAGTCAGAGTACATATATTGACAAGGTACTCCTTCGGTTTGCCATGCAGAACTCCAAAAAGGGATTTCTGTCGATGTCACATGGCGTGAGTCTTTCGAAGATTCAAGGTCCCTCTTTTAGAGAGGAGAGAGACCGCATGGATCAGATCGCCTTATGCCTCAGCCATAGGATCTATCATGTACGCCATGCTATGTACTCGACCTGATGTCTCGTATGCTTTGAGCATGACGAGCAGATACCAGTCAGATCGAGGTGAAAGTCACTGGATAGCGGTCAACAATATTCTTAAGTACTTAAGAAGGACTAAAGAATATTTCTTGATATATGGAGGCAATGATTAGCTAGCTGTAAAGGGTTACAGTGATGCTAGCTTCCAGACCAATCAGGATGATTATCGATCACTGTTAGGGTTCGTATTTAGCATAAATGGTGGTGATGTGAGCCGGAAGAGTTCGAAGCAGGACACAGTAGCTTATTCTACGACAGAGGCCGAGTACATTACTGCATCAGAGGCAACAAAGGAGGCATTTTGGATCCGCAAGTTCATCACTGAACTTGGGGTGGTTCCCAGTATCATTGACCCTATTGAGCTCTATTGTGACAACAATGGAGCTATAGCACAGGCGAAGGAACCTCGCTCACACCAGAGGACCAAACACATACTACGACGCTTCCATCTCATTCGAGAGATTATCGAGAGAGGAGATGTGAAGATATGTAGAGTACCTACAGAGGCTAACATCGCATATCCCTTAACCAAGGCTTTGGCACAGAGGAAGCATGATGGTCACACTAGGTCATTGGGGTTTAGAGCCTACACTGATTGACACTAGTGCTAGTGGGAGATTGTTAGTTAGAGCTCTAGAGCCAATCATTTGATGATTGTATTATGGACTTGTTGTATCATATTCTTATATAAATAAAGGCATTTGTTTTGGTTATTATACTTACTTGTATTGGTGCCAAATAAACTAAGTATAATAGCGTCCTTGAGTAGAAGGTTCTCACCTATATCAATCGGTTAGTTGAACCGATAGTGAGATGATATAGGGAACACTACTCTTAATCAATTCTAGTCGAGTATTAACATTCAGGGACAATGTTAATGTAATAAGACTAGCATGTAGGTCAACTCGATGACTTGATCTCACAAGTCATGGATATAGAGATATCAAGTTGACACATGGGTATGGATTGGAGAATGTATACTGAATGACCCGCCATGATAAAGTATCATGGATCGTTATATGAGTGTCATATACTTTCTCATGTGGCTATTAGTATGACTACTAGTCCTTGGACCTAAAGTCACCATGGATCCCTACATAAGGAGTTATGTACTTTGGTTTCGTCAAACGTCACCCGTAACTGGGTGGACTATAAAGGCGATTACTGGGTATGTAACGAATTATGCAGAGGGATGTGAGTGATGTAGATGAGATCTATCCCTCCTATATGACGGGAGCGACATCGATATTCTTGATAGAGTGAGACCACGAAGTGTATGGCCATACCCAAATGAGTCAATATGAGATATTGAGCTCATTTGATTTAGTGAGTCTATCTTGGAGATCAAGATTTAGATTGGTCAGAGGATGACACGGTCTTTGCCTCACATTGATCAATCTAAATGTCTAGTATAGAAGGACACTTGTCATATATTGTGAGGAGTCACATTTAGTAGTCACAAGGTGATGTTGGATCTCAACATTCTTGTAACTTGGGTAGTAATGATGTGTTGCTAGATACCGCTCATTACTTATGCTCCTAAATGGGTTTAGGGGCATTTCCAACGTTACAAGAACCTATAGGGTCACACACTAAGGACAATTAGATGGAGATTAGGTTCATATGATGAACCAAGAGGATTAGATTCATTTGATGAATCAAATTGGATTAAGAGTAATCCTAATTGGGGTAATTGAGTTAGATTCAAGTTGATTCATGTGTTCAATGAGTCTAATTTAGATTATGACTCATTGAATCAATTTAATTAAATGAATTAGATTCATTATATTAAATTGGCTTGAATTAAATGGTTAGATTAGATCAACCTTGAGAGAGATTAAGTCAAGTTTGACTTGACTTGAGAGGAAGAGGAAAAATCAAGTTTGACTTGACTTTATGCCACATCATAAGTGAGTTAGCAAGTTGTGGAACAACGATGATGCTCCACATCATCATGGTTACTTAAGTGAGATGTCACCTCATGGAGGTTACAATTCTTCACTTTAATGGCCTCCACATTAATTGTGATTAATGTGAAAGGGGGTTACACATCTTATGGTGGCCGGCCACTTTTGTGTGGGAGAAAAAAATTTATTTTTCATTCAATGGTATTCATTCACATCTTCTTCCTCCTAGTGCTCTCTCTTCTTGCTCTTCCTCTCCTCATCTTGCTGAACCCTACTAAGGTGCTAGCACACTTTAGTTTGGTGATCTCCTTCTTGTGTTCGTGTGGATACTTCTAAAGGGTTGTCTACTTTGACAATCTCGAGATCCGGCAAACCGTTGGACTAGCGGGATAGCGAAGGACATCGCATCGAGGGTAATGCTCTTATCTAGTTTAGATCTAGAGTTTGTAAACTCGTACTCGTATTTTGTTTTCATTTTTCTACGCGCGGATCTATGGGCGGGGGTTTCGGGGTTTCGGGGTTTCCGTGACGCGAAAAAGAGGTTTTCGCGGCCCGAAAAATCCAACAGCCATGAGGTTCAAAATAGAATCCATGTATACTAACCCAAGTAAGGACTTTAGTTGATCCACCTAAAGGGATCAAACCCATTGGGTGTAAGTGGATCTTTAAGAGGAAGACTAACATGGATGGTCATATGCATACCTATAAGAAGCGATTGGTAGCTAAAGGATTAAGTATATTCATAGTATAGACTATGATGAAACATTTTCATCAATTATGATGCTTAAGTCTATTGCAGCTTACCATGATTACAAGATCTGGTAGATAGATGTCAAAACAATATTTCTAAATGAAAATCTACTCAAGGATGTTTACATGATATAACCTGAGGCTTTTGTAAATCCAAAGGAGACTGGAAAGGTATGTAAGCTGCAAGGGTACATTTATGATTTAAAGCAAGCTTCTAGAAGCTGGAATCTTCCATTTGATGATGTGATCAAAATGTTTGGTTTCATAAAAAATGAAAATGAACCTTGTGTCTATAGAAGGCTTAGTGGGAGCATAATCATTTTTCTCATCTTGTATTTAGAGGACATACTTCTCATTAGAAATGGTATTCCTACATGGCAGTTTGTGAAGACATGGCTTGAGAATTATTTCTCAATGAAAGACTTATGTGAAGCAACCTACATTTTAGACATCAAGATTTAGAAATAGATCTAAGAGATTGCTTGGTCTAAGTCAAAGTACATATATTGACAAAGTCTTTAATCGTTTTGCTATGCAAAATTCCAAGAAGGGGTTTGTATCGATGTCACATGGTATGAGCCTTTCAAAGGCTCAATGCCCCTCTTCTAATGAAGAAAGAAACCATATGGATTAGATTCCTTATGCATCTTCTATAGTGTCTATCATGTAAGCCATATTTTGTACTCGCCCTGAAGTCACGTATGCGTTAAGAATGACAAGCAGATTCCAGTTAGATCTAGGTTAAAGTCACTAGATAACAATCAAGAATATTTTTTAGTACTTGAGAAGAATGAAAGAATATTTCTTGATATTTGGAGGTGATGAAGAACTCACTGTAAGGGTTACAGGGATGCAAGCTTCCAAACAGACAAGGATGATTACAGATCGTAGTCAAGGTATGTATTTATTTAAATGGTGGTGCTTTGAGCTATAAGAGTTCATAGCAAGACATAGTATTTCGAAAGATTATCAAGTGAGAATATGCAGAGTACCGACCAATACTAACATTGTGGATCCTTTGACCAAGATTTTTGCACAGAGAAAGTACGATGGTCAAACTAGGTCACTGATATTAGATATTTTTGTGTTTGACACTAGTGACATAAAGAGATTGTTCATGTGAATTGATTGACATTAGGACATATTGTATCATATTTTATTAAAAAAAGCAATGGTTATTATATTTACTTCAAATCTGTGTTAGATGAATAAGTATAATAATATCCTAGGGTAGTAGGTTATAGTCTATAGCATATCATTGGTTGAATTGATAATGGGAACTTATAGATATGTATAGACAATACTCTTAACTATTTCTAGTCAAGCATTAATATACATGGACAATAGTAATGCGTTGAGACTTGCATGTGGGCCAATTGATGACTTAATCTCACAAGTCTTGGATATGATATATCAAGTTAATATATGAGTATATATTAGAGAATATGTATTGAATTGACCCGCCATGAGAATGTTTCATGGATCGTTATATTAGTGTCATAAACATTCTCATAGTGACTATTGATATAAATAGTCCTTAGATTTGAAGTCACTACGATTCCCACATAAGAAGTTGTGTACTTTGGTATCGACAAACATCACATGTAATAAGGTGGACTATAAAGTCGATCACTGGTATATAATAAGTTATGTAGAGGGATGTGAGTGATGTACATGAGATCTATTCCTTCCATATAACGAAAGTGTTATCTCTGGGCCCCTTGATTAAATAAGATACAAGAATGCATGGTCATATTCAAATTAGTTAATATAAGATATTGAAATCATTTGATTGAGTGTGTCTAGTTAGGGATTCAGAAACACAAAGATTGATACAAGGATGACACAGTTTATTCCTTATGGATCAGTTTAGATATCAAGGATAAAAAGACCAAGTTATACAAGATAATAGACACAGAAAGATTAGGTTGGATGTTGACATTCTTGTCACTTGGATAGGAATGATGCATTACTAGATACCATTCATTTCTTATGTATCTAAAGTAACTTTAGATACATTGCCAATGTTATGAGAGCCTATTGGGTCACACACAAAAAACATGTTAATTTGGAGATGAGTTTATTTTAATTTGAATAAAACAAATACTAAGGACCTTAAAAATAATGGGTTAATCCAAAGTGTTGGTGTCATCTTTGTAGTGATTGACATTAGTGCTAGTCGAAGATGGTTAGTATTAACCCTAAGAGCCAATTATAAGATGATTAGGCTTATTGGGTTAATGGATACAGATTGACTTATCAAATTAATAGTTAATCAAATATATGAAAATCTTACCCATTAAATATAATTAATAGAGATTAATTATGCATTGAAGAGGAAGACCAAAGGGGAAAACCCCTTAGTATTCATTTGATGAATATAAAAGTTTTTTAGGGCATTGCATTTTAGTTGATGAGACTCTCGATCTTCTTCCTCCTCTTCTTCTTGTCTTGGCCGAACCTCTCTTGTGGTAGCACCATAAAGATGGTTCTTCTCTGAAGCTGTGTTCGGGTGATATACATGGAACATGTTTGTATTGATACCATGGAGGAGTGGACATTCTGATCACGCTGAGATCTGCATCCAAATCAAAGTTGCTGTCAGGAGTATAGCTGTAGTGTTTGAGACCAAATTATTTTAATTAAGAGGATTTATTTGATTAATTCAGATTTAATTGAATAATTTAAATAGATAGATTTAGTTAGATTAAATTAATTAAGCTAGATCACATTTATGGAATTTGGATTGATCAATTATATTAGTAAAATGGTTGGATATATGTATAAGGTTTATTTTATATCCAAATAGTTATATATAAAAATTCATAAGACTTAATAAGAATTTAAAAATTTATATATAACCCATGTGTATAAATTTTTATATAAAAATTTATAAAACTCTTGGACATAAATTTGTATAAAATTTATTGCATGTGAATTATATGTTGATTTTTTCATAAACTTATTTAAGGTATATATAGATATATACACACACATACGTAAATATATACATGGGAATATGGTAAATCTGGATTTTCCATAAAAAATTGACATGAAAAATTAATGTGTAGTTGTTATGGAATTTTTCAAAATGTATAAAAAAATTTTACACACATATATATAGTATGTAATGAATTTGAGATATGAATATATACATATTTGAATTTATTTTCCATAGAAAATTGATATGAAAATTAATATGAATAAAAATTTAGATTATTATGGAATCTTTCAAATTTATTTTTGAAATAGACTTGGTACAACCAATATATATATTGTTAGTTAGAGTCCTAGAGCCAATCATTTGATGATTATTGTATGGACTCGTTGTATCATATTCTTGTATATAAATAAAGGTATTTGTTTTGGTTATTATACTTACTTGTATTGGTGCCAAATAACTAAGTATAATAGCGTCCTTGAGTAGAATGTTCTTACCTATATCAATCGATTGGTGGAATCGATAGTGAGATGATATAGGGAATACTACTCTTAATCATTCCTAGTCAAGTATTAACATTCAGGAAATATGTTAATGCGATGAGACTAGCATGTAGGTCAACTCGATGACTTGATCTCACAAGTCATGGATATGAAGATATCAAGTTGACACATGAGTATGCATTGGAGAATGTATACTGAATGACCCGCCATGAGAAAGTATCATGGATCATTATATGAGTGTTATATACTTTCTCATGTGGCTATTAGTATGACTACTAGTCCTTGGACTTGAAGTCACCATGGTTCCCTACATAAGGAGTTACGTACTTTGGCTTCGTCAAACGTCACCCGTAACTGGGTGGACTATAAAGGCGATTACTAGATATCTAACAAATTATGCGGAGGGATGTGAGTGATGTAGATGAGATCTATTCCTCCTATATGACAGGAGTGACATCGATATTCTTGATAGAGTGAGACCACTAAGTGCATGGTCATGCCCAAATGAGTCAATATAAGATATTGAGCTCATTTGATTGAGTGAGTCTACTTGGGATTCAAGATTTAGATTGATAAGAGGATGACACGGTCTATGCCTCATATTGATCAATCTAGATGTCTAGGTTAGAAGGACAATGTCATATATTGTAAGGAGTCACAATTAGTAGTCACAAGGTGATGTTGGATCTCAACATTCTTATAACTTGGGTTGTAATGATGTGTTGCTAGATACCGCTCATTACTTATGCTTCTAAATGGGTTTAGGAGCATTGCCAACGTTATAAGAACCTATAGGGTCACACACAATGTAACACCCATAGGATTCCTAACAATTTTATGAATTATTTTCCCATGATTAAAATAGGCTTTATGTAGATTTTTTTTCAAAAATAAAAATAAATAGAACCAAAAAAGGCATAATCAAGATTCAAACCTTGGACCTCTTGTTAGATGCATGTATGTGATAACCAGTAGCCCCAGCAGGGGTGTAATGCTTTAAAAGAGAGGGAAATTGTAGTTAAAAGGAAAGGAAAGAGAAGGCTCCCTTTCACTAAGAAGGAAAAGTCTAAGTTTTCTTCTTCTTCTTTCAATGAGAAGTGGGTTTTGCTTTCTTCCTTCATTGAGAATAAATAGGAAAATAAGAAAGGAAAACTTCACTTTTGCTTCCCTCTCCCTCATTCCTCCTCCTTTCACTGAAATCTAAAGTCCTTCTCTTCATTGTGGCCGAATTCAAGCCAAGGGTTTCTCTCTAGGAAAATTTCACAAAGCAAGGTTACTTCTCTTAGTGGATCAAGCGAGAGGAAGTAAGTATTCCCTCACCTGCAGTACATGTTGCACTCGTATGTTTTAGGTTTTGAAAGTTGTGTGAAAATCTAGAGATTTACCTACAAGTTTCGTCCAAGATTAGATACAAGGTCAAGAGCAATGTTTTGAAATGAAAACATGCTTGTTTATGCTCCTTCATGATATATGATCTCTTATATGTTGTTAGTTAAAGTTTTATGCTTCATGTGGTATTAAAAGTTTAGGAACTCTACCTTGAAGTTTCGGCCAAGATTAGATACAAGGTCTAGAGCAAAGTTTTGAAATGAAAACATGCTTGTTTATGCTCCTTCATAATATATGATCTCTTATATGTTGTTAGTTAAAGTTTATGCTTCATGTGGTATTAAAATTTTAGGAACCCTACCTTGAAGTTTCGGCCAAGATTAGATACAAGGTCTAGAGCAAAGTTTTGAAATGAAAACATGCTTGTTATGCTGCTTCATGATATATGATCTCTTATATGTTTTTAGTTTAAGTTTTATGTTTCATGTGGTATTAAAGGTTTAGGAACCCTACCTTGAAGTTTCGGCCAAGATTGGATACAAGGCCTAGAGCAAAGTTTTGAAATGAAAGCATGCTTCTTCATGATATATGATCTCTTATATGTTGATTAGTTTAAGTTATCATTCTTCATGTTATATTAAAATTTAGGAATCTTACCTTTAGGTTTCGGCCAAGAATGGATAAAAGGTTTAGGAAAAGTTTTGAAACCTAACTATATTTGTTATGCTTCCTCATGATGTATGGATCTTTTATATATGGTTGGTTTAAGTTTTCATGTTTAAGTTTTCATACTTAGGGTTTGTAGGGAGTGTAAAACCCCAACCATGCATGATAATGATTTTTCGTGATATGATATGGATTTTTATGTCACCATGTTATATGTTAGGTGCACTTATGTCATCATGTATGTTTTCCTCTATGATAAGCTATATGTTATATGCACCCTATGTCATTATGTTTATGCAAGGCTTATGTATGAGAAAAAAAAGCCTAAGAGATGCTTCCCTTAAGTTGGGATTAAGAGCACTCTTCATGATATGACAAGAACATGATATGCCATGATATGACAAGAACATGATATGCTATGATATGATAAGAACCATGACATGTTATTTTACTTTGTATGACTTGTACCGGGGATGGGCTCCTAAGTTGCCCCGAGGTCGATGGTCTATGAAATGTGCCTAGTAAAAAGGGATGGCCTCCTAAGTTGCCCCTAGGTCGATGGTCAATGAAACGGGCCTAGTTCCTAGTAGGTTCAAGATTAGCTACCTTGGATCTACTAAGGATGCGCACATTCATGTATGTATGTGGTACAAAGTCGGGCCCTCATGTTGAGATTATGTTCAAGTATTTATATGATATGTTTTCAAAAGGCATCTTGCATACACTCATTTCATGACACATGTTTTCAAAAAGACATCTTGCATATACTTATTCATGACAAATATTTTCTTATGTTTTAGTAAGATGTTTCTTGGAAAGAATATGTTTATGATGCTTTGACGATCACGCTACTACTTTATGTATGAGCTCTCACATGCTATGTTATGATTTACTTACATGAGTATGACCCTACCTTATACTAGTAAGCAAGTTGATATTATATGAACATGTCACCACTTCATGATTAATGCATGATTTATGGTTTTATGAGTAGGAAAGAATCATACTAAGCCTATGTGCTTATAGTTTTATGTTTTCCTTGTACTGCAGAAAAGGGTAAAGAATGGCTACACTAAGAGGAGCAGCAGGAAGGGCGAAAGATGTGTGTGACAGTGGCATGGTGGAATAGATCCATTGTGTCTCAAAACTTATACATATATCTAAGTTGTGCACGTGAAACATGTTTGACTTTATGCTTATGCTTTTGATAATAACTTGAGCTCGTATGGATAGTTATGCACTTATGTTCTTCTTGTTCATGTTAACAAGCTTATGATATCATGAATCATGTCTTAAATGGTTGATATTAAATCAAGTTATATGCATGAATACTAGGATGTTCACATGTCATGTTGAAGGGATTAGCTTGTTAGCATGTTTACTATGTGATATGATTATATTGTTCACATACCATGGTTAGTTAATATGCATATGATCAAATTGAATCTTTAAACCTCGCTTCCGCTGCCATGATTTTCATATGTATATATATATATATATATATATGTGTGTGTGTGTGTGTGTGTGTGTGTGTGTGTGTGTGTGTGTGTGTGTGTGTGTGTGTGTGTGTGTGTGTGTGTGTGTGTGTGTGTGTGTGTGTGTGTGTGTGTGTGTGTGTGTGATTCAAGTAAGTAGCCCCGTCCCTCCCTTAGGGTAGTAGAAGGGGCGGGCGTTACAGTTTGGTATCAGAGCAGGTATGCCTTTCCACTACAAACACATCAGGCCTCCATCCTGCCGGTCCAAGTAAGAATCTCTATGTCTATCCTACTTCTTTTAATTATGATAAAGAATGCTTTAGTATAAGTATACATGCTTACTCTCTTCTTTAATTATGATAAGAAATACTTTAGTCTAAGTATGCATGGATATATGTTAGAATGGTAATCTTATGCTAGTCTTGTTGTTGTTGATGAATATAAGAATGGCTATAAGACGGAATACCAGAGCTGATGAGGCAGTATCTCCACCTGATCTGATGCATGTGGTTACCTAGCTCCAACGTCAGGTTACGGAACAACAGCAGGTGATTAATGCTCTGATGAATCAGCAGGAGAACCCTGCTACCCCACTAGGAAATCAGAATATGATGTCAATCGTACCTACGGCTGTGCCAGTACCACCAGCACCAGTACCACCCGTGGGCCCTGTTCTAGTGGTTAGACAGGAGGCATACCTGATTCAGTGGCAGAGACTAAAGCCGACAAGCTTCTCTGGTAATTGTGAACCATGGGACGCTCAAGCCTGGTTCAAGATTGTAGAAAGCATAGTAGAGCTATTGGACTGGCCTGAACATAAGAAAGTGAAGTGTGCATCGTTCTGTCTTACGGGAGATGCCAGAATATGGTGGGACAGAGTTAAATCAAAACGACAAGTGAATCAAATGCGATGGACACACTTCGAAACTAAATTTTTTGAAGAATTCTTCCACATGCAGGTGACAAACTAGCACTATGACGAGTTCACTGTGTAACGCTCGCCCTCCCTGCTAACCCTAAGGGACGGGGCTACGATACTCTATGTACAAATAACAGCGGAAGATTTAAATAATTTTCTTAGTTTAATAAAAAATTTTCTTTTGTTTTCGTTTTTTTAACAAATCCGAACTACACTATTAGTGCTTCAATAACATGATAACAAACTTAGCAGAAACATAACATCAAGTCACACATATAGTACTACAATTCATGATACCAAAGCGTAGTTCTTAAAAGTTTTAAAGCAGGTTCTTATTTGGTTGCCTAGCCACCGTCACACACATCTCCTAGCCTCTCCTGCTGCTCCTTTAGCTCATCCAGCTTTTTCCTTTATCTGTGGTACAAGGAAAGTAAGCTATGAGCACTCATGGCTCAGTAAGTTCCTTTCCTACTCACTAAAACCGAAAATCATCACATGATCAAAGAATGTCACAACATAACATGATCTCAACTAGTCATGGCATAACATATCATACTCTTTAAGCATATCATGCAACATAACAAAATCATAACTAGTCATGGCATATCATCTCTTAAAGCATAGCATGAAACATAACATAATCATATCTAATCATGGCATATCATAGTATCATCATAAGGTGGCATGGCATATCAAGCTCTTAAAGCATAGCATGAAACATAACGTAATCATATCTAATCATGGCATATCATAGTATCATCATAAGGTGGCATGACATATCAAGCTCTTAAAGCATAGCATGAAACATAACATAATCATATCTAATCATGGCATATCATAAATCATAGCATCATCACAACATGATCATAAGGTATATGCAATATGATTTTGAAAACATGTATCCGAAAAAACATGTGTATGTCTCATGATCTTTTTAAAACCATTTCTTCTTACATATATACTTGAACATAATCTCAACTTAAAGGGGATCCCGGCTATGTACCACTTACATATTGCGCGCAACCTATGTAGGTCCAAGGTAGCAAGTCTTGAACCCTACAAGGCAAACATACTAGGCCCGAGTCTTACTCCATCGACCTAGGGGCACTTAGGAGCCCATCCCTAACGAGGCCCGAGTCTTATTCCATCGACCCCGGGGCGCTTATGGAGCCCACCCTTGGTACAAGCCACATAAAGTAAAGTACATGTCATACTTATACATATCATTCATCATAAAAGCATGCATCACTTAGGCACACATCATATCATAAAAGTATGCATCACTTAGGCATGCATCATGTCATAAAAGTATGCATCACTTAGGCATACGTCATATCATAAAGGTATGCATCACTTAGGCATACATCATGTCATAAAGGTATGCATCACTTAGGCATACATCATACCATAAAAATATGCATCACTTAGGCATACATCTTACCATAAAATATATGCATCACTTAGGCATACATCATGTCATAAAAAGTATGATCATTTAGGCATACATCATGTCATAAAAAGTATGCATCACTTAGGCATACATCATGTCATAAAAGCATGCATATTTTCACCACATAGCATATCATGAGAGCATGCATATTTTAGGCACATAGCATATCATCAAAGCATGCATATTTATATCCACATAGCATATCATGAAAGCATGCATATTTTAAGCACATAGCATATCATCAAAGCATGCATATTTTCTATCCACATAGCATATCATAAAAGCATGCATTTCTTAAGCACATAGCATATCATATAAGCATGCATATTTTAAGCACATAGCATATCATCAAAGCATGCATATTTCTAAGCACATATCATATCATGGAAAGTATAAATCACAAGCATACATGTTTAAGCATAAGGGTGTATCATGTGATTATACTATCATAAGAAACATGGTAACATAATTATCTTGGGTTCTAAGCTTCCTAATCCCTTGGGTTCTTATCATGGCCGAACCCCCCTTAGATCTTAATTTAGGTAAAAACAACCTACAAGCATGTGGAACCTAAATTATCATCACATCAATTTCATAGGAAGCATTATAAGCATGATTACTTGGTTTCTAAGTTCTCCAAGTCCTTAAACTTCATGTGGCCGAAACCTTTCAGATGTGAAACAAGGTCCCAAATGTCATGAAAGCATGGAAACCTTAAACCATATTTATAGCATTTTTTTCCAAGTAACATAGTAAGCATATTTGAGCTAGTTCTTAAGTTATTCAAGCCCTTAACATATGTCATGGCCGAAATTTAACAAGTATTCATTAGGGCTAAAAGCAAGCATACAAGCATGTGAACTTGAACTAACATCATGTATAAATTCATAATAAGGCATCATTCAATGGGTATGGCCGAAACTTACCCTAGCCTCATTTTAGGTCATTAAACAACATATAGCATGAGAACTTTGGCTTTCTACTTATCATATTTCATGTAGAGTGACATGAGCATATTTAATTTTTGTTCTAGGGTTTCTAGGGCATCTATCCCTTCATGGCCGAAACATACAATGGTCCATTTAGGTCATGGAAAAATTATACAAGCATGTGACACAATCAACATATTATCATATTTTCATAAGAAGCATTTTTAACACATTTGGTTTCAATTCTAAGGCCTCTAGGTCATTTAAACCCTACTTGGCCGAGACTCATCAGTGTTTAAATTTGCTTCAAATAGCCTAAAAGCATAGGAAGTCATACAAGTTTCATAGCATGTATAAAGACAAGCATAATAAACATACATGTGAATTGTGTCTTAGGCTTCCTAGGTTTCTTTCCTTTTTCTTTTATTTTTCCTCATGGCCGAAACCTACCAATCTCTAAACAAGGTTTTAAGTGGCCTAAAGCATGGAAAACCTAAGTAAGTTTCATGGAAAAAATTACTAAGAACATCATATACAAATTTGGTTCATAAACAAGCTAGGACCCTTGTGATCTTACATGTCATATATCATGTAACTAAATTCTCTATACCCTAATTAAGCATGAGAGCATTAAACAACTTTCATATCTTAATATCACAGAGGTCTTGAGCATGTTAAAATTTTGTTTAATCTTTTCTTAGCTATCCATCTTATCATGACCGAAAATCTTAATGAAGAGTTCATGAATTTCTAGCAATATTCGACATGCAATTCTTTAAGAGAACTCTATATTCTATCATATAAACATGGTTACCTAAATTTAAAGGTCTTCCTAACCCTAATCTCTTTTCTTGGCCGAAACATATGAGTGGATTTCTTTTGGTTCCAAGTAACTTTCAAGCTAGAAAAACCAATAAAAGACCCTTAGTAAATCATGGAGGGAATCTTGTACTAGGTGGTTAAACAATGATTTCCCTAACCTCTTTAAAATATTTTTGGCCAAAATTCAAGGGTTAGATACTCCTCTGACCAAGCATCATATAGGTATAAAAACATGAAGGAAAACCTTCCTACATAGCATAGAAAAATATCATGAAATGAGGACTTGTTTAAACCTTCCTAGATTTGAAAACTCTTCTTTGGCCGAATTTTTCTTAAATTCTATTCTAGGTTTTCTAATCCTCATAACATCCGAAAAGTACGTAAAACGCCTTGTACCACAGGTGAGGGGAAGCTTACATCCTTTTCGCTTGTGGATCTAAGGTGTGGTGATGGAAGAAGTAGCCTCTTCTTCTAGTTCCCTTCCCTTGATTCCCTTGCTAAGTCCTCCTTGTATCTTAGGCTTTATTAGGAGAAAACCTTGGCTGGGGGCCGAAGATGGAGGAGAGGGGACTGAGGTTCTCGGTGATGGAGAGGAGAGAATGAGAGAAATGAGAGAAAAATAGCATCTTCTCTTTACATATTCTCTTTTATGTTAAGGGGGAAGAGGTAGCAAAATTGGTTTTTTTGCTTTTCTTCTCCCTTAGCCCCTTTTTCATTTTTCTTTTTATTTTATTTATTTATTTGTTCTCATCATTCATGATGAAACAAGGGGGAATGAATCCCCTTAATGGTCCTCTTTAAGTCACGGCAAAAAGAGAGAGGAAGAGGGAGAGAAAAGAAGGAAGGCAAGTTGCCTTTCTCTTGCTCTTTTCTTGCTTTCTTTTGGCTAGCTTTTACTCTCATCCTTATCATGGGTTTCCCTCCTTTGCTATCAATATATCATTACTATCCCAACTGGTTATTACCCATTAATCCTATCATTTACTTCATGAGAGGTTCAAGGTTCAATCCTTGACAACTCCCTATTTTTATTTCTTTTTATTTCTTTTTGGTTCAACATTCTACTAATATTTTTCTAAGGTAAATTCATCATTCTCATATTCATCTTAAAAGCTTAGTGGGTGTTACACACTGAGTTCCGGCAAGGTGACCTATCAGTCAATAAAGCTGTGAAGAGATTCAATCGACTAGCGCGCCTATGCCCAGAGTTGGTCAGTACAGAAAGAGAAAGGGTCAGACTTATGCTGAAGATGCTCCGACCCGAGATAGCTCTGAACGTGGCCGGCGGAGTTAATAGACCATAGACTGTCGAAGAGCTAATCAGCAGTGCCCTGATCACCGAACACTATTTGAAGGCGCTGAACTAGGGCAAGAGTCAAGCCCAGATGGAAGGACAGAAATCTCAAACCACCAAAGCCAGCTGGAAAGGAAACCTCAATGGCAAGAGAAAGCAATGGAACGACTCTAAGGGTGGTCCAGCAAGCAAGCAACCCATGTTCCCTCAGTGTACCACGTGTGGGAAGAAGCATCCAGGGATATGCCCTATAGGCACAAATAAGTGCTACAACTGTGGATTGGAAGGACAGATGGCCTGGAATTGCCCTACTCAGGTTCAGACACCTCCTCAGTAGTATGTCCAGAACCGAGGTGCTCCCCCACAGCTACATCAGATGCAGACTGCTATAGAAGGAACTTCTATAAGCCAAGGGAGATTGGAAGCTCCGCCAGTTACGACGAATGCCAGGATCTTCTCCCTCACCAAGGAAGATGTGGCGAATGATTCTACGGTTATCACAGGTCAGATATTTATTTTCAGTCAGCATGCTACTGTATTATTTAATACTGGGGCAACGCACTCGTTCGTTTCCACACCTTTCTGAAGAAAGATAGACATGCCACCCCAAGCCTTGGATCGCAAATTCTTAACGACCATACCTTCGAGAGAAGTGATGCCATCTACTCATATGCTGTGAGCCGCACCTATCATAATCGCAGACAGAGAACTCTACTATAATTTGATAGTGCTCGACATGTAGGATTATGATATTATATTGGGCATGGATTTCTTGAGCAAGTACGGTGCTTCGATCGAGTGCCGTGATAGAAAAGTGGTTTTCCGGCCAGAAGCAGAACCGACATTTGAATTTATCGGAGAACCAAGGAAAGAAACTAAGAAATTCTTATCAGCCTTAAAGGCACAGAAGATGTTAGACAGCGGATGCACTAGGTTTCTAGAATATGTGGTTGATACAAGCCAAGCAGAGGACCAGAAGCTGGAAGATGTCAGAATTGTGTGCAACTACCCCGAAGTATTCCCTGATGAACTACAAAGGTTAGCCCCCAATAGAGAAATTGAATTTGAGATCGAAGTGATTCCTAGTACTAAACTGATCTCTAAAGCACCTTACCATATGGCGCCAGCTGAATTGAAGGAACTTCAGGAACAGCTACGGGAGTTACTCGACAAGGGACTTATCCGCCCTAGTCACTCTCCATGGGGAGCTCCGATACTATTTGTGAAGAAGAAAGATGGATCTATACGAATGTGCATAGACTACCGAGCACTAAATAAGGTGACGATCAAGAACAGGTACCCTCTACCACGGATTGACGACCTGTTTGACCAGTTGAAGGGTGCCACTGTCTTCTCTAAGATTGACCTGAGGTCTAGCTATCATCAAGTCAAAGTGAAACAAGATGATATACCGAAGACAGCTTTTCGAACAAGATATGGACACAATGAGTTCGTAGTTATGCCCTTCGGAGTGACGAATGCTCCTACCTTGTTTATGGATCTGATGAATCGGGTATTCTCGGCATTCCTCGACAAATTCATAATCGTCTTTATTGACGATATCCTTATCTATTCGAGAAACCGAGACGAGCACGCCGAGCACCTGAATATGGTATTAAAGATTCTTCGGGAGAAGCAGCTGTATGCGAAATTCTCCAAATACGAGTTCTGGCTCGATCAGTATCATTTTTGGGTCATATTATCTCCAAGGATGAAGTGATGGTGGACCCCAATAAAGATCGAAGCTGTGAGTAACTGGAACAGGCCAAAGAATGCCAGTGAGGTCAGAAGTTTTCTTGGGTTAGCAACCTATTACAAGAAGTTTGTGGAGGGTTTCTCTAGAATTGCAGCCCCAATGACCGTTCTCACCAAGAAGAACAAGAAGTATGAATGGACCGACGACTGCGAGAAGAGTTTCACGGAGTTGATGTAACACCCACAAAATTATAAGATAGGTATATGAATATTATTTTTCCTTAGAGCATAGAAATGAAAAGAATAAGAGAAAAGGGAAATAAAAACAAAAATATAGAATAAGAAGAGATGAGGTCAAGGATTTAACCTTGAACCTCCCACAAATGATGGAGATAAATTGATGCATGATAACCACTAGGATAAGGAGTAATATTTGGATGGAAAGGAATGAAAAATTTAATTAAAGGTTGAGAAGGAAATAAAAGAAAACTAAACAAAAGAGCAAGAGAAAACCAAGTGGCTTACCTTCTTTTCCTCTTGGTTAAGAAAAGGAGCAAGCAAAAGAGGAATTGCCTACTTCCCTCCCTCTCTCAATTTTCATGGGAATTAAAGGAATGATGGAGAAGAAGAGTTGAGGGAATGAATGAAGACATGTTTCATTGAACAAAGGAATAAATAGATTTGGGAGAAGAAAAACAAGAGAGTAAGTCCTTTTCTCTCTTCCTCCTTCTTCCTTCTTCATTCCTCACCGAACCAAGAACCTTTCCCTCTCCTCATTCCAATAGCTAAGTTAAGTTCTTCTCCAAGGAAACTAATTTCCGTGAAGAAGCCCTCAAGTCCTATCCCTTCCAAGCAAAGGAAACAAAAGGAGGTACAAGAAAAAGAAGCTTTCCCCTTCCTTGGCACTTAGGATACTTTTCTCCTTAAGAAAAACCACAAGCGAAAGGATGTAAGTTTTCCTCACCTGTGGTCCAATAACTTTTGTGTGTTCTATGAAGATTCGGTTACATAAAAATCTAAGAAAACCTCATGAAGAATTTCAGCCAAGATAAGACCAAAGGAAGGACCTAGGGAATGTAAAGATCTAAATTTCGACATGCTCGATATGTTTCTTGTAACATGTATTTTATGGTAGGGATTTATTTCATGTTTCTATGCTAGAATGTTTAGTTAGAACTTAGATTCATGATCCAAGACTTTCGGCCAAGCATAAACAAAAGAATTAGGTAAGCTTAAGCCTCAAACAAAAACATGCTCCTTTGTTCTTATGATAGGTGCCCTATGATAATAGTATTGTTAACATTTTATCCTACTTGTTATGTTGTTTGGAACTTTATTTTCAGGGTCATGAATATTCGGCCATGGTAGAACAAAGGGCCTAGGAGAGCTTTAATTTAAAACTAAGCATGCCATGATTTTCCTAAGATAAGATATGAAGCTATTATGATATGCCCATGATTGTATGTTGAGTTAAACTTTATTTCATGTCTATGAAGGTTCGGCCATGTTTAGATTTGAGGCCTAGGAGACAAGTCTAAGATGCTCATGACCTTCTTGATGAAGTGATTATATGAAACTAACTTAATGTTTTTATGTTTGTTTGTTGCATGGAAATTTGGTTACATGCTCTACAACTTTTAGCCACACAAGGTTTTAAGACCTAGGAAACTTAGAACCTAACCCAACCATGCTCATGTTGTTCCTTGAAATATTTGCTATGAAAGTTGTGTTGGAACCCCAAGGTTGTTTTGGTATGATCAAAAAGTTAAATTAGGTCCTGTGTTTTATAACCTTGTGTCTAAGTGTGCAGGAGCTTAGGAACACAGGTAGTCGAGCGGAAGCCGCAGCTAGCGAGAAGGACGGCAGTCCGAGGGACGAGGTGCTGCGGAAGAGTACACCGGCAGACGAGAAGAAAGCGTGCGGTGGTTTCGAGGGACGAAAGCTGGAGCGGAAGATTGCTCGGAGAGCAAGAGACGCAGCAAGCGAGAAGGACGGCACGCGGTGCGTCCGAGGAACGAAGACTGTGGATGAGTATGCTGGCGGACAAGAAGGAAACACGTAGCGATTCTGAGGGATGAGAAGCCGGAAGGAAGCTCGCTCGAGAAGACCGGAAGTTGGGTTCGGGTGAGCCCTTTTCCGGATGGCAGAGATCACCCAAGCGAGCGGATCCGGAAGAGAAGAACCGGACCGAGGAGGGACTGAACCAAAGAAGAGGGCCCAGACGAAAAAGTCAACACTATTGACTTTGGGCTCCGGGGCGCCTGGAACAGTGCAGGGCGCCCGGAGCCCTCCGGGGCGCCCGGAGCCCTCCGGGGCGCCCGGAACCCTTCCGGGCGCCCGGACCTTGAATATTGACCAGATCGAGCTTTTACTCGATCTGAACGTTGGGGAATAAAATTTATCCCCCAAGGGAGCGCGGAACCCTTCCAGGTGCCCCGACCAAGGCTATAAATGTAGCCTTGGTCCAGAAGCTTTCAATTCATTCAGAACTCACGCATTTCTTTCAAACACTTGTATGCTTTCTGTAGTTAGCTTCTGTTGTGCGCTTCAACTTTGTAAGAGGCTTCTCCAACTGAAGGAGAAATTCTAGTGCTATCATCTTTCTTGGATTAACAACCTCCCCGGTTGTAACCAAGTCAAAACCTGGTGCCTCGTTTTCTTTTCTGATCTTAGTTTATTGCTTTGATTATTTTACAAGTGTTAGTTTAAGAGTTCGAGAAGGGTGTTTGCGTTTTGATTTTTTCAGGGATATTCAACCCCCCCTTCTAGCCGGCCCAACGGTCCTACAAGTAGTATCAGAGCCAAGATGCTTCAGGAGGACTAACCGCCAATCGAAGCAAGGATAATGGCCGGACCAAGCATCCTCCCACCGAAATATAGAGGGGATTTCACTACGTGGAAGAATCTGATGCAGGTATTTTTTACCACAGACTTTGAATTAACTCTAACAATGGAATCCGGTTTTGTAGCTCCAGAAGGTAAGGAAAAATGTTAATGGACAAAAAAGGAGCAAGCTGAATTCGTGGCGAACGGCAAAGCAGAATACCATCTGCTAAGCGTTCTTCCACCTCAAGAAGTCAACAGAATCGGACACTACCACTGGGCAAAGGAACTTTGGGAAAAGTTCCTCGAGCTGCACGAAGGGACGTCCGAAGCCAAGCTCGCCAGAAGAGATCTGCTTTGGAATCAGCTCACCAGCCTACAACTTGGGGAAGACGAAACAGTTGCGCACCTGCACTCGAGAATCAAAGAGATCATCACCGGACTGTCGAATCTCGGAGAAACGGTAAGTAACCGAGATTCGCTAAGGTACGCTCTAATTTCATTTCCTAGAAATTCAAAATGGGCATCACTAGTAGATGCCTTTTATATTTCTAAAGATTTAGAAAAGATCTCGTTAGAAGAATTTTTTTCTACTTTTGAAGTGCATGAGTCAAGATGTGCAGGAATGAAGGAACCCAAGAACAACGTCGCCCTCAAAGCTTCGAGAGACGAACCAGAGTCGGAGTCTTCTCTCGATGACGAGGAAATGGTAATGATGGTAAGAAGATTCAAGAAGCTTTGTAAATCCAGATCTACTAACCATCCACTGGGGAAGAAGAAAAGGACGATCCGCTGCTACCACTGCGACGAAGAAGGGCACGCCAAGGACAATTGCCCCAAGCTGAAGAACAAGAACAAGGAAAAGGGTAAGAAGCCTATCCAAAAGCGAAAAGCCCTAAAGGCGACGTGGGACGATACGTCGTCGGAGTCGGAAGTCGAGGCATTCTCCGGACTTGCTCTAATGGCAAGTCATCAAGACGACGACTACGAGACGACGACTGCGAGTCAAGCTCTTCCGAAATGAGCATCGAGAGCATCGATGAAGGGGGAGCTTCGTCAGAAGAAAGCAGTAGTTCAGGGGGAGACACGGAAAACGAACTCGACAAGGTAAGTCAAGTACGTTCACTTCCTCCCGATAAACTTTATAAATTTGTGGAGCTATTAACTAAAGACTGCTGTAAATTAGAAAAAGAAATAAAAAATTTAAAAATAATTTTAGTTAAATCCTGCCCTCTAGAAGAATTAGATAAATCAAAATTGGAAAATAAAAAATTGAAACTTGAAAATAATGATTTGAAAATTCAAGTAGATAATTAGAAAAACCTTGCATGCTCATCTAATTCTAGAAAATTTAAATTGATATTATAGATATCACCCGGGACAAATTAAGAATATCTCTAGAAAATATGTCTCTAAGAAATTTTTAATCAATCAGTAGGCTGGAACCTTTATTGGGTTCCTAAATCTTACTTAGTCTAAGTTTTAAAATTAAAATTAGTGCTCTTCAGTGAGAAAATTAAACAATGAATTTCTCTATGAGGCTTTGTCTCAGGAAGTGGTTGTTGCTCCAATAACCAAGAAGGCCTAGTGCCTCGCCACGACCTGAAAGCCAAAATATTGAAATAAATGTTTAATTAACTTTCTGTCAAAGCATTAAAATTAGAATTAATTAATGCTTTCAAAGATTTTTTTTTAAACATTTTTTCAAAATATTTTTATACTTAGAAAAATACTTTTTGTTGAAGTGAAATTTTTACTTAGGATTTTTTTTAACTTAGAAAAATTCTCAAAAATCAATCTTTTAAGTTTAAAAAAAAAACTTTTTCCTGAAACCAAAAAATTTTATTCTTAAGTTACTTAGAAAAATTCTCATTTTTTTTTAAAAAAATAATTTTTGCAAAGACTTAATTTTTTTTTTTCAAAAACAACTCTTTGTTAATTTAGAAAAATTTTCAGAAGATATCTTTTTCTAAGTTAAAAGCCGTTTTGAAATTAAAAATTTCTGCTTAAAGCTTTTAGAAATTTTTTAAGAATCTTAATATTTTTTAAGTCTTTAACCCTTAGATTTTTTTCTTGAAACCCCATTTTTTTTGTGATCAAAGGGGGAAAAGAATTAGTATAAGTCTAAGGGGAGGTAGAGAAATTGAAAATTAAAAATTTTCAAAATTTAATTTTGTTGCACATTACTGCAATAACTTATTTTAATTTTATGTCTAGTTTTGACCCTAGCTTAACTTGGGTTGATCACACCAAAAAGGGGGAGATTGTTGGAACCCCAAGGTTGTTTTGGTATGATCAACAAGTTAAGTTAGGTCCTGTGTTTTTTAACCTTGTGTCTAAGTGTGCAGGAGCTTAGGAACACAGGTAGTCGAGCGGAAGACGCAGCTAGCGAGAAGGACGGCAGTCCGACGGATGAGGTGCTGCGGAAGAGTACACCGGCAGACGAGAAGGAAGCGTGCGGTGGTTCCGAGAGACGAAAGCTGGAGCGGAAGATTGCTCGGAGAGCAAGAGACGCAGCTAGCGAGAAGGACGACACGCGGTGCGTACGAGGGATGAAGACTGCGGATGAGTACGCCGGTGGACGAGAAGGAAACACGCAGCGATTCAGAGGGACGAGAAGCCATAAGGAAGCTCGCTCGAGAAGACCGGAAGTTGGGTTCGGGTGAGCCCTTTTCCGGATGGCAGAGATCACCCAAGCGAGCGGATCAGGAAGAGAAGAACCAGACCGAGGAGGGACTGAACCAGAGAAGTGGTCCCGGATGAAAAAGTCAACACTGTTGACTTTGGGCTCCGGGGTGCCCAGAACAGTGCAGGGCGCCCGGAGCCCTCCGGGGCGCCCGAAACCCTTCTGGGCGCCCGGACCTTGAATATTGACCAGATCGAGCTTTGACTCGATCTGAACGTTGGGGGATAAAATTTATCCCCCCCAGGGCGCCCGGAACCCTTCCAGGCGCCCCGACCAAGGCTATAAATATAGCCTTGGTCCAGAAGCTTTCAATTCATTCAGAACTCACGCATTTCTTTCAAACACTTGTACGCTTTCTGTAGTTTTCTTCTGTTGTGCGCTTCAACTTTGTAATAGGCTTCTCCGCCTGAAGGAGAAATTCTAGTGCGATCATCTTTCTAGGATTAACAACCTCCCCGATTGTAACCAAGTCAAAACCTGGTGCCTCGTTTTCTTTTCTGATCTTAGTTTATTGCTTTGATTATTTTACAAGTGTTAGTTTAAGAGTTCGAGAAGGGTGTTTGCGTTTTGATTTTTTAAGGGCTATTCAACCCCCCCTTCTAGCCGGCCCAACGGTCCTACAAGTTGTTTAAGGTTCTCATGCTTTTAGGACACTTGAACCCTAGCTTTAAGTCCTACAAGTTTCGGCCATATCATGTTTAAGGGCCTAGGAAACTTAGAACCTAACTCAACTATGCTCATGTTGTTCCTTGAAATAATTGCTATGAAAGTTGTTTAAGGTTCTCATGCTCTTAGGACACTTGAACCCTAGCTTTAAGCCCTACAAGTTTCGGCCATATCATGTTTAAGGGCCTAGGAAACTTAGAACCTAACTCAACTATGCTCATGTTGTTCCTTGAAATATTTGCTATGAAAGTTGTTTAAGGTTCTCGTGCTTTTATGACACTTGAACCCTAGCTTTAAGGTCTATAAGTTTCGGCCATATCAAGTTTAAGGGCCTAGGAAACTTAGAACCTAACTCAACTATGCTCATGTTGTTCCTTGAAATAATTGCTATGAAGTTGTTTAGGGTTCACAAGCTTGAATGATAATTTTTAACCCAATGTATGTTTGATAAGTTTCGGCCATGATAAGTTGTAAGTTTAAGAAACCTAGAACTCTACCTAAACTTGCTCATGGTGTTTTCTTATGGTATAGGAAATGATACTTATTTAGGGTTCACATGTTGGTATGGAGTTTTTACTTAAAACCCAATCTATATGTTTCGGCCACTATAAGACATTAGGGTTAGAAAATCTAATTATGTTTCCCATGTATCTTATATGCCATGTTTATGAGATTGCTATGCTTCTATGTTTAATTATGCACACTTATGATCTATACATGATGGAAACCCTTATGCTATGCTGTGTGTTATTTATGATGAGCTGTGTGCCCAATTTACGCATGATATATGTGATGAGCTGTGTGCCCAAGTTTACATGCTATTTATGATGAACTGTGTGCCCAAACTATGCATGTATTATGATGTGTTGTGTGCCCAAAGTTTACATACCATTATGATGAGCTGTGTGCCCAAAATTCTATATGGTATGATGTGATAAGAAATACGATGTGCAAGAAATGGTAAGAACCATGATATGATATGCATGACATGCTACTTTACTTATATGGCTTGTACCAAGGGTGGGCTCCATAAGCGCCCCGGGGTCGATGGACTATGAAACGGGTCTCGTTAGGGATGGGCTCCTAAGTGCCCCTAGGTCGATGGACTAAGAAACGGGCCTAGTATGTATGCCTTGTAGGGTTCAAGACTTGCTACCTTGGACCTACATGGGACGCGCGCATTTATGTATGTGGTACAAGCCGGGGCCCTAACCATGTTATGATTATGTTTAAGTATGTAAGTAAAAAAGTTTTTCAAGGGACATGCTGCATATATTATTACATGAATCATGTTTTTGAAAGTCATCTCGCATAACACATTATGATTATGTTACGATATATCATGATGCCTATGATTATGTTATGTTATGCTAGGATGAACCTTATGATTATGTTATGATATGTTATGATCATGATTATGTTATGCTAGAATGCACTTTATGACTTTATTAGGATATACCATGATACCATATGATTAAGTTATGATATGATGCTTCTTTACATGATATGATGAGTTGTCTTTATGCTTTATGCCTTGAAGCATTATTTTATGCTATACGGTTTTCGTGAGTAGGAAAGGATTTTACTGAGTCTTGAGTGCTCACAGCTTACTTTCCTTGTACCACAGATAAGGGCAAAGAATGGATGTACTAAGGGTGCAGCAGGAGGGGGCAAGGAGGACGTGTGTAGTAGTGACTTGGCTAAAGAGAAAGACCTGCTTCTAGTTAATAAGAATTATGCTCATGTTGTTTCTTTTATGACTCTATGACACTTCATCATGCTCTTTAGTATTATGGGTTAAATTTATGTTAAGCATGTTATGCGACTCATATGATAGGTAGTTAGCGATGATGATTTGAAAAGTAAAAGAAAAGTTTAGAAAGAAAATAAATATATACTATAGATAAGACTTCCGCTGTTTTCAGAAGAAAAGATAAGTAACCCCCGTCAGCTTAAGCAGGAAGGGGCAGGGCGTTACAGTTTGGTATCAGAGCCAAGTTTAGCCTTTTCACTACACACTTGTCAAGCCTCCATCCTGCCGCTCCAAGTAAGAATCTATATGCTTAAAATTAATTCTTCTTTGATGCTTTAATATTATGCATGATTTCTTATTTTGTTTTTATGATGTTAAGTCACAGTCCTAGTTTAGGTATGCATGACGGTAGGATAGGAATAATAACGATCTTATTTTAGCCTGGATAGAAATAACGATAATTTATTGTCATCTAATGAAGATAAGCATGGCTAAGAGACGTACTACCCAAGCAGACGAGGTAGCTACTCCACCAGATCTGACTCAGGTAGTTACCGACCTCTAGCGTTAGATCACGGAGCAACAGCAGCTGATCACGACCTTGATGGGTCAGCAAGAAAATCCTGCCACCCCGCAAGTAAATCAGAATGCATCGCCCATCATCCCAGTAGTTGCACCAGTACCACCGAAAGCCCCTGCCCTAGTGGTCAGACAGGAGACCTACTTGATACAGTGGCTAAGGCTGATTTCACGCCCCAGGTAGTCCCTCTTCGAAGAAATTTCGGCAGCATCTCCCCTGTACGGGTGACAATATGAATCCTGAATACATATATCTATACCTCGGCCACATACGGCCGGAACAATACAATACAAATAAGAAACAAACCACGCAGTTTATATCAACATTCCACACAGTTCAACATATAATCAATCCACGCAGTTTAATAAGGAAACACGATATAAAACCCTCGAAGATATATGTAAACATCCTACTCCACTACAACGAAGAATACAAATCCACGAAGTAATGAGAAAATCCGCAGCGGAAAAACAAAAGTAGCAAACCCGAATGTACGATATAAAGTCCACAATACAAAACCCACATCACAAGTAAATAAGATGCAAAAACAAAACAGATCCCGACAACAGGCAAATCCTCGCGATAAAGGGGCTAGCGACTGGAATCTCTCCTAACGGCCTCAACCAGAAAAATAGTAACAACGGAGTGAGTTCAAAGAACTCAACAGGTAATCCAATAGATATGTACAGCAACATATAACCACCAGTGACATCCTATGGTAGAGTACACTAAACCATAGAGCCTACAGTTCAGTTTCCTAACAGTACAACCTACGCTACAGTCTCCTAACAGTATAACAGATATGCATAGCTGAAATAAACTGTAATAATCAACAATAGGCATAAAGTACAGTCTATAGCAAGAATAATAAGAAAATGCATAACTGAAATAAACTGTACTCACCTGCGAGACTTGTGCAACTGACTGTGAACATACACAGATAAAAATAGTCAGAGCAAAAGCATGTATCCTGTATGCATGTCAATCATATGCAATGACTAAAATGCATCAATCATAAAGAATGCAATCCGTGCATATGATGCAATATGACATGGTCACCCCTGACGCCAGTCAGCCGTCTCACACGCGATGGCGAGACCGAGTGGGTAGGGCTGTGACACCGTCCGCTCTACCGTCACTACCCCTGATGAGTGACCGAGTGGACGGGATGCTGTCGGAGTACACCTATCCTCCTACCTCAAACATAGTGAGGGAGCGCAATGCTCTCATCTCCCGGTACGCGATGACAGGAAGGGATCCCGGCTGCAACCCTGCTGTATCGTGCTACCCATGAGCACCCCGGCGGTGCACCACCGAGCGACCTGCCATACACACCCTGAGTGTTGTGCCACTACCCATGCAGTGGTCACGCTGTGTGCAGGCCCTCATGTAGCCGACCGACGAGCTCAACAATAATGGAGTCGTCAATCACCTAGCATGCAATCATGCAATATGGTGCGTGCGGCTACAGTATTTCATACCTGAACATATCCTCCTCCATATGCGTAGGTGTCAATACAACAAACACATATTTATAACAATGATATAAGCAACGCAAATCCAATAATATATAACAAGTATCTCCAGCAACTAATCAAGTATAGTTAAGCATCATAAATATCCATCTCTATGAACATATATACACATGGCAAAAGATAAAAGCATCCAGTTCTAAAGTAAAGCAACTAACAGAAGAAGCATGTGATAGGTATCAACTAAGCTAAGACTAGGGAAGAGATAATCTACCATCTACCACTAGTAATTATATATAAACTACACATATCAGAAGACATTATCAAAAAGATAAGTCAAAGGGTACTCGCCTCAAATAGAAGGTACAATCCAGTCCTAATCCAAAATCGAGATGCCCGTCTCGAATCAGAGTCCTGTGTAAACAAATACATTTACTTTTATTTAGCTAGAATACATACAAATAGCTAAATAAATCCTAATTAGAAAATTAGGGATAAACCCTAAACCCATATAATCTAATTAATCTACACAACCTAATGATGAATAAATTATCAATATGTATCAAGATCATACCTAATCATCTAACACGTGATCATCTAACAATATCCAAATTCGAAACATGATCTACATCTAAGATCAAAACCTACATTCAACTAACTAATACATAAACCCTAATTCATCAATATGTAACCAAAATCCCTACACATTACCTTAATTAAACTACTGGAAAACAAGGTGATCTGCTGGAACAGGAAGCCACAGAACCCAATTCCAGATCCACAAAACACTCAACCTCACTAGAATCAACCCTCTGTTCGGATCAAGAAAGTTCAAGAGATCACGGATCAAATAGGAGATCAACAATGGAAATCAAAGATCACACACCCTAATCTTACCTCAACAGATTACCTAGCAGCAAGGAAGAAAAGCAAGAACGGACAATAAGGAATTGAGTCTTGCCTCAAGGATCACAGCTAGGACACAGCCGGTAGCTCCGGCCCTTGATGGCGTCAATCCAATACAACCGGCATCCATGAAACTGAGAAGAAGAAGGGAAGAAGAATCAAGAAGAGTAAACGCTGAGAATAATCCTAATCTAGCTAACCTTTAATTGATAATGATCCGACGAAGCCTTACCTCCAAGATCACTCCTCGGTGGCGCCGCTTGATCCAAATCCGGCGAGAAGGGAGACGCGGACTACTCTGTGAACAACTCGTGGAGAAGGATCGAAGGACCGATAGGCTAGGGACAACACAGATCGGGGCACCTGTCGTGCCCTTGCCGCCAAATCCACCGAACAGATCCCCCTCTCAGCCGAAGACAGCACGGCTCCGTTGGTTTCCGTCGGGTTCCGGCAAGCTACGGTGGCTTCCTCCTCGGGCGGCGTCGACGATCGACGAAGATCCCTCGGCTTGGCTTCGACTCGTCCGCGAGAGAACAGAAAGAGAAGAGAAGGAGCTCGGGTGAGGAGAGGAACGGGATCAGCGATTGGTTTAGGGAAAGAATAAGAAAAAGAAAAGTATTTATATTTAAAACTTTTTCTCACTTAAACGGGTATCCCAACCTGGCTTTATCCGTACCCGAAATTAATCCCCTCAAAACTCGTCGTACGAGCTCCGAAAAATTCCCAGAAAATTTCTAAAAATCCCGGAAAAATTTAATAAGGCTATTTCTCTAATTACCCTATTTATTTAATTTTCTGATATCTTACATCCTCCCCTACTAATAAAAATTTGGTCCCCAAATTTCACTATAACCAGCAGCAAACACTATAATATAACCAAATAGTATAAATGCTGAAAGAACTCTAACCCATATACCTCAAGTAAACATATGAGGGTATCGAGCTCGGATCGTATCCTTCAGCTCCCAAGTAGCCTCCTCGTCAGAATGATGTTGTCATCCGACTTTAACCAGTCGGACCGTCTTGTTCCGCAATTGACGCTCTCTATGGTCTAGAATCCGTACCGGAACCTCCTCGTAAGTAACGTCAGGCTGAATAGGAACTGATATATCTGACAAAACATGTGCCGGATAGGATACGTATCTCCTCAGCATAGATACATGGAATACATCGTGAATGCCAGCTAGAGATGGTGGTAGCGCCAGACAGTAAGCTACTGCTCCAATCCTCTCCAAGATCTGGAATGGCCCAATATATTGTGGGAGCTAGCTTACCTCGAAGACCAAATCTCTTCACCCCTTTCGTGGGTGAAACTCTCAGAAATACATGATCACCAATAGAGAACTCCAGGGGTCTCCGTCTCCGATCAACATAACTCTTCTGACGGTCCTGAGCCTCAGACATCCTCCGCCTAATAGTACGAACCAACTCTGCCTCCTGCTGAGTTCTCTGAGGTCCTAACAGCTGAGCCTCACCAACCTCCTCCCAAAGGGTGGGTGTCCGACAAGGTCTACCATACAACACCTCAAACGGTGCCATCTAGATAGCAGAATGATAGCTGTTGTTGTAGGCGAACTCCACCAAGGGCAGGTGGTCCTCCCAACTGCCTCCGAAGTCCATGACACAAGACCTCAGCAAGTCCTCCAAGGTCTGAATGGTCCGCTCTGACTGTCCATCTGTCTGCGGATGGAATGTCGTACTGAAACGAAGCTGTGTGCCCAAGGCATGCTGCAGACTCTGCCAGAATCGAGACGTGAACCGTGGGTCTCTATCCGATATGATGCTCAAAGGAACACCATGTAATTTAATAATCTCACGACAGTATAGCTCTGCTAATCGATCAAAAGAATCTATCTTCTGGATCGCTATAAAATGTGCGGATTTGGTTAATCGGTCAACGATTACCCAAATCGTATCATGGCCTCGTCGAGTCCAAGGCAATCCAACCACAAAATCCATAGTAATATGCTCCCACTTCCACTCTGGAATAGGGATCCTCTGAAGTAAACCAGCAGGTCTCTGGTGCTTAGCCTTCACCTGCTGACAGACAAGACATCTAGCTACAAAATCTGCGATGTCTTTCTTCATGTCGTTCCACCAATAGGAACGTCTCAAATCGCGATACATATGGGTCCCACCTGGGTGGATAGCAAATCTAGAACGATGAGCCTCCTAAAGTAACTCCTCCATGACCGGGTGAGACTAAGATACACATAATCTGCCTCGGAAATAAATAATTCCCTCATCATCTCGTTTAAATTCGGTCTGCTGTCCGGAAGCTATCTGGCTGCTAATGAACTGTAAATGCTGATCTCCGTCCTGGGCCTCTCGAATCCTCATCCTGATCGACGACTGAGCAATCATGGTAACAAGAATACCCTGCTTTGTCCGTCCCTGCTCCTCAAGGCTCAACTCGGAGAATCCCTGAATCAAGTCCGTGACTAAAACTCGGTGATAAGCTAAAGTCCCTCTGGACTTCCTGCTAAGTGCATCAGCAACCACATTAGCTTTACCCGGATGGTAGCTAATAGTACAATCATAATCCTTCAGGAACTCCATCCATCTCCTCAGTCGGAGATTGAGTTCCTTCTGTGTGAAAATATACTTGAGACTCTTATGATCAGTAAGAATCTCAAAAGTAATACCATAAAGATGATGTCGCCAAATCTTCAAAGCAAAGATAATAGCGGCTAGCTCTAAATCATGTACTGAGTAGTTCTTCTCATGCTCCTTCAATTGGAGAGAAGCATAGGAGACTACCCTACCATGCTGCATCAAAACAGCGCCCAAGCCCTGAAGAGATGCATCTGTGTAAAGTATGAATCCATCATCACCAGAAGGTAAAACCAAAACTGGTGCTGATACCAATCTCCGCTTCAGCTCCTGGAAGCTGGTCTCGCAAGCCTCTGACCACATGAACTTTACGCCTTTCCTAGTCAGACGTGTCAACGGCATAGCAATGCTGGAGAAATCCTCAACGAATCGTCGGTAATATCCAGCCAAGCCCAAGAAACTGTGAATCTCCTGGACTGACTTCGGCTGCTCCTAGCTGGTGATAGCCTCGATCTTCTGAGGATCTACTGAAATACCTCGGCTAGAAACCACATGTCCTAGAAAACCAACTGAGGGAAGCCAAAATGCACACTTGCTGAACTTCGCATACAGATGATGTCGTCGAAGAGTCTCCAAGACTATGCGAAGGTGCTGCGCATGTTCCTCCTCGGAACGTGAATAGATCAATATGTCATCGATAAATACAATCACAAACTGATCCAGGTACTCCAAAAAGATACGGTTCATCAAATCCATAAATACTGCTTGAGCATTGGTAAGCCCAAATGGCATTACCAAAAACTCGTAATGTCCGTATCTGGTGCGAAATACTATCTTTTGAATATCAGAATCTCTAACTCTCTGCTGATGATATCCAGACTGCAGATCAATGTTAGAATACACTGATGTATCTCTGAGCTGATCAAATAAATCCTCAATCCGTGGCAAGGGGTACTTATTTCTGATAGTCACTGCATTCAGCTGCCTATAATCGATGCACAACCTCAAAGTATCATCCTTCTTCTTGATGAATAGTACTGGAGACCCCCACGGAGACACACTAGGGCGAATAAATCCCCTATCTAGTAACTCCTGGAGTTGGACCTTTAGTTCTTCCAACTCTTTCGGTGCCATACGATAAGGAGCTTTCGATGTTGGTGCAGTCCCTGGAATCAGCACAATAGCAAACTCCACTTGCCTTCGGGGAGGCAAACCTGGAAGTTCGTCTGGAACTACGTCTGGATACTCTCGGACCACTGGAACGTCTGAGAGCTGAGGGCTACTGCTGTCGTCAATATTAATCAAAGATAATAGAAATCCCTGACATCCATGTGATAGCAGTTTCTGCGCCTGTATCGCAAAAATGGTCGATATCCCATCATCTCTGATGCCAGTGAAATCCCAAGAGGGTTGGTTCGGAGGTCGGAAAGTGACAACCCTCTTCTGGCAATCAACTGTGGCATGATATGCTGATAGCCAATCCATGCCAAGGATAATATCGAATTCGACCATTTCCAATACCAACAGATCTACAGTGAGTATAACGTCACCAAAGTCTAACGGGCAACCTCTGACCTCCTGGGTGACATCCAAAGTATCACCGGATGGTAAGGAGACGGTCAATCGTCGCGGTCTATGAGAAGGTAGTCTACCAATCTCTCTCATAAATGCACAAGATATAAAAGAATGTGAACTACCTGTATCAATTAGCATATCAGCAGAAAATGCATAAAGTAAAACCGTACCGCGGAAAACGGATCCGTCGGCCCGCTGTGCATCCTCTCGGGTGACCGCGTGAACTCGTCCAGTATCTGACGGTGGTAGAGGCGGTAGCACTGCCAAAGGCTGCTGTGTCGGAGTCTGAGCCTGCCACTGAGTCGGTACTGGATACTGAGTCAGAGCTGGGGCTATGGGCTGCAGTATGTACTGAACTGGTGGCTGGGGCTGTAACTGATACTGCGCCGATGGCTGAGTCAGATACTGAGGTCCAGAAATAGAACCCTGGGACTCCATCAGAACACTGGAATGCTCCTGACCGTGCATGCCATATGCAGCTGTCGCAGGGGGAGCTGTCCTCTGCTGACGGTGTGAAGATTGGGCTTTCGGCCCGCCTCGCTGAGTCCCGGACTGACCAAACTGTCCTCCCGGGACAGAGATCCCAGATGCTGTATGCTGAGCCTTCAGCGAACAATCTCGGCTCAAGTGCCCAGGCAGTTTGCAATAATAGCAAACTGACTGTCCCAAGGCGCACGCAGAGGTGATGTGATCTCGGGATCCACATCTGGTGCAGTAAGAGTCACCAGTGGACTGTTTCCGCTTCTGCTGAGCAGAGCGGGAACGTCCTGATCGTCCTGACTTCTGGCGTCGGTCAGATGACCCAGAAGTACCCTGACCCGTCTGAGTGCGACTGCTCTGCTGCTGTCCCACAGTCCGATCAGTCTGCTTCCTCTTCTTATCAGCATTTACTCTCTGATGAGTAGACTCAATCATGAGAGCTCTATCCAGTGTCTCGGTGTATGATGAAGTACCAAAACCAGACATCTTCAGCTGAAGATGCCCGTCCAGTCCTTGGACAAACTGAAGCATATGAGATCTGTCATCGGCAACTAACTCAGGACAGAATCTGGCCAGCCGATTAAATTCGGCATTATAATCCATCACTGAGCGGTTATTCTTTCGAATACAAAGAAAATCCTGCCGAAGAGCCATCTGATATGCTCGGGGAAAATACTGACTCTCGAATGCCTCCCTAAATCTCGTCCAGGTAATATACTGGTGGCCTATGATAGAGCGCTGTGTGTCCCACCATATCTCTGCCCCATCTCATAGGTGGTAAGCAGCTAGCTCGGCCTTCTCCCACTCGGAGTAGGCCATCTAAAAGAATGTCCGCTCCATAGTCTCAATCAAGGACTGAGCTATGCTCGGATCAATCTCCCCGCGGAATACTGTGAATCGGCTCTTCACCGACTCTGCTAAAGCTGGGATCCGTGCTCGTGCCGCAACTATGTCAGTAGGAATCGCTGCGGAACTAGGTAGAACCACTGGAGCTGGTCCTATGGGTGGTACTGAGGGATAGGTCGGAAGAGGTACCACTGGTGCTGCCGTTTAACCTGCTATTGATACTGATATGGATACTTCTAAATATGCATAAATACTACTGGAGGTAAGGTCCGCGGTCCGATAAGGACTAATCTACTGCTATTGCTGCGGTTGCTAAGTTTTCCATGAATAGTTTATCTCCATTGACTTCTTCGAAGTTGTGGAGCAGCTCCTTGTTACAGCAGACATGTCTGGTATCTCCAATATCAAACCACCATTGCCATGGGTTTGAACCCACCAAGTTCAACTCAAAGAACACAGCGCAAGATCTTCCATTTTTAGTTCCTTGTTTAGATTGGCCTCTTGCTTCTTCTTCGTCTTTCTGCACTCCGAAGATTTGTGAGCGACTGGGTCACAGTTGAAGCACTTTTTAGAGAACTTCTTCTTACTGATGCCTCCTCTAGGTCCTATCTTGGAAGACTTTGGGTTCTTCTATTTCGAGTTTTTACCGTGCTCGATCATGTTGGCTTTCATAATAGCTTGAGAAAACAATTTTATCTTTGAACTCTTGATGTCTTCTTCGATGCGAAGTCTAATAATAAGTTCCTCTACATTCATCTCCTTCCGCTTGTGCTTCAGGTAATTCTTGAAGTCCTTCCATTCGAGTGGCAGCTTCTCAATGATAGCAGTCACTTGGAAGGTTTCACTCAGAACCATCCCTTCTAAGTGGATCTCGTGCAAGATCACCTAAAGCTCCTAGACTTGGCTGATCACCATCTTGGAGTCAATCATCTTGTAGTCCAAGAATTGAGCCATGATGAACTTCTTGGCCCCTGCATCCTTCGTCTTGTAATTTTTATCCAGGGACTCCCACAGCTCCTTAGTCATTCTCTTCATGCTATACATGGCATACAGTGAGTCGACAAGGCAGTTGAGGATGTAGTTTTGGCTAAGGAACTCAAAATGAGTGCATCCCTCCACTACACTTATGGTCTGTACATTAGCATCCTCAACACGCTTGGGAGGGTCCTTGGTCAAGAACCGAGCCAAATTGAGCGTGGTCAAGTAGAAGAGCATCTTCTGCTAGCACCTGTTGAAGTTCAGTCCACTGAACTTCTCTGGTTTTCCCCCATGATTGATTAGCACAGTTCCAATCAGGGTGGAGGGGGCCTTCATGTGTTGAGTCTATTGCATCTCAACACGTTATTCTGTGGTCATCCCAATAGAATCAATTCTTTTTCAAGATTATTAAATAAATAATCTACCAAAAATTCTAGAGAATTAGTCGAATTTAAATACACAAAATTAAATACAACATATATGTTGAAATGACCTGAGATGATAATCTCAAGCTGCCAGCGGGGGCTGGTTTCTTCCAAGTGCTAAGCATTGGCTGGTCGAACAGCCAGAGAGGTTGAGCCGGCAAATCTGCTGAGCGGGTAGTATAGCCAATCGCGTTGTGTAGCAGATCAGGCAAAGCAACCAAATAATCGAACTGTCGGACGGGTGTGCAGTCGAGCGGAGGAAGAGGCCGAGAGAATGAGTAAATGGGTGGTCAGGTGAGGAAAGAAGTTGAGCGGTCGAGTGGCCGTGCAGGAGACCGAGTGAGCGAGCGGTCGATCGGGTAGAGTGGTCGAATAGGTGACTAAGTGAGTGAACGATTGGTCGGGCTAAGAGGCTGAGTGGGCGACCGAGTGAGCAAGCTGCTGGTTAGGCAGAGAGGCCGAGTGGGCGACCAAGTGAGCAAGTGATCGGTCGGGCAGAGAGGCCGAGGGGGTGACCGAGTGAGCGAGTGGCTGGTCGAGCTGAGAGGACGAGCGGGCAGCCTAGTGAGCGAGCGACTGATCGGGCAGAGAGGCTGAGTGAGCGATCAAGTGAATGAGTGGCCGGTCAGGCAGAGAGGCCGAGTGGACCCACTGAGTGAGGGAGCAGTCGGTCTGGTGGAGAGCCTGAGTAGGCAACCGAGTGAGCGAGCGACTGAGTGGGCGAATGGACTAAGGCCTGCGATAGTCGCAATTTCCTTGAAATAAATTCACCCCACTTCTGGCTATGCTTTGAGGTTTACTCAAGTCATCTTTTTCTCAGGATACAATAATTAGCCATAATTCCCACCAGGCACTGGTGGTTATGGCGAACTCAGTGGTATCTGACTGCTATCATGGGGACTCCACTGAGCAAGAGTTGGATGACAAAGGAGGAGGTGAAAGGAGGTGGAGAGCTACTGCTTCTTTTCTTTTTGTGTATCTTGCTCAAGACCATGGTCTCCCTTTATATAGGAGCACCATCCCTACCCAGCATTGAATGACAAGTAATGGTCATTCAATAGTAGGGATTAATGATAGCTAGTGACCATCAATGGGCGACCAATACTATCCGAGTGGTTACGAAAATAATGGTTATTGCTTTTGTTACCTTCTTGTGTTACCTGCTTGAGCAGCAAAAAGAATCCAAGTGGCAAAATGTTGGTTGTTCTAATTGGATAAATTTTGTTTCTACCGATCCAATTTTTGGTGCACGTTAGTCATGCTCAGACACGATTCAATATGGTTTCACTACAATCCGGGTCGTGGATTTGCCCCCCCCCCCCTCCCCCCACCCACGCGTAAGAGAGAGCATCTCCCCATGCATTTGTTCACATTCTCAATGTATGTGAATCAATATAAACCAACTAATATGCCTTGAAACTCCCAATGTGGCACTAAAATCTCATTCACAATGGAGAGCTTCATTCCTCTTCCACCTCTTCTCCATTCACATATATCCAACACCAAGTTTTATAAGAATATCCTTTTCTTGTTGAATCCTAAACTAAGTTAAATGGGACTTCCATTTCTTTGGGTGAAATATGAGTAATTGAGTTTTAAACCCAAATTGCATATGAATAAGCTAAACGAGCTGGGGAAATTGTGTTAGCTACAGAACTATTCTTTTCTTTGCAAAACTCAGAATGCAATGGAAAGATTAAAATAATACAAAACAAGGAGACACTTTCATTTAGTAGGTTCACATCCCCTGGACTCTACTCCTAGGCCTTCGATCCATTGGTGGATCATTTCATGAATAGGCACCTCTAATCCTCTCCTTTTGAAAAAATTTTGGAGGAGGAGAAGCCTCTTACAATCGAAGAAAATATAGTGACACTTTACTATATCTATTTTAGAAATGATATGCAATAAACGTAAATTAACATTAACAAAATTACTGACAACTCTTAGCAATTCGTAGCTCAGCATAGGTTGTCGGAGAGTGATGTAGTGCAGACGAGCATTAGTTGCTTGAACACTTGGTGAGAGCTTGGATTGATGTTCTGAAGCCTCTTCTTGAAGCTCTTTTTATAGGTGTTGTTCGGTCGACTGATCTAGCCATCTAGTCGACCAATCCATAGTTTATCTACCTCGATAACCGGATCCAGATCGATTTTTTGATCAACAGATCTACAAATCTGGTCAATCAATCCACACTTGCTTCCCATCCAAGTTCATCTGTTGATTGGAACTTTCGGTCTCCTTATCATCATCCAATTGCCTTCTCTAGTGTCATGTCAACATCTCGCCCTTATCACCTCGACATGTCAACTTTGTTTAGGTATATCTTCTATCATGTCAGCTTTCTGAGACATCCTTTGCTATGTTAGTCTCACATCATCAAAACAATGTTTATCCGACATGTCTACTACCTACTAAGTAAAGACTGCTACTTCAAACTTTTCTGGTAGACTAATCCCTTTGTTCGGTCGCCCTAACCGTCCGATTGATCATTGTCTGAATCATCCAAAATAGAATTATCACAAAAATATAACAATGCATGTTCTAATTATGACATTTAAACAACTATTTTATCATGACTTCGAAATCTAGGTTGGTTTCTTAGTCGAATCAATGCCTAATTTTGTCCCAAGATTTGGACAGGCATCATCACATTTTTTTCAGAAGGACTTCTCCAAAACACACTTGTCTTATCTTCTTCTCTGCCAAACATCTAGTCCAATTAACTTTTTTGTGTTTTCCTCAACTTAATGATCGATCCTCTGACACAAAGGACTTCTTTGGACTTGATGTCCTAGATACCCGATTCATCAACCCACTTGACTTTCTTTACCTGTTGTCCGATCCACTTGATCCACTAAGAATTTTCCATTGCCTAATATCCAGTTCACCTAGCTTGTAATATGCCAAATTTATATTTATATATATATAAGTGATCAAATTAATAAATTATAGACTCAATTTAAATTAGTATGAAATGAAATACTAAAATAATTAATAATAATAAAGAAATCAACATAAAAGAATATTAATAATTTTATAGGAATTTTTTAGAATTTACAATAAATTTTAATAAAATAAATCGGGTAAAAGGAAAGTCTATTTCGAATACCTCATTTAAATTCGGAGTTGATTATATCAATTAACCTAAGTTTATATCAGAAAAACCTTAGTTTTTATTTTTGCATCCCTCCACACCCACGCGACACTCTTCCACTCGGTGCGAGAATGATCGACGTCTCCCTCTCTAGGTTGCCAGCGTTGCCCTGCCATTCTTGCAACAACGGACATTGCCCACCTTCCCTCTCCACTCACCAGATCACGCCATCCACGTCCTCCACAGTGGAGAGTGGCATATCGCATGCTTATAGACTTCCTAATTGCCAATTGTAGCTATCGTTGGCAAACGCTCTTTACTCCACTTCTCTTCTCCACATCAAAAACTTGATGTGTGACTGCAAGTGCACGGTTGTCATCAAGTAATAAAATTTATAAAAATTGATCCCACGAGGACTGAGGATTAAATGCTAATTGGTTTTATACTTCAAATTTAGCTAGACAGCAATCGATAACTGTTGTTTTGGGTTTTTAACTAAGATGTGAAAAATAAATGAAAGATAATTGAGAAAGTCCTTAGTTTAGAAAATGTTTTAGGCTGAGGGTTTCATTGTAATAGTGAATATTGTGCTATGAATATGACTTTTTCTAATTCTCCACTTGTATGTTTATAGGGCAGTCTAAACTACTATGAAATATCACCCCACAACAGTGTATCGAAGTGCTTCCCCTACCAGTAACCAACTATGCCATCAAGTAAAGAAGTCACTTAGACAGTTTGAGTTTTCAATAGAGTACCTCCTGTCACAAGACCTCCCCCAGTTGTATGTCTCTAGATTATGTAGGTCACTTGTGTAGCATATGATTAGGGAAAGTTCATTAGATCAAGTGATAGACTTATCCATACATAGAATTGTTGTCCCTTTGGAGGTTATGTTCCATATAGAAGGATAGTTACCTTAGATACTCAACATTAAAATTGTATCCTAAGGCCATGCCAAGCTATATCGAAGCGTAAACTCACTAGAGACAACAATTTATACATCTATCCAATAAAAATTCAGGTTTATGTCTAATCCTAGATATAGACACACAGCAACGTATTTAACCCAAAAATGAAATCTATGCATATAGAAATACAATATAAATAGATAAATTCATGATCATAAGGGAAGCCTACTTGCTAGCATTTCATCAAATAGAACAAGTTCCATACAAGCATCATAAAACAAAGAATTGGAAATTTAATAGAATTTACAACATCCACATATTACAATTACTTACTACATCCTGGAACAATAGAAATCTACTCCATAATTAGAAGATCTATAATCCAAGAACTTAAATACATAAGAATTTCAAGAATTCTAAAGAAAGGAAAGAAAAACTTATCCTTGATGTCGAGTGAAGCCCTCGGATGAAGATCTTGAAGTGTCGATGAGGATGGAGCAGCAGGACGGCCTCAGATTGCCCAGATGACGCCTCTGAGTGTAAGGATTTGACCTTGATAGTCCCTTCTCACCTTGGATCTTCCTCCTCTCGCTAGGAGATAAAGTGCCCCTTTTAAAGAGGTGAGGCACGGGGGGCTGTGTCTAGAGACACGGCCTAACCACTACTTGGCACTGGTCATACCATTTGGCATGGCCAGAGCCAACTTGTCTTGGACACAAGTAGCCTAGTTGTGCCATTTTTAGGTCTGGCTTCTTGGTCGTGCCATAAGCAAGGCTAGAGCCAACTTGGCTCCGTCCATAAAGCTAGGTCGTGCTATTTGGCACAGTGAAAGCAGGTCTACTCTACTTTTCTGCCTCTGGACTGTGCTATTTGGCATGGCGGATCTTCAAAACTTCTCTTTGAGTGCATGGTCATGCCTCACGACACGGCCATGTCTAAATCGGCTCTAGAGAGTGGCATGGCCAGTTCCTGGCCGTGCTATGAGGCATGGCTAGGGCCATTTCTTCACTAGTCCTCTCCTTGGTCGTGCTTCAAAACACGGCCTCGTCCTTTATTTCTTCTTTTGGTCGTGCTTCAAGGCATGGCCAGTCCAAGTTTCGTCTAAAATGACTTGGGTACTCTAATCCTTACTCTTCTCTCCTCAGTGTAGACAAGGTTGGATCATGGTCTTCTCAATTGATCTTCTTTTGTGTCTTTAACATCCATTTCCGCTCCAAACTACTCCCGAAAGTGAAAACAAATGCTGAGCATATCTCTAGATGTAAATTAGTAATTATACTAAAATATGATAGAAAAGGGTACTAAAGACATATCATAAACATGAAATATAAGTAGATGTACGTCGGATAGTGCATAATAGCATATATAATCTATGTGCATCACACCCCTAGACTTAAACTTTTGCTTGTCTTCAAGCAAAAACCTGCAATCTAAACTTATAAATTGAACTTATGCATCATAATCCCTATTGAATTCATTTAATTCTATCAAATAGTTTCACTTGTGAGCAGGATATCAAAGCAATGTGAGTAAGACCTAATTACTAGTTCTCTGTGCTCAGTGCAATAGTGGCCAAAATTCTTTCAAGTTTTAAACTCCAAGCATAGTCAAGTTGTTATTTAACTGTGTTCCTTATGCTTTCGGCAATAGACACTTCCTGCCAAACACAAAGTTCATCATTTTCAATCTACCTTAGGTCTCATAGGTGTGCGCAATATCATGAAAAACATAGCATTCTTTTCCCCAATAACCTAACTCGGTCTCAGAGGGGCAAATTACTAGTTTTCACTCATAATGACAATTTTTTCCATCCCCTGTTCATCACTTTTTTTTCTTTGAGTATTTGCAAAGTATTAAACTTAAACAAACCTCCATTTTTTTGGGATATTATTTTTCTAAATTAGCTTACATGATTTGAGCCTCATCTAATAACCTAATTGTAATGTGAAAAGTCACCATGGAAACACTAGTACTTACAAGTTCAATGAATCATAACTATTTTCGGTGCTATCAACAATCAATAATTCAGCGAAGTGAAAGACATCTTCATATCAGGCATTACTCAAAAATTATCAATACAACTTTTTCTCATTTCATGCTACCAAAGATAGAGAAAAACAATCCACTAGACATACTAGCACAAGAAACAATATACATAAGTGAAGAAATTAACGTGCTAGTATTTTTCACTTGAGAACAAGTCAGCGGTAATAATGTGGGTAATGCAATACAAAATGCCTCAAAAAAGTTTATTATGACCAAAATCTAAATTTTATTATCAAAATCTACACTATAACACAACATATATGCATCTAAGTATGCATCCCCCAAGACTTAAATTTTTCATTATCTCAATGAAAATGAAGCCAAATATGAAAGATGGTTAAGGTTAAAGGAGTTACCAAGTGAGACGTGGTAAATAATGTATCTTGATTGTTAAGGTCAATCAAGTTCTAAAATTACTCCATTAACCTCAAGCCTCATAAATAATGTATCTTGAAAAAGTATGGAGAAAAAAAACTAAGTAAAGGGATTGGGAAAAAAGAAAATAAACTGAAAAAATAATAAGAAAGAAACTTGGGTTGCCTCCCAAGAAGCGCTTGTTTAAGGTCCTAAGCTTGACCACCTATCATAGCCGCCAAGTCTAAATCTTGATCTTGGCGGCATCAGATATTTTAGAACCTTCCTACATAAGGTTCTAAATTTATCCTTTACTAATATGCCTTCCTTCAAAGGTTGATCATGAAATCGTCTATGTGAATCCTTTGCAATATGTTCTCTACAACCAACATGCTCAATAAAGAAGTGGTTAGTAGCATTAGATATATTAAATAAAAGCATACTACTACCAATTAAAGGAAAAATTAAATCATTAAGCATGGGAGTTACTGAAGGAAATGATTCTTGTGGATTTGTATCCATTACATAAGTCCCTACATTACCCTCAACATTTATATCTGGTTCTACATTATCTATAAAATCAAATTACTGTGTGAACTAAGGAAATGATGCTTGGGGCATTACCCCTACACTTCCTTCCATAACTTCATCAATAACAAGACAAAGAGAAGGCTCCTCTTGATTATTAACAATAGGAGGTATTGGAATTAAAGCAGTGCAGTCCTCTGTCAGATTCTCTATTAATTTTCCCCAAACTCATTTACATTATCTTCATTCATCTCATCTGATTGAACCTGAGAGGCTTTGAAGCTTTCCCACATTTTTCATAATCTATCTTCCAAGGTGTGGTAAGAAGCTTCTAAATCTTGTTCCTTAAGCTCATATTCATGTAGAATGCTCCTTTGAGAGTCCTCCCAAGTTGAGAGTAGAGTTGGTGTTTTAGTGTAAGATGAGTCTACATTGTTGCTCGTAATCATTTCTTCATACCCATGAGCATTTGAACTTGACAGGCTAAAATTTCTCCTGCCATCTTTTCCAATCTATCTTCTTGAGATGGTGGCTGAACTTCCATTGTCGGGCCAAAATAATTCTTCCTTCCTTCTTGTTGATTATTTTTGAAAAAATTTTGGGTGTTCTACTGGCTGGATATTTGAAAATGTGAATTTGAATAGGTCATTTCATTGAACTTTCTTGCAAGTTCTTCCAATCATTTCACCAGATTATTTATCGTTAAACAAGTTGCAATTTAATGACCCATTACTTTACAAGCCTCATAATAATCTTGCTCTGACCTCTAATTATAGTTGGGATGGGAACTCTATAAGGAACGATCAAATAGTGATGGACAAGTATTCTCCACATGATCTGTTGTAAAACAAATATTACAAAAAATAATATAAGAATTTACGTAAGCATTTTTATTGAACCTATGAATTAGAGCAATCAGCTTCGCCTTCAAGGAGTCCATGTCTATTTGAAAGGGAATGTGATACGGGTTATGAGAAGTGGATCCCGTACAATAATGTGAAAAGAGATATAAGGAGGAGAAACAAGAAGTAGGGAAGCTCGGGGGAGATAAATACGATTGGTAAGCAAATCCCGATCGAGAATGTATGACCGGTCGGGCTAAAACTGGCTAAGGGTACGACGCATGTGGATATGTTCGACAGGAAAAGCTCGGCCGAGTATGGAGTACCGAACGAATTGAAATAGGAAAAATATTAGCACACGCACGTACGCTCGGCAGGAAAGCCTCGGTCAAATATAAAATCCAGACCGAGAATATAAGCGCGATCGAGAACGCAAGCCCGACTGAACTAAGAGACAGACAATGGTTTAGTCAGACACGTTCGACAGTCAAGGTCCAACCGAGCATAAAGTGCTGATTAAATTAAAGCAACTGAGTGCCAATGAACCTAGGAACTCTCAGCAGGCAAAGCCCGACCGAGCTTAAAGATTTGCATTCCTATGCAATCTCTATAAGTCGGCCAAACAAAGACCAATCGTATATCATTATTAGTTAGAGCCCTAGAGCCAATCATTTGATGATTGTTATATGGACTCGTTGTGTCATATTCTTGTATATAAATAAAGGCATCTATTTTTTGTTATTATACTTACTTGTATTGGTGCCAAAAAACTAAGTATAATAGCATCCTTGAGTAGAAGGTTCTTACCTATATCAATCGATTGGTTGAATCAATAGTGAGATGATATAGGGAACACTACTCTTAATTATTCCTAGTTGAGTATTAGCATTCAGGGACAATGTTAATGCGATGAGACTAGCATGTAGGTCAACTCGATGACTTGATCTCACAAGTCATGGATATAGAGATATCAAGTTGACACATGGTTATGCATTGGAGAATGTATATTGAATGACCCGCCATGAGAAAGTATCATGGATCGTTATATGAGTGTCATATGCTTTCTCATGTGGCTATTAGTATGACTACTAGTCCTTGGACTTGAAGTCACCATGGTTCCCTACATAAGGAGTTACGTACTTTGGCTTCGTCAAACGTCACCCGTAACTGGGTGGACTATAAAGGCGATTACTGGGTATGTAACAAATTATGCGGAGGGATGTGAGTGATGTAGATGAGATCTATCCCTCCTATATGACGAGAGTGACATCGATATTCTTGATAGAGTGAGACTACTAAGTGCATGGCCATGCCCAAATGAGTCAATATGAGATATTGAGCTCATTTGATTGAGTGAGTCTACTTGGAGTTCAAGATTTAGATTGATTAGAGGATGACACAGTCTATGCCTCATATTGATCAATCTAGATGTCTAGGATGGAAGGACAATGTCATATATTATGAGAAGTCACAATTAGTAGCCACAAGGTGATGTTGGATCTCAACATTCTTGTAACTTGGGTAGTAATGATGTGTTGCTTGATACCACTCATTACTTATGCTTCTAAATGGGTTTAGGAGCATTGCCAACGTTACAAGAACCTATAGGGTCACACACAAAGGGAAATTAGATGGAGATTAGGTTCATTTGATGAACCTAAAGGATTAGGTTCATGTGATGAACCAAATTAGATTAAGAGTAATCCAAATTAGGCTAATTGAGTTGGACTCAATTTGGTTCATGTGTAAGATGAGTCTAATTTGGACTTAGACTCATTGAATCAATTTAATTCAATAAATAGATTTTCATTAAATTTAAATTGACTTGAACCAATGGTTAGATTAGATCGACCATGGGAGAGAAGTGGTCAAGTTTGACTTGACTTGAGAAGAAGATGAAGGGTCAAGTTTGACTTGACCATTTGCCACCTCATTTGTGAGTTGACATTAAGTGGGCCAATTATGATGTGCCACATCATCAAGGCTAGCACATGTGTGTGCCACCTCATGAGGGAGATCAAGAGTTGTGACTCTTGATATCCCATGGAGGTTTAAAAGCCTTCTTGAAAAGTGGCCGGCCACTTATGTCATTGTGTGTGAGTTTCATTTTTGGTGTAACTCCCATCTTCTCCCTCCTCTCATCTTCTTCTCCCTCTCTTCCTCCTTGCCATGACCATCAAAGGTGCTAGCACACCTTTTGTGTGGTTTTCTTCATCTCTTGCTTGTGTGGATACACATAGAGGAGTATCTACTTTGATACTCTCGAGATCCGGTGAACCTTGGACGAGCGGGATTACGCGAAGGGCTTCGCATCAAGGGTAACCTCTTTTTCTTTTGTAGATCTAGTGTAGATCTGTTAGTTAGAGCCCTAGAGCCAATCATTTGATGATTGTATTATGGAATTATTGTATCATATTCTTATATAAATAAAGGCATTTGTTTTTGGTTATTATACTTACTTGTATTGGTGCCAAATAAACTAAGTATAATAGCATCCTTGAGTAGAAGGTTCTCACCTATATCAATCGGTTAGTTGAACCGATAGTGAGATGATATAGGGAACACTACTCTTAATCATTCCTAGTCGAGTATTAACATTCAGGGACAATGTTAATGCAATAAGACTAGCATGTAGGTCAACTCGATGACTTGATCTCACAAGTCATGGATATAGAGATATCAAGTTGACACATGGGTATGCATTGGAGAATGTATACTGAATGACCCGCCATTATAAAGTATCATGGATCGTTATATGAGTGTCATATACTTTCTCATGTGGCTATTAGTATGACTATTAGTCCTTAGATCTGAAGTCACCATGGATCTCTACATAAGGAGTTATGTACTTTGGTTTCGTCAAACGTCACCCGTAACTGGGTAGACTATAAAGGCGATTACTGGGTATGTAATGAATTATGCAGAGGGATGTGAGTGATGTAGATGGGATCTATCCCTCCTATATGACGGGAGCGACATCGATATTCTTGATAGAGTGAGACCACGAAGTGCATGGCCATGCCCAATTGAGTCAATATGAGATATTGAGCTCGTTTGATTTAGTGAATCTACTTGGAGTTCAAGATTTAGATTGGTCAGAGGATGACACAGTCTATGCCTCACATTGATCAATATAGATGTCTAGGATAGAAGGACACTTGTTATATATTGTGAGGAGTCACAATTAGTAGTCACAAGGTGATGTTGGATCTTAACATTCTTGTAACTTGGGTAGTAATGATGTGTTGCTAGATACCGCTCATTACTTATGCTCCTAAATGAGTTTAGGAGCATTGCCAACATTACAAGAACCTATAGGCTCACACACTAAGGACAATTAGATGGAGATTAGGTTCATATGATGAACCAAGAGGATTAGATTCATGTGATGAATCAAATTGGATTAAGAGTAATCCTAATTGGGCTAATTGAGTTGGACTCAAGTTGATTCATGTGTTCAATGAGTCTAATTTAGATTATGACTCATTGAATCAATTTAATTAAATGAATTAGATTCATTATATTAAATTAGCTTGAATTAAATGGTTGGATTATATCAACCATGAGAGAGATTAAGTCAAGTTTGACTTGACTTGAGAGGAAGATGAAGAGTCAAGTTTGACTTGACTTTATGCCACATCATTTGTGACTTGGCATTAAGTGGCCAATGATGAGGTGCCACATCATCATGTTTAGCACATGTGTGTGTCACCTTATGGAGGTTACAAATCTCTTTAATGGCCACATTTAATGAGAATGGGAGTTACACTTGTGCTTGTGGCTGGCCATTTTTGTGGTGAATGAGAATTCATTTTTCATTCAAGGCAATTCACATCATCTTCTTCCTCTTGCTCTCCCTCTCCTCTCTTGGCCGAACACCATCTAGGTGCTAGCACACCTATTATTTGGTTTTCTCCACCTAATTAGTTCGTGTGGATACTTCTAGAGAGTTGTCTACCTTGACAACTTGAGATCCGACATCTCCTTGGACGAGTGGGACTTACGAAGGGCACGCAACGAGGGTAATATTCTTCTCCTCTGTAGATTTAGTGTAAATCTAAGTTAGAAACTCATACTCGTAATATTTTTGAAAGTTTTATTCTTCGCACGGATCCGTGGCTTGGGGTTTCGGGGTTTCCGCGACGTGGAAAAACGGTTTTTCGTGGCCCGAAAGACCCAACAAGATCAAGGTTAGAGAAACTCGTACACGAAATTTTGTTTTATAAACTTCGCACGGATCTGTGACATGGGAATTTCAGGGTTTCCGCAACGCAAAAAGCGGTTTTTGCGGCCCAAAAAACCCAACAATCATAAGGCTCAACATGACTCAATAGGCAAAGACCGGTTGGGCATAAACACTATAAAAATATAACACACTCGGTAATATAATCCCGGTCGACCAAGAACATAACTCACTCGGTAATATAATCTCGAGCGAGCTAGAAGACACATAACATACTAAGATTATCATAATGGGCCCGGCTTAGATATATCCGGTCGAGCATAGGCAGAATATGCTCGGTAATAGAATCTTGAGTGGGTAAGTAGACACGCACTTTTCTAAGGCTGTTAGTAAAAGATCGACCAGGCAATCCGGTCGGGCATAAATAACCTTATTACATCCTTTACATATACTTGACCAAGATTAGTTTAACAAGAAAAATTCTCAATATACAAATACATCTGCTACATTAATGATATGTGAACAATATGTGATTACATGAAAGCCTATTTTATTTGGCGGGAAATATCTTCTAGAGACTTCTGCAGGTGAACTAAACAACAAAGAAGGTACATCTGGGGTACAAAAAAGATTCCTCGAACTATTATTATAGATGACATGATCTCCTAACAAATTCTAATGAACCGGGGTCCACCTCATGACTGTAAAGGTTATATGATGTCGTATAGAAAGGAGAATCCTCTCCGTTGGTAAGGTAAGGTGCGACATCACCATTGAAACCCTAGTTCCACTTCTTCTTCTTCCTGCTTTGAACGAGAAAAACTGACTTGAGTGTCGGAGGGCCTAACCAGGGATTCTCACTCCGGTCTTAGGTCATTAACGCTTTGTCGGTTGATTTCATAGTGCGCAGGAGCGGATACATTGGAGGCATTCTTCACCGGAGTTCTCCTAGATCTGCTTTAGTTTTATGAGATCTAGCATTGATTCAGGGTCTTCTTTATCACGGTGTGCTATTCGCCAGAGTTTCTTCCAGATCTGCTTTGGGTTTCTCGGATCTGTTATTATTCTTCTTTACCGGAATCATCGCTCACCTCTCCCAGCACTTCATCTTATCCAGCTTTCAGACAGGATCAAATTTAACGTCGTTTGTGGGAACTCTCACCTAAATCTGAGACTACGTGATGGAGGATGCTCGAAAACTCCATACTATTATCTTAACTCGGGAAGATCTGGAGTTGCTCATCAATGCAAGAGTACATAAGGCATTACAACAACAACAACAAGCAAATACAGGAGGTACCTTGCCAGTAGTAACAAATCCAACCCTCTCAACTACTGATCATCGAAAAGACAGAGGTATAGAGGAAGATAATCATGCTTACATAACTTTTTCTCCCATTTCCCGCACTCGACATCCTCGAGCATTTTTTCGTACTCCTATGGAGCAAGGAGGATGAAAAATGATACTTCAGGAGTCCTCTGGTGAAGCACCGGCAAGAGAAAAGCGCAAAGGGAAAATAGTTGCTAGTGATAGCTCCCCTGAGAGAATTATTACTCCTTTCTCTCAGAGGGGACTTGATGATCCATTGCCGAAGCATTATTAGAATTTAAATATTGAAGAGTATACTAGAACTACTGATCTAGAAGATTATCTTCTTAAATTTGAGCATGAGACGACGTTAAATGTTGTATGTTTCTCACCACCTTCGGAGGAGAAACTCAGAGGTGGTTCAAGAGGCTACCAGGAAATTCTAATACACGTTTCAAGGATTTCTGGAAAGCATTCTTGCATCATTTTTCCAACAATAAAATGTATCATAAAACCCCTTGGAGTCTTTTCTCTATTAAACAAGGGCCTAAGGAGAGTATCAGAGCATATATTAAAAGATTTAATCAGGTAGCTATTGATGTTCCAAATGCAACTACTGAAATTCTGGTGAGTGTCTTCTCTCAAGGACTCAATGACAATGATTTATTCAAGGATCTAGTGCGACATCCTCCAACAAATTTTGATTTGTTAATTGAGCGAGCTACTGGATTTATTAATGTTGAAGAAGCTCAAGCTGCTCGCAAGAAGGAAAGCGTTGTACCTGGCTCGGTACCTATTAATGAATGATCCATAGCCCCTGTTCATCCACCAAGGGACCTCGGTGGTTCCTCCTCCACACTGTCAACCTGAGCCTAGACCCCAAGCAGAGCAACAAGTGGAAAGACCACAAGAAGTCCCAAGAAGATGGTGTATGTATCATATGTCAAGTACTCATTATACAGAAACAATTTTGCTCTAAAGAAACATAGGAATAATGCTCGATATTATAGGTGATCCCCTTACTGGAAACAATATCCAAGGAGAAATAGTCCGCTCAAGCTAGAATTTCGGACGAGCGAACCACAACATGGGAGTATTACATATGTCGGTCGTGCCTGTCCAAGCACTTGAGTAGATACAGTCCGAGACAACAACCGCTCGGCAAGAAGAGAATTGAAGCAACGCCGCTTGAGGCAACATCAACATGATAGCGGGCAGACCTACTTATGGTGATTCAAATCGGGCGAGGAAATCAGACAATCGGCGATTAGAGATCCATGTAGTAGGATGCAGCATGGAAAGGGCAGCAGGGCCGGAAATTAGCTTCGGGCCAGAGATCTAGAGGGGGTAGAAATATCCCATGATGATGCTCTAATAATCACGGCTGTTATAGCCAATTACAGTATTTCCCGTACTTTTATTATTACTGGTAGTTCGATTAATATTATCTTCAAAAAAGCTTTTGAGGAAGTGCAGATAGATCCGAGTGAGCTTCATCACATGGTGATTCCTCTATACAGTTTCACGAGCAATAAGGTACAATCGCTCGGCCAAATAAAGCTGGCCATATCTCTAGGGGAGGAGCCTTTGATGAGAACAAGAAGGTCTTATTTCATGGTGGTAGATGCACCTTCTGCTTATAATATCATCTTGGGTCGGCTGGCCTTGAATGAATTTCCGATGGTCGTTTCTACTTTCTGCTAGAAAGTAAAATTCCCTGTTGATGACCAAGTAGGTGAAGTTCAGGGAGAACAGTTAATGGTGTGCAAATGTTATGTGGAGATTGTTAAGACAGAAATCAATATTGCCCACAAAATTCAAAAAAATGGAAGTCAATGTCATTCAAGAGAGACTGCCCGGTCTACTATATGAAGAAAAAGAAGAAATACAAATACAAGCCGAGTGACCAGAAGCTGTGAATTATGTAGCCGCGATCTAGATCCTCTTCTCAAAACCGAGTTGATACAATGCTTGGTGCGAAATAACGATGTATTTACATGGACACTCAAGGAAGTCACAGGTGTTTCCCCTCTTGTGATAGAGCATTTGTTACATGTATATATATCCAGATGCTCGACTTGTCAAACAAAAGAAGAGGGATTTTGGAGATGAGCAAAATCAAATCATCAAGGAGGAGGTAGACAAATTAATATAGGCCGGTTATATTCGGGAAGTACAATTCCCTAGTTGGCTGGCATATGTGGTCCAGGTCTCTAAACCAGGAAACAAGTGGCGAGTATATATTGACTTTTGAGATCTCAACAAAGCTTGTCCGAAAGATTATTATCCATTGCCTTGCATTGACCAAGTTGTGGATTCTACAACGAGCTATGAATATATTTGTATGATGGATGCTTATTAGGGTTATCATCAAGTGCCCCTCGCTAAAGATGATCAGGAAAAGGTTAGTTTTATAACAGTCGAAGGTACTTATTGCTATAATGTTATGCCTTTCGGATTAAAGAATGCAGTGACAACTTATCAAAGGCTTATGAGCAAAGTCTTCTGGAAGCAAATTAGGAGAAATACGGAGATATATGTGGATGATATACTAATTAAATCTCTGTAGGCTGATGATTTATGCAAGGATGTAGAAGAAACATGTAGAACCTTGTGACAATATGGACTCAAGTTCAACCCTTGCAAATGTTTGTTTGGAGCTAAAAGTGGCATGTTCCTTGGCTATATGGTGACAGAATGAGGAATAAAAGCAAATCCCAGCAAAGTTCGAGCACTCCAGGACATGGAACCTCCACGCAACATGAAAGAAGCCCAAAGGTTGATCGGTCGGATCACTGCTTTATCTTGCTTCATTTCTCGATCGGTCGACCGAAGTTTCCATTTCTTCAAGATACTCCAGAAGGCTAATAAATTTCAATGGGATGAAGAATGTGAAAAGACATTCCAAGAGTTAAAAAATTATTTGTCAACCCTCCCTGTCTTAGCCAAGCCTGTATTAGGAGAAACTTTATGGATTTATCTTTCAGCAATGAGCATGCTATAGGCTCGGTGTTGGTGAGGCAGGAGGGTAAAGAGCAACAACTAGTGTACTTTTCCAAGGCTGTTTGTAAAAGATCGACCTAGCAAAATCCGATCGAGAATAAATAACCTTATTACATCCTTTACATATACTTGACCAAGATTAGTTTAACAAGAAAAATTCTCAATATACAAATACATTTGCTACATTAATGATTTGTGAACAATATGTGATTACATGAAAGCCTATTTTATTTGGAGGGAAATATCTTCTAGATACTTTTGCAGGTGAACTAAACAACAAAGAAGGTACATCTGGGGTACAAAAAAGATTCCTCGAACTATTATTATAGATGACATCATCTCCTAACAAACTCTAATGAACCGGGGTCCACCTCATGACTGTAAAGGTTATATGAGGTCGTATAGAAAGGAGAATCCTCTCCGTTGGTAAGGTAAGGTGCAACATCACCATTGAAACCCTAGCTCCACTTCTTCTTCTTCCTGCTTTGAACGAGAAAAACTGACTTGATTGTCGGAGGGCCTAACCAGGGATTCTCACACCGGTCATAGGTCATTAACGCTTTGTCGGTTGATTTCATAGTGCGCAGGAGAAGAGACATTGGAGGCATTCTTCACCGAGTTCTCCTAGATCTGCTTTAGTTTTCTGAGATCTAGCATTGATTTAGGGTCTTCTTTATCACGGTGTGCTATTCGCCGGAATTTCTTCCAGATCTGCTTTGGGTTTCTCGGACCTGTTATTATTCTTCTTTACCGGAATCATCGCCCACCTCTCCCTGCACTTCATCTTGTCGATCTTTCAGACAGGATCAAATTTAACGTCGTTTGTGGGAACTCTCACCTAAATCTGAGTCTACGTGATGGAGGATGCTCGAAAACTCCATACTATTATCTTAACTCGGGAAGATCTGGAGTTGCTCATCAACGCAAGAGTGTAGAAGGCATTACAACAACAACAACAGGCAACTACTGGAGGTACCTTGCCAGTAGTAGCAAATCCAGCCCTCTCAACTATAGATCATCGAAAAGACAGAGGTATAGAGGAAGATGATCATGCTTACATAACTCTTGCTCCCATTTCCCCCACTCGACATCCCCGAGCATTTTTTCGTACTCCTATGGAGCAAGGAGGATTAAAAATGATACTTCAGGAGTCCTCTGGTGAAGCACCGGCAAGAGAAAAGCGCAAAGGGAAAATAGTTGCTAGTGATAGCTCCCTTGAGAGAATTATTACTCCTTTCTCTCAGAGGGTACTTGATGATCCATTGCCGAAGCATTATTAGAATTTAAATATTGAAGAGTATGCTAGAACTACTGATCTAGAAGATTATCTTCTTAAATTTGAGCATGAGATGGCGTTAAGTGTTGTATGTTTCTCACCACCTTCGGAGGAGCAACCCAGAGGTGGTTCAAGAGGCTACCAAGAAATTCTATTACACGTTTCAAGGATTTCTGGAAAGCATTCTTGCATCATTTTTCCAACAATAGAAGGTATCATAAAACCCCTTGGAATCTTTTCTCTATTAAACAAGGGCCTAAGGAGAGTATCAGAGCATATATTAAATGATTTAATCAGGTAGCTATTGATGTTCCAAATGCTACAACTAAATTCTGGTGAGTGCCTTCTCTCAAGGACTCAATGACAATGATTTATTCAAGGATCTAGTGCGACATCCTCCAACTAATTTTGATTTGTTAATTGAGCGAGCTACTGGATTTATTAATGTTGAAGAAGCTCAAGCTGCTCGCAAGAAGGAAAGCGTTGTACCTGCCTCAGTACCTATTAATGAATGATCCATAGACCCTGTTCATCCACCAAGGGACCTCGGTGGTTCCTCCTCCACACTGTCATCCTGAGCCTAGACCCCATGCAATGCAACAAGTGGAAAGGCCACAAGAAGTCCCAAGAAGATGGTGTATGTATCATATGTCAAGTACTCATTATACAGAAACTATTTTGCTCTGAAAAAACATAGGAATAATGCTCGATATTATAGGTGATCCCCTAACTGGCAACAATATCCAAGGAGAAATAGTCCGCTCAAGCTAGAATTTCGGACGACCGAACCAGAACAGGGGAGTATTACATTTGTCGGTCGTGCCTGTCCAAGCACTCGAGTCGATACAGTCCGAGATAACAACCGCTCAGCAAGAAGAGAATCGAAGCAACGTCGCTCCAGGCAACATCAACATGATAGCGGGCAGACCTACTTATGGTGATTCAAATCAGGCGAGGAAATCAGACAATCGGCGATTAGAGATCCATGTAGTAGGATGCAGCATGGAAAGGGCAGCAGGGCCGGAAATTAGCTTCGGGCCAGAGATCTAGAGGGGGTAGAAATATCCCATGATGATGCTCTAATAATCAAGGATGTTATAGCCAATTATAGTATTTCTCGTACTTTTATTGATACTGGTAGTTCTATTAATATTATCTTCAAAAAAGCTTTTGAGGAAGTGCAGATAGATCCGAGTGAGCTTCAGCCCATGCTGATTCCTCTATACGGTTTCACGAGCAATTAGGTACAGTTGCTCGGCCAAATAAAGCTGGCCATATCTCTAGGGGAGGAGCCTTTGATGAGAGAACAAGAAGGTCTTATTTCATGGTGGTAGATGCACCTTCTGCTTATAATATCATCTTGGGTCGGCTGGCCTTGAATGAATTTCTGATGGTCGTTTCTACTTTCTGCTAGAAAGTAAAATTCCCGGTTGATGACCAAGTAGGTGAAGTTCAGGGAGATCAGTTAATGGTGTGCAAATGTTATGTGGAGATTGTTAAGACAAAAATCAATATTGCCCGTAAAATTCAAAAAATGGAAGTCAATGCCATTCAAGAGAGACCGCCCGGTCTACTATACGAAGAAAAAGAAGAAATACAAATACAAGCCAAGCGACCCGAAGCTGTGAATTATGTAGCCGCTGATCTAGATCCTCTTCTCAAAACCGAGTTGATACAATGCTTGGTGCGAAATAACGATGTATTTACATGGACACCCAAGGAAGTCACAGGTGTTTCTCCTCTTGTGATGGAGCATTGGTTACATGTATATATATCCAGATTCTTGACTTGTCAAACAAAAGAAGAGGGATTTTGGAGATGAGCAAAATCAAATCATCAAGGAGGAGGTAGACAAATTAATATAGGCAGGTTATATTCGGAAAGTACAATTCCCTAGTTGGCTGGCAAATGTGGTCCAAGTCTCTAAACCAGGAAACAAGTGGCGAGTATGTATTGACTTTCGAGATCTCAACAAAGCTTGTCCGAAAGATTATTATCCATTTCTTTGCATTGACCAAGTGGTGGATTCTACAACGAGCTATGAATATATTTGTATGATGGATGCTTATCAGGGTTATCATCAAGTGCCCCTTGCTAAAGATGATCAGGAAAAGGTTAGTTTTATAACTGTCGAAGGTACTTATTGCTATAATGTTATGCCTTTCGGATTAAAGAAGCAGGGACAACTTATCAAAGGCTTATGAGCAAAGTCTTCTGGAAGCAAATTAGGAGAAATACGGAGATATATGTGGATGATATACTAATTAAATCTCTGCAGGCTGATGATTTATGCAAGGATGTAGAAGAAACATGTAGAACCTTGTGACAATATGGACTCAAGCTCAACCCTTGCAAATGTTTGTTTGGAGCTAAAAGTGGCATGTTCCTTGTCTATATGGTGATAGAATGAGGAATAAAAGCAAATCCCAGCAAAGTTCGAGCACTCCAGGACATGGAACCTCCACGCAACATGAAAGAAGCCCAAAGGTTGACCTGTCGGATCACTGCTTTATCTTGCTTCACTTCTCGATCGGCCGACCGAAGTTTCCATTTCTTCAAGATACTCCAGAAGGCTAATAAATTTAAATGGGATGAAGAATGTGAAAAGACATTCCAAGAGTTAAAAGATTATTTGTCAACCCTCCCTGTCTTAGCCAAGCCTGTATTAGGAGAAACTTTATGGATTTATCTTTCAGTAATGAGCATGCTGTAGGCTCGGTGTTATTGACGCAGGAGGGTAAAGAGCAACAACTAGTGTACTTCTCAATCCATTTATTAAAAGGAGCTGAGAGTAGATATACTACACTCAAAAAATTAGCTTATGCATTAGTGTTGACAGCAAGAAGGTTGCGTCCTTACTTTTTGTCACATGTGATTATAGTATTAACTAATAGCACTCTCAGTCGAGTACTTCTCAATCCAGAAACATCCCGATGATTAATTCAATGGACGATTGAACTTAGTGAATATGACATACAATACCAACCCCGCTCGGTCATTAAAGCACAAGCTCTGGCAAACTTTATAATAGAAGCGCAAGGTCCAGAAGAAGAAGGAACTTGGAAAATTTATGTAGATGGGTCTTCTAGTAGACAGGGCAGTAGAATTGGAATTCTTCTTATGTCTCCGAGAGAAGACGGGGTTCAGCTTTCCGTTAGATTAAATTACAGGGCCACTGATAATGAAGCAGAATATGAAGCATTGATAGCTGGTTTACAAGCTACTCGGCATGTAGGAGCTACTCGAGTATGGATTTATTCTGATTCTCAGTTGACAACACAACAGTTAACAGGCAACTTTGAAATTAGTAATGACCGACTAAAGTTATATGCAGAAGCATTTGATAAACAGAAAGTTGAATTTCAAGAAGTGAATATACAAAAGATACCTCAATCGGAAAACCAAGTGGCTAATGAGTTAGCTAAACTAACTTCAGCAATAGTACCTTGGAATTTGGACCGACCTGTGGAACAAACAGTGCAGGTATCTTATATCGAGAGACAAGCTGATAGAGAAATACGGGATCGGATCCTCTAGTCCCCTTGTCCTGGTCCGCTCCCCATCGGAGTCACTGCTATTATTTGTGTGACCGAAGGAAAACCAACTAATAATTTGTCATAAATATAGGTTGACAAGATAATAAAATTAAAACCCCCTCTTACAAATGTTGAGATTTTGTATACGTCCACACTATCGTGGCTTACAAAATTCACGGTATTTGAGGTAATTTTATTTGTCAAGATAATAAAATTAATGGATAAAACCCCTCTACAAATGTTTGGATTTGTATACGTCCACACTATCGTGGCATAAAAAATTCACGGTGTTTGAGGTAATTTTATTTGTCATAAAGATAGGTTGACACGGTTATTAATGGATAAAACCCTCCTCTTACAAATGTTTGATTTTGTATAAGTCCACACTATCGTGGCATGCAAAATTCATGGTGTTTGAGGTGTTGGTGAATTTAAATGATATTGTTTTGAGGAATCAATACTATTTTAAATTCAAAGTTTTGACCAAATATTTGATCAAAGATAGACCAACTATTAATTTTATTTCTCATAAAGTTAGGTTAATGAGATAATAAAATTAATGAATAAAATCTACTTTTTGATTTTGTATATGTCCACACTATCGTGGCATACAAAATTCATGGGGATTTTAAGGTGTTGGTCTTGAGCAAATATTTTAGTGATTCTTAGGATTTCAAATGTTTGTCAATCTCCTAGCTGTTAAACTATAGAATAGACTTAGTAGTCCCAATTAAGATTGGAAATAAGACTTGGGCATTAAGATGGGTTGTCCTCTCAAAACTAAGAATAATATAGGTGTATTTTATTCATTAGTTGTTGAAACATGTTTAATGGTGTTATCTACCGGTACCTGGGGTGTAGATAAGGGAGCCACTAATCATGTCTACAATTTATTGCAGGATTCAAGGAAACCCGACAACTATATGAAAGGGAAAACACCGTCTACAAGGGCACTACTGCAAAAGTAGCAGCTGTTGCAGTGGGATATGTTTATCTTCTGATAGGAATAAAATATGGATTTTAAGAAATTATCTTTACGTACCAAATTTAGAAAGAACTAGTTTTCAGTTTCCAAACTATTCAAAGAACTTGATATTCTGCCTCTTTTAATAACAAAGTTGTTATCAAAAAAAGAGGAAAGTTATCTGTTCTGGTACGTTGGTTGGTAATTTATAAATCCAATAACTCCCACGATGCAACAAATGGAAATAAATAACATATCTTCTAACTCTAATAAGAGAAAGCAACCTTCGGAAATGAATCAATCATATCTTTGGCAACTAAGGCTAGGTTATGTTAACTTAAGTAGGATTCAAAGGATAATAGCCGATGAACTTTTGGGTTCATTGGTAGTGGAAATCTTTCCAACCTGTGAGTCTTGTTTGAAAGAAAAAATGACCGAAAGGCCTTTTAAGTCTAAGGGGTATAGAGCCAAAGACGTGTTGGAATTGGTTCATTTGTGAGGACCTATAACTATCCAGGCAAGAGGTGGTTTCGAATATTTCATCTCTTTTAGACGACTATTCGAGATACGGGTACATTACTTGATGCGCCCCAAGTCTAAGTACTTTGATAAGTTCAAAGATAACAAGGCTAATGCGGAGAAACGTCAAGCTAAAAGTATCAAGACACTGCGATGAGATCATAGTGGCAAGTACCTCTTAGGAGAGTTTAGGAGACACTTATCAGAAGTCGGGATTAAATCCCAACTGACTGCACCTGGTACACCCCAACAGAATGGTGTGGCAGAAAGAAGGTATAAGACTCTTATGAAAATAATTAGATCGATGATGAGTTATTAATAATTACCAAATTCGTTTTGAGGATATACTCTGGAAATGGAAGTGAACAAAGTACCTTCTAAATCAGAACCCTCTACTCCCATAGAATTATAGAGTGGGCGTAAATCTAGTCTAAAGCATATTCAGATTTGGGGTAGTCTAGCACATGTGTTGAAGGGAGACACTAATAAGTTGGAATTAAGAACAAGAGTTCAATTGTTTATGGGTTATCCTAGAGAAACGAAAGGAGATTTATAGTCTTAAAAATCAGAAGGTCATTGTTAGCATCAATGCTCAATTTTTAAAAGAGGACTATGTAATGAACCACAAGCCCATAAGTAAATTTGTCCTTAAGGAAATAATAAAGGACACGTCTAATCTAATACCAACTATACAAGATGAAATATCACAAGAAACTGCAACACATATCACAAATGATACAAAATTTCACAATGTGCCTCGTCGTAGTGGGAGGGTTGTTGGACTTGATCCCTAATGAACATGAACCTGATCCCCTGACATATGATGAAGCACTCCAAGATAAAGATGCAGCATCTTGGCAAAGAGCAATTAATACTGAATTAGAATATATGTATTCTAATAAAAGTCTAGGAGCTTGTAGAATCACCAAATGGTGTAAAAGTCATTTGGTCTACAATAGAAAAAGAAGGACAGACGGGAAGGTGAAAACTTTCAAAGCATGGCTTGTTGGAAAAGGGTATCGATTATGAGGAAACATTTTCACCGGTAGCCATGCTTAAGTCTATCAAGATACTCTTATCTATTGTTGCTCATATGGATTATGAGATTTGGCAAGTGGATGTCAAGACAGCTTTCCTTAATGGAAGTCTTGAAGAAAGCATATATAAAAAGCAACCATAAGGGATCATTGTAAAGGGCAAAGAGCATCTAGTATGTAAGCTTAATCGGTCTATTTATAGACTGAAGCAAAGCTTCAAGGTCTTGGAACATCCAGTTTAATGAAGTAATCCAGACCTATAGATTTATTCAGTGTCCGAATGAGTTTTGTGTATAAAAGAAGTGTGATAGAAATATGGTGGTATTTCTTGTACTATACGTAGATGACATTATTGGTAATTAGAAACAATATCAAAGTGTTGTCAGAAGTAAGGGTATGGTTGTCCAAACAATTCGATATGAAGGACTTGGGAGATTGCGCACATATTCTCGAGATCAAAGGGATCACAAGAAAAGAATGTTGTGCTTATCCCGAGCTTCATACTATCCTAGCTCATTTAAGCATGCAAGACTCCATGAAAGGTTTTTCTACCTTTTGTGCATGGAGAACTTTATCTAAAGAGATGTCTCCGAAGATATCAAAATAGATAGAGGACATGAAGGCAATTCCTTATGCTTCGGCTATCGGAAGCCTAATGTATGTAATATTGTGTACGAGACTAGATATCTGTTTTGCCCAGGGCATAGTTAGCCGATATCGAAGTAACCCAGGACCGGGACACTAGATTGTCGTAAAGCATATATTAAAGTACCTTAGAGGGACTAGAGATTATATGCTAGTTTACAAGGCAGATAATTTGATCCCTATGGGTTACACAGATTTTGACTTCCAATCAGATAGGGATAATAGTAAATTGACCTTGGGGTTTTGTGTTTACTTTAGGAGGTGAAGCCATAACTATGGAGGAGTGTTAAGCATAGATGCTTTTCCGGACTCCACCATAGAAGCTGAGTATGTGGCAGCCTCTGAAGTAGCCATAGAAGTTATATGGCTCAAAAACTTCATGATGGACTTAGACATGATTTCTGGTTTGTCCAAAGATTATTACAATTTTTGTAATAATAGTGGTACAGTAGCAAACTCGAAGAATCCATAAGTCCATAAAGCAAGTAAACACAATAGAGCGCAAGTACCACCCAACACGAGACATCGTATAAGGAGGAGAAGTTGTTGCCGCCTAGACTCCATCAAGTGATAACCTGGAGATCCTTTCACAAAGGCCCATAAGGCAAGAGCTTTTGATGGGCATGTTGAAGGGTTGGGAATCAGATGTAAGGCAGCATATATGGCAACATAGTCTTTTAGTATAAGTGGGAGATTGTTGGAATGTATCTAGTTTTCTTGTATAAACATATATTTAGAAATAAGAATCACATTGGTCAATATCTACATTTATATGCTTAGTGTAGATGTTCAATTAATTTATATTGTAGATAACATGGTGTGTGGTGTCACACACAGAAGATCATGTTATCAATTCCTTATAAATTATAAACAGTAGCTCACGACTGAGATGGAAAGAAACAAACCATTAGAATAGTCGTAGTGTAATTAAGTATTAGTTTATCTTGACTGATAAATTACACTAGAACACTATGAGTGTATCGAGCAGGACCATTTGAGGTAGTTTCTTTTTATACTGACTAAATAAAAGAACAATACCTCTATTATTATGGAAGTGTGTGCTCTTAATCCTAATATAATAACAAGCACATATACTTAATATTTATTTCTTTGATTTATCAAAGGGTGTGATTTAGTTCGGTAAATCAATATGCCCGATAAGTTGGGAAATGATATTACTTATAGTGTGTGTTGTTGATTATAGAAGAAAACTGTGTCCTAGTAATCTAGGTTGATAATGTACCCAAGAGGAACTCATAAGGATTGTCATGTTAAACCCTACAGGTAGACTTAGTCCGATATGATGATAAGATTGAGTGGTACTACTCTTGGACTAAGAAAAAAAATTAAAGTGAGTTGTTAGTAACTCATTTAATTAGTGGACATTTGACATCTTAAACACAGGGAGATTAACACACTCATAATAAGAATGAGCCCAAAATGTAATTTGGGATTGGTGCGGTAGTTCAATAATAATTCTTTAGTGGTATGAATTATTATTGATGAAATTAAGTTGGGTGTTCGGGGTGAACTCGGGAATCTTAATTTCATCGGGAGACCAAAACCAATTCCTCCTCTCGGTTCCTATTGTAGCCTCTTATTTATAAACTATTATACTCACCTTTATACCCATCCTAATGGGGTCGGCCAAGCTAGCTTGGAACCCAAGCTAGGGGCCGGCCAAGACCAATAGGATGAGCCAAGTAGGTGGCCGGCCAATGCTTGGAGCCCAAGCATGGTGTAGTCGGCCCTAAGAAAATTAAAAGGATTTTTTATTTTAAATTTTTTGTATGTGGATTCCATGGTTTTAAAAGAGAGTAAAATTTAAATATTTCCTTTTATAGCTTTCTACAAAAGATTGAGAAAAGATTTGATATCTTTCCTTATTTGTCGATTGAAAGGAAGATTTTAATTTTGATAAAACTTTCCTTTTTTTAACCATGTTCATGATTTAAAAAGAGAGTTTAAATTTAAATATTTCCATTTATAAGTTTCTACAAAAGATTAAGAAAAGATTTGATATCTTTCCTTATTTGTAGATTGTATTGGATCGAGACGCGCTAGAGGGGGTGAATAGTGCTCGTGGCTATTTCACTTTTCAAATTCGTAAATCGTACGAAAAACTAATAGAGTAATAAGCAGCGGAAAATAAAAACAAGCAAACACAGAGACACGAGGAATTACTTCGTTCGGAGCCTGTGACGACTCCTACTCAAAGGCCCGCGATCCTTGATCGCTTTCCGTGGGCAATAACTATAAGTTCAAATAGAGTACAAGTATTACAATTAAGTACAATTAAAAAAAATAGTTATACCGACAACAGTATAGTAATCTGAAGATTTCGGAGCTCTGGGTTGTCGGTGTCAAGTCGTAGCACTTCCGGGTCGTCTTGTTAGCAGCTAGTTGCAAAGGGATCGCTTGGAATTCGTTGTCTTGAGCTGATGGTCGAGACCCTCTTATAAAGGGTGTTCAAGGTGCCTTGAAAGCCATCCAAGGCGCCTCCATGCTGGCCGAGTCACACGCTGAGATAAGGGTTGAACTAGTCGAACCTTATCAAGTTCAAGGGGCCTTATTTGCTCTCCAAGGCGCCTTCATCCACCAGTCCAAGGCGCCTTAAGCTTCCTTCAAGGCGCCTCCAAGCCTGCTTTGCAGCAAGCTCATCTTTTGCACCCGAGGCACCTCCAAGCTCCATGGAAGCGCCTCGGACACTGTTTATCAGAGGCTTAACCTTGTTCTTTCGTACCTGCAAGACATGTTAGATCCAAAACACAAACATATCCTGCAAAACAAAAGTTAGCACATATAATATCATAAATATGAAGTTTGACAGTCATCGGACTGTCCGAGTCTGACTTCGGATTTCCAACTGGAAACCATAGGTCGACCCGACGCCTACTGTTCCCTCTACGGGGAACGCGTCATCACCTACTCCACTCAGGAGATTTACCTGTTGCTAGTGCGATCCTCCAGATTGACTGGACTTTTGCTCGGTGCTCGATGCTTCCGGACTTTCTGCTGGACTTCCGCTTCCCGGCTGGTCCAGTCTTTCACCTAGTTCGCGACACCAGGACTTTCCACCTAGGGTGTAACGACCACCCTTCTTACTACTACTACTCTCTAAGGATGACCGTTACTTAACTACTAACTCTACTTAACCGGTATGATTAAAAATCACATGGAAACCCTACCGAAAAATTTCGGCAGAGTCTCCCCTGTACTACATAACATAATATACACAGCCACAGGCGGCTGGAACACATATCAAACACACAAAAGGAATAACATCACCACGCAGTTTAATGAAATCAAATCATGCAAGTAATGAATAGGGGAAACAAAATAAAAACATACAATTAACTAACAGCGGAAGACTAAATGACTCATCTAATACATTCTTAATAAATGACAATCTTAATAAATTCTTAAACTAAGTCCCAAGGCTTCCATAGTCCTGGCATCACACACCATCCGCGCCACCTTGTCGCCTTCCTTTCTATATCTTTTCCTTTCCTGTATCTACAGTAAGAGGAAGTGTAGTCTATAAGCAAAATTTGCTTAGTAAGCGCTATCTAACTCACAAAATCATGAATGTGCATGTATACGAAAAGAACTAAAAACTATATGCTCTAAAAAGAAATAAAGCATAAACATAACTGCTCATGTCAAACTAATAGCAAAGAAAAGCTAAGAAATCTACTCATGTAATTCTAATCGCTAATCATGCTACTCATCTAATAGGTAAACATGAAAACTACTCATCCACTAGATAAACATGGTAGAATAAAGAACTAAACTTACTGATTTTCAGAACTATAAGAAACTTTATTTCATTTGTTCTAACTTAATCTTTAATACTTTATGTTTATGTAAAACTCGTTTTACTTGTTCAAAAACTTATACTTATAATACTTCAAAATAATAATCAACTTCTTCTTGGGCCCAGGCATAGTACCATCTTATGCGCGTTCCCTAATAGGTTGGGGTAGCGAGCCACCAATCCTAAATGAGCAGACCTCGGTCTACCAGGGCCAAGACCTCGGAATTGGACATCTGGATTTGTTTAACGACAACCTCGGAAGTCGGGTACTAGCCTCTTTAATAAAGTAAAATACTTGTTATCTTTATTTACTTCTTCTTTAAATGCCTTGGCATTTTGATAAGCACCTTGTGTGCCAAAATCCCTAAAGTCTCGACTTTGGGATCTACTTAAGGCATCGGCCTTTTCTTTCTTTTCTTTATCTTTCTTATACTTTTCTTCATCTTTCTTATACTTTTCTTAAACCCAAAATACTGTTAGGGTATCTTTCGTATGCATCTATGAATGAAACTAACTATGTAACACATAATCATACATAGAATACAAAAGAAATCTGCACATACAATACTTGTCAAAATTCTGCACTAATGCTTAACAGAAATCTGCATACTAGCTTAATAAAAATCTGCATAATAGCTTAACAGAAATCTGCATACTAGTTTAATAAAAATCTGCATAATAGCTTAACAGAAATCTGCATACTAGCTTAACAAAATCTGCACTTGCTAACACAATCATAACTATTCTGCAGAAATCCACAAAACACAAACCTACATGCTTAATCTAACCACTTTCCTCCTTTGAAATCCATACTTCTCTTATGCAGTCCGATATCCTCAATATCAACAGAAAATTAACGGGGCAGGGCACATTGAATTAAATCCATAAAGAAATCACCAACATCTACCAACAACCAAACCCAAAGGGTTTATTACACGTATACTGTTCTCAAACCTTTCTTGAACTCCTATTCTATGTTAAAGCAATCTGGCATCTTTACAAGAGATGGAGTAAGATTTCAAGATCCAAACATTTACACTAAACTAATGGCTTCAAGACTAACTATGTACATGAACCACATCAACTTAAGCTAAGTTAGGACTATCTGATTCTGAGTCAAAGAATAAATCTAGACCATATGCTTAACCCATACAACTTAATTTGAGGTGCAGGAATTTATCATGATCTACTAGAATAAAATAATCTATGTTGAAATTATCTACAATATTATCTCCACTAACAATATGCAGGTAACGGTACTTACTAATCTTTGCTGCCTAAAACATGATAGATTCAGGGTAAATTTTAATGGGAGTTAATGGACAGGTTCAGGCTTTAGGACTTCATATGCTGAAAACTATTGCACAAAGAGAACTTGCTGGGGACTCGCGTCAGAGGGACCATTCCTTTATTCTTCTCTTATCTGGAGAATTACTAGGGATTCTTTTTCTTTTCCTTGACAAAACACTCAAGGTAGCTGTTGAACAATTATGGTCAAGTAACATACCACTTGCTCATGCCTGACTGAATTATTTGTTATGAAAGAGTGAGTAACAAAGGAAATCTCTAGCTGTCACAGAGGAGTGCATCGATTGGCAGCAAAAATTCTGAAAATTACAAGGCTCAAATGATCCGAAAACAGAGAAAGCAAGGAAACTCATGCAAAGCTTCGGGAACAAGGAGAAAATCAAGGATTAAGCGACAGAGCTATCTTACTGCAGGTGAGTAGCAACTTACCTTGGGTTTCTTGGACTTACCACCGAGGAGGAGGCTCCTAGGGCTTTCGGCGAGCTCGAAATCCTGACTCTTCTTCGTGCTCCCGACTCCTCCTCGTCGAGAAGAGCTTAAGGAGATGGAGGAACTCCTCGGGGAACCTTGGCCGACCGCCGGATCGAAGCCCTAGCTTCGTCGGCTTCGCCTTCGCTCGAGCCGAGACGCTATCGCGCGCAGAAGGGAGGAGGAGAGGGGAAAGGTTAGGTCACGGTTAATCAATCAAGCCCTAAGTTCTCCTCTTTTATAATATCCATATTCTGTTAACTTGTTAAATAAATTTTCTTACCTTTTTTAAACAAACCGACGGCTGGATCACTTGGTCAGCCAGATTTTGACTAACTCTAAGGTCACGGCTTCGATTCCTCAGCCGCGCACTTTTCGTTTCAATTTATTTCTAATGTTCCTAACTATACCTTATATACATTTTATTCCATATATAATTAACAAAACATTTGCAGACCAGTTGGTTGACTGCGTCCTGCTTAGGGCACGGCTCGTGGGTTAGAATCCTGCCTACAACCATTTTCTTCTTATTTATTTCCTATTCTGTTTCCAATTAACTATTACTTAAATAAATTTTTCTCCTTTTCTTAATAAACAATGATCACTGGAACAGATGGCTAATTGGATTCGGTAAAGGCTCGGTTCATGTCCGAGGTCCACGGTTCAAATCTCGACTTGAATAATTTTTTGTCGAAACTTCCTTCATTTAGTAAAAATACCAAACGACCTCCAAAAATTACATAAAAATACTCCAAAAATTTATAAAAATCTCTAGAATATTTCTATAGCATTTCTAAATATTTTTAAGAACTTTTAAAACTCCTAATGAGGAAAATTGGATCGTTACATAGGGTTACCCCCTAGAACTTTTGCCTGAAGCACTCGACCCACCAAGACTTTCTGCATAGGGTTACCACCCCCTATGACCTAGGGTTACCACCCCATAGGGTTTTCACCTTGCCTAACCGCAGCTCAAACTTTTCTCCACCTAGGGTTACCACCCCCTAGGATCTAGGGTTACCACCCCCTAGGGTTTTCACCTACCTAACCGCAGTTAGGACTTTCCTGAAACACTCATTCAACATGTTAGATAACAAATAATATTAACTTTAAATCCCTTTTCCATTATCAAAACTTAAGTTCGATAGTCGGATGCTTCCCGCACTAACAATCTTCCCCTTTTTGATTATGACAACAAAAATTCAAAGTTAAGAAAATAATGTCATAAAAAGATAAGCATGAAAATACAAGCATAATGATAGTTAAGTGCAGAGCTCCCCCTTAGTGAGAAATTTAAGTATAAAGACTCCCCCTTAATAAAAGCTCACCATTTAAAATTTGAATTTCTTTAAATTTTCTTTAATTCTTTGAATTTCCTTATACTCTCCCCCTTTGCCATATATCAAAATACACAAGATAGTAGTTTGTATAGGCCTTAGTTTGTTTTTGTAAAAACTGAACCTTTCAGAATAGAGGGTTAAGTAAACACTTAGATACCAAGTAGATAAAAATAATATACGGCTCTAAAGATACTTTGATAAACACTTAGCTTTTTAAATGAATTTGTTGTAAATATTTAAAACTTAAGTGTAATTTTTTCCTTTTTGAACAAAGTTTTCAAATGACTGTAAAAGAATTTTTAAAGCATTTTGAAATTGATTTTCAAAATATAAATTTTAAAAGATTTTGTAATAAATTTTCAGAGCATTTTTAAAGTAATTTTTTCAAATGATTTTCAAAGTATTTTTAAAAAAGTTTTTCAAATATTTTTCAAAGGATTTTTAAATAGGTTTGTCAAATAATTTTTAAAGGTTTTTTAAATATGTTTTCCAAATATTTTTTAAATAATTTTTTAAAATAATTTTTAAAATGATTTTGAAATAATATTTAAAATAATTTTTTAAAAGAATTTTTAAAAGAATTTTTAAAATTATTTTGAAATAATTTTTAAAAGGATTTTTAAATAATATTTTGAAATAATTTTTAAAAGGATTTTTAAATAGGTTTTTCAAATAATTTTTAAAGGATTTTTAAATAATTTTTTGAAATAATTTTTTGAAATATTTTTTAAAAGGATTTTTAAATTGGTTTTTCAAATAATTTTTAAAGTGTTTTAAAATAAGTTTTTCAAATATTTTTCAAAGGATTTTTAAAAGGATTTTGAAATAATTTTTAAAATAATTTTTAAAAGGATTTTGAAATAATTTTTAAAATAATTTTTAAAGGGATTTTTAAAAGTATTTTCAAAAAAAATTTAAAATAATTTTTAAAAGGATTTTTAAATAAGTTTTTCAAATAATTTTTAAAGGATTTTTAAATAATTTTTTGAAATAATTTTTAAAAGGATTTTTAAATAGGTTTTTCAAATAATTTTATAAGTATTTCTAAATAAGTTTTTCAAATATTTTTCAAAGGAATTTGAAATAATTTTAAAATAATTTTTAAAAGGATTTCTAAAAGTATTTTTAAAAGGATTTTGAAATAATTTTCAAAATAATTTTTAAAAGGATTTTGAAATAATTTTTAAAAGGATTTTTAAAAGGATTTTGAAATAATTTTTAAAAGGATTTTAAAAAGAATTTTTAAAAGATTTTTGAAATAATTTTTAAAATAATTTTTAAAAGGATTTTTAAATAGGTTTTTCAAATAATTTTTAAAGGATTTTTAAATAATTTTTTGAAATAATTTTTAAAAGGATTTTTAAATAGGTTTTTCAAATAATTTTTAAAGGATTTTTAAATAAGCTTTTCAAATATTTTTAAAAGTATTTTGAAATAATTTTTAAAAAAAAATTAAAATGATTTTTAAAAGAATTTTAAAATAATTTTTAAAAGGATTTTGAAATTATTTTTAAATGGATTTTGAAATAATTTATAAAATAATTTTTAAAAGGATTTTGAAATAATTTTAAAAGAATTTTTAAAAGAATTTTTAAAGATTTTTAAAATAATTTTTAAAATAATTTTTAAATAATTTTTAAAATAATTTTGAAATTAAGTTTTAAAATATTTTTAAAATGATTTTAAAAAGATTTTTCAAATTATTTTGAAATAAAGTTTTAAAAGATTTTTTAAATAATTAAGTTTTAATAGATTTTAAAATTATTTTTAAAAGATTTTTCAAATAAATTTGAAATTAAGTTTGGAAAGATTTTAAAATGATTTTTAAAATGATTTTGAAATTAAGTTTTGAAAGATTTTTAAATTGATTTTTAAAAGATTTTTCAAATAATTTTGAAATAAAGTTTTAAAAGATTTTTAAAAGATTTTTCAAATAATTTTGATATTAAGTTTTAAAAGAATTTTAAAATATTTTTCAAATAATTTTCAAATTAAGTTTTGAAAGATTTTTAAAAAGATTTTTAAAAGATTTTTCAAAGAAATTTTAAATTAAGTTTTGAAAGATTTTTATAAGATTTTTCAAATAATTATGTTTTAAAAGATTTTAAAATGATTTTTAAAAGACTTTTCAAATAATTTTGAAATTAAGTTTTGAATGATTTCTAAAATGATTTTTCAAGTAATTTTGAAATTAAGTTTTAAAAGATTTTTAAAATGATTTTTAAAAGATTTTTCAAATAATTTTGAAATTAACTTTTAAATGATTTTTAAAAGATTTTTCAAATAATTTTGAAATTAAGTTTTGAAAGATTTTTAAAATGATTTTTAAAAGATTTTTCAAATAATTTTGAAATTATGTTTTAAAAGATTTTTAAAGGATTTCTGAAATAATTTTGAAATTAAGTTTTAAAAGATTTTTCAAATAATTTTGAAATTCATTTTTGAAAGTTTTTTAAATTTATTTTTAAAAGATTTTTCAAATAATTTTGAAATAATGTTTTATAATTTTATTTTTAAAAGATTTTTATAATAATTTTGAAATAAAGTTTTAAAAGATTTTTAAAATGATTTTTAAAAGATTTTTCAAATAATTTTGAAATTTTGTTTTAAAAGATTTTAAGAATGATTTTTAAAAGATTTTTCAAATAATTTTGGAATTAAGTTTTGAAAGATTTTTAAAGTGATTTTTCAAATAATTTTGAAATTATGTTTTAAAAGATTTTAAAAATGATTTTTTAAAGATTTTTCAAATAATTTTGAAATAAAGTTTTAAAAGATTTTTCAAATAATTTTGAAATTAAGTTTTAAAAGATTTTTCAAATAATTTTGAAAATAAGTTTTAAAAGATTTTTAAAATGATTTTTGAAAGATTTTTCAAATAATTTTGAAATTAAGTTAAAAAAGATTTTTAAAGGATTTTTAAAATATTTTTGAAAGATTTTTCAAATAATTTTGGAATTGAAAAAATTATATTAATTATGAATTTAATTTTCAATTTGAATTTCAAATTTGATTATCTTTTAAATTTCTATTCCTTTGTTATCTCACCCGATCTAAATTTTCAATCAGGTAATCCTACAATTTTTGTAAGATGAATAAGTTCAATATTAGGGTTTAGTTTAACTTTGTGTTAGATTCAGGTTTAGTTTTGGGTTCAACTAGCAAGCATTTTTTGGATAAACTTCTGGGTTACGGTGAGTCACAAGGACATCATTAAAGTAACCATGCCTTCGAGGTTTTTCAAATAGTCCTACCCATTGAACTTAGTACAAAACCTTAGTCTAACAGGTTAGGATCCATAAATGGTAGCTTCGGTCAGTTCCACTTAGCCAAATGCACCAGGTCGAAGTCATATCTTCCTAGACATGCGATGACTAAGTTTCCCCAACGTACTATCATCCAATACTTCACCAATACCGTGGGTCAAGTTAAACCTAACTCCTTTTAATCTAACCTTAATTACCCTGCCGGGTAGTCTACTCTTGTTTACCCATTTCAGGTAGATTAAGTTCGGTTACTCAATCGGGTAGTTTAGTTGGGGGTGCCAGCTATTCTGGATCCTCCTTCTATTTTTTATTTGATTTAAGTTGAATTTGAATTAATTTGGAATTGAATTTCAAATTTTTAATTAAATTTTGAATTTTGATTTAATTTTTAATTTTTAATTTATTTTCGAATTCTTAATTTAATTTTCAATTTTTAATGAATTTTTAATTTAATTTCGAATTCTTAATTTAATTTTGAATTTTGAATTTTTTAAATTTATTTTCGAATTCTTAATTTAATTTTGAATTTTTAATTTAATTTTGAATTTTAATTTAATTTTGAATTTTAATTTAATTTTGAATTTTTAATTAATTGAATTTGAAATTATGTTCGTTTTATTAATATTGTTTTTCTTTTTGCTCCCCCTGGATCATAGCCTCGATATGATCTATCGAGGTAGTGTATTTGATTCTTCGGGATCCAATATTGACAAAGTCCAACTTGATTAATCAATTTGGACTTGGGGACCCATGCTTGGACTGTTTTTCTATTTGTTCTTTCTACAAGAGATAAGTAAGATTTATATTTCCTTTTTGGTTTAAATCCTAGACTAATTCTATTGTAAACTGCTCTTTGTGTCCCAAGAATTATGTCAAGATTCTTGGAACCTAAAGAAAACCGTTCTAGTGTTTTCTCCAGATCCTTGACTTGAGTTTTCAGGCTGGAATTCTCTTCCTCAAGTTTTTGGGCATCAGTTGAGTTTCCAGTCTGAACTGATTCAGTCAAAGATTCGGAGTTAGTCACTTCTTTAAGGACAGCTACTTCCTTTAGAAGTGACTTAATTTTAAGATTCGACTTAGCTAATTTTCATAATAAATAATTAACTAAGTTATTGAGGCGAGGGATACTTATAGAGGGATCGGGCCCTTCGGAAACGGATACGGATCCGTGGCTTCACTCGGACTCGGCCTCCGACTCGCTCTCGCTCTCGGACACGTCGATCTGGTCCCGCGCCATCAGTGCGAGGAGACTTGTCTAATCGAGTTTGTCGTCAGTATCTTCTTTTGAGGATTCGTCCCATGTCACCTTTAGGGCCTTCTTCTTTCGCTTCTTTGCATCCTTCAAACTTGGGCAGTTGGCCTTGATGTGCCCCTTCTGGTTGCACCCGTAGCAGATAACCTCGAACTTACCCTTCGAACTCGGTTGAACCTCCTTGGTTTGTACTACCTTCTTTAGATCTCTCTTGTTGAAGCCCTTCTTATTCTTGTAGAGCTTCTTTATGAGGTTTACGAGCTCGGTTGTTAATTCATCGTCTTCATTGTCTGAGTCAGGTTCTTCTTCCGATTTCGGTTCAGTTCTTCATCGTGATCTCGGTTCGCGTGTTCGACAGGTACCTGCATTCAAAGCAACCCCCTTCTCGGTTGGCTGTGTATTAGTCTGCTTGTGAAGTTCGAATTCCAAAAATAATTCATCTAATTTAATACAAGATATGTAACGACCCAATTTTCCCTATTTCAAGTTCTAAAAGTCCATAAAAATATTTGGAAATACTTTTAAAATATTCTAGAGATTATTAGGAATTTTTAGAGTATTTTTATGAAATTTTTGGAGGTCGTTTGGTATTTTTACAAAACGAAAGAAGTTTTGACACAAAAATTGTCAAAGCCGAGGTTCGAACCGTGGACCTCGGACCTGAACCGAACCTTAACCGAATCCGGCCAGCCAACTGATCTGCGTCCTTTTTGTGAACATATATGGGACGAAATATATTTAAGTAGTAGTTAAGAACAGTTAAAATAAAAGAGAAATTAAACGCTCGGCTGAGGTTTCGAAACCGCGACCAAAGGTTTCGGTCAAACACAGCCAACCAACTGTGCCAGCGGGGTTATGTTAATTAAGGAAAGAACGGATTATATTTAAGGTATAGTTAGTAATAGAAAACCTAGTTATAAAGGGATTAAGTTTTCCCTTTCTCGCCGAAAACCCTATCTGCCTTTCTTTCTCTCCCGACGGCGTCCCCTGTTCTCGGCGGAAACGCTTCCTCCGGCGCCGGCGAGGGGGTTTTTCTGAGAATCCTTCTCATCCTCGTGACCTCCTCGACGTGGAGAGCACGTAGACGCGAAGAAGGTGCTGTGATTTTGAGTCTCGCCGAACCCTAGCAGCCCTTTACTTCGGCTGTAAGTTCAAGAAAGCAAGGTGAGTTGCTTCTCACCTGCAGTAGGAGTTGCTCCAAATTTTCGGGTTTCGTTTCCTTGCTTCCGGATCTTGTTGTGCCGAGTAGAAGAATATGCTAGGGTTTCTTCCTTGCTTTGTTGATATGTCATTCTCGATTTTGCTATTGTATCGAATCATATGCTCAATTCTGTTAAGATTGGCTGTATCGAGTTTGATATGTAGCTGTCTTGTGCTGTTAGTTCCCTTATAGCGGGTAGATTGTAGCATTTCTTGCTTATGCTATTAATATCCTTATGCAGTTAAGTAATAGCAAGTTCTGCCTATGTTATTAGCTCTTTATACCATGTAGATTAGAGCATTTCTTGCCTAGAATTTCTGTTTCGAATTCATTGTTAAGCCGAACAGTCCTAATTCCAGCCGGTGGTTGTGTTTTAAGCATGCCTTTAGCTCTTAAATGTTGAATCCGGGTAGGTCTACCTGCTGCCATAAATTCCAGCAAGTTTACTTTCTATTTTGGCCGTGCAAATGGGCATAAACAGCCCTTAATTATTAGTATGCAGTTCTGTTTTTGTTTGCTACCTCCATGAATATGAACAGCCCTGTACGGTTTAGTTTTCCTTGCCACTTAATGAGCATGCACAACTTAGTATACTAGTAAGTTTGGATAGATTATTTGTTACTGTTTTAAGGGCAAGAATAACCTTGTTATAACAGTTCAGAGTTAGTTATTTTGCCCTATTTTACAGCATGTTTAGAAAGCTCAAAGTTGCATTCTTTTGCCTATTTTACAGCATGTATAGAAAGCTCAAAGTTGCATTTCTTTGCTCTATTTTATAGCATGATTAGTAAGTTTAAAGTTGCTTTCTTTGCCCTATTTTATAGCATGATTAGTAAGCTTAAAGTTGCTTTCCTTGCTCTATTTTAAAGCATGATTAGTAAGTTTAAAGTTGCTTTCCTTGCTCTATTTTAAAGCATGATTAGTAAGTTCAAAGTTGCTTTCTTTTGCTCTATTTTATAGCATGATTAGTAAGTTCAAAGTTGCTTTCTTTTGCTCTATTTTATAGCATGATTAGTAAGCTCAAAGTTGTTTTTATTCGCTACTTTAACAAGCATGAACAACTACTCTCTAAGTGTATGCAGTTTTCTTTTTAAAGAATGCAGATCTTTCTTTCTTTGATTTACTTCTGCTGTAGCATGCCTAAAGATTTCAGATTTGTTAAGTATAGTATGCAGACTTTAATAAGCAGATTTTTATAAGTATAGCATGCAGATTTTTAAAGTATCAGTTTAACATGAGCAGTAATGATTCCTATCTTTAGTCTTTTGCTATTGGACTAATATGAGAAGTTATAAGCTAAGAAAGACCAAGACTTTAACTTGATCTCAATTTCAGAAGTTTAAGATCAAAAGCACACACAAGGTGTTTAATATCAAAAGCGCACACAAGGTGTTTGCTTAAATGCCAAGTAAGGGCAAGTATAAAGAAGTTAGTAAGAAAGTATTTTACTTTTTAATGGCATGTACCGGACACAAGTTCCAAGGGATGGGCTCCAAGTTGCCCCTAGGCACATGGCCTAGAAGTATCTTAGTAGTTTCGGGATTAGCTACCTCGATTCTTATTAAGAATGCGCGCTAAGTGGTACAATGCCGGGCCCAAGAGAAGTTGATTATTATTTTGAAGTATTAAAGTATAAGTTTTGAAACAAATGAAACAAGCTTCAAATATGTTTAGAATTAGGAAGTTTAGTTCTTGATGTTTGAAGCATTCAGTAGTAGTTTTATTTGTTTCTTGCTATTAGATTATTCAGCATGTTTAGTTTTATTTGCTTTCAGCATGCTGTTATAGTTTTATTCTTATGAGCATGTTTAGTTTTACATGTTAGTTTTACATGTTTAGTAGCTTTACATGTTTAGTAGTTTTACATGTTTAGTAGCTTTACATGTTTAGTAGCTTTACATGTTTAGTAGCTTTAAATGTTTAGTATGTTTCCTTTATTGGATTATGAGCATGATTAGCTATACATGTTTAGTATTTCGGATAGTATGATTCCTTTGCTATTTATGAGCATGAGTAGCTTTACATGATAGCATTCAGTTTTAGCATGTTTTTATTGATATACATGCATATCGAGTTTTTGTGAGTAGATAGCGCTCACTAAGCTTTATGCTTATAGACTGCACTTCCTCCTACTGCAGATAAAGGAAAGGAAAAGATTTAGCAAGGAAGGTGACAAGGTGGTGGTGATGAAGGTGTGTGATGGCTGGACTATGGGGAGATCAAGAGTTTGCTAAGAAATTGTTAAGACTTTTCTATTTAGAGTTCTTTAGTTTTCTTTAAATGCTATTATGAGTCAAGATTCTAATTAAGTTTATTCCGCATTTGTAGTTGGGTTCTATTGATGGAGTGATATTGTTGTTTGCTATTATTAGGGTAGTTTCCTTCTTTTATTTGTGATATTATACTGCGTGGTTGTGAAGATATATGTTCCGGCCGCCTGTGGCTGAGTATAGCTTGTTTGTATTGATGATATAGTCATCGGTACAAGGGAGACTCTGTCGAAATTTTTCGGTAGAGATTCCTCGTGGTTTTTAATTATACCGGTTAAGTAGAGTTAGTAAATAAGTAACGGTCACTCTTGGAGAGTAGTAGTAGTAGTAAGAAGGGTGGTCTTTACAGTTGGTATCAGAGCGAGGTTACCATTCTCCAGCATCACACACATCAGTGCCGTCTTCAAGTAAGAAAGTATTTAAGTTCTTTCTTTATTGCTTTTCTTTATTATTATTTGCAGTATAGAGTGATTACTTATAAGTGCATAAGTAAGATAAGAGTTTTTTTTGCTGTTTTCTTTCTTCATATACAAATATGTATGTTTAGAAAGGATAGAGAAATGTTTAGAAGTACCTACTCATAGGTGTTGAAAGTCAAGAATCATGTATAAGTAAGATATATCTAGAAAGTATAGTGATAATTTTAAGTTTTCTTGTCCTCTGCCTGACTTGATGGCAAGAAGAGAACGTTCCCGTACCGTTCGTACTGAGAACCAAGATCAGGAGAACGAAAAGCTTAGATTAACTGAGCCCAAATCTCTCTGAAGTTGTTGCCCAACTCCAGAGACAAGTAGTAGAGCAGCAACAAGTGATTGCCAATCTAATGGCCAATCAGAAGCCAGCTCCTCCCACTCCCCCAACCATTAATGTGGAGACCCCAGTGGTGACTGAAGTCCTATCGGTTGCCCTAGAAGTCGCCACAACACCTAGAAGACAAGAAGCATACCTCATCCAGTGGCTGAAGCTGAAACCAGAAAGATTCTCAGGCACGACTGAGCCCTGGGATGCCCAGGCTTGGTTCAAGACATTTGAGAGCACAATGGAGCTTCTTGACTGACCAGAAGTCGAGAAGGTTGATATCATTAAATGTGCCTCTTTCTGCCTATCTGGAGATGCTTGTATGTAGTGGGAGCGAGTTAAGAGTAAGAGAGCAGTCAACCAGATGAGCCGGGTTGACTTCGAGACAGAGTTTTACAAAGAAGTCTTCCGTCAGCGGATCACCAATAAACAGTATAAGGAGCTTATGGAATTCAGACAAGGTGACCTACCAGTAGAAGAAGCGGTTAAAAGATTTAACAGGCTAGCTCACCTTTGCCTATAGTTAGTAAGTACAGTGAAAGAACGAGTCGGACTAATGCTCCTAATGCTGAGACCAGAAATAACACCTAATGTGAGTAGTGAAACTCACCGACCATAGATTGGTGAAGAGCTGGTCAGCAGGGCATTAGTGAGCACTATCTGAACAACATCAAGGTACAACAAACGCAACACAAGCCAGTCAAGATAGAAGACAAGACAGTGGGGAAACAGAGACCCCAGTCAAGTAATCAGAACTAGAAGGACAAAGATAACAAGAAAGACCCAAGCAGGAAGATGTTCAGGTAGTCTGTGAGTATCCATAGGTATTTCCAGAAGAGCTACCTGGACTACCTCCCAACAGAGAAGTGGAGTTTGAAATTGAATTGGTTCCTGGTACCGGTCCAATTTTAAAAGCTTCGTACCGAATGTCTCTAGCAGAGCTAAAAGAGTTACAAGAACAATTTCAGGAGCTACTTGACAAGGGTTTCATCCGCTCTAGTCATTCACCTCGGGGAGCTCCAGAGTTGTTCGTTAAGGAGAAAGACGGATCTATGCGGATGTGCATAGATTTTAGAGCGCTAAGCAAAGTAACAGTTAAGGACAAGTACCCCCTCCCCAGGATCGACGACTTATTTGATCAGTTGAGAGGGGCAACAACGTTCTCAAAGATAGACCTGCGCTCTAGGTACCATCAGTTGAAAGTTAAAGAAAGGGATATACCCAGAACAGCTTTCAGGACCAGATACGGACACTACGAGTTTGTAGTCATGCCTTTTGGTGTGACTAAGGCACCAGCGGTCTTCATGGACTTAATGAACAGAGGTTCTGGTGGTCTGGACTCAAAAGAGATGTTGCGAAATATGTCAGTGCCTGCCTGACATGCCAGTGAGTCAAAGCAGAGCACCAGAGACCAGGAGGAATGTTACAACCTCTTCCAATACCAGAGTGGAAGTGGGAAGACATATCCATGGACTTCATAAAAGGTCTTCCAAGAACTACGAATGGATATGACGCAATATGGGTAGTAGTGGACAGATCGACTAAGTCTGCCCATTTTCTAGCCATCAAGGTGTCCCACTCTATAGAGCAGTTGACACAAATATACGTTAAGGAAGTGATCAGACTTCATGGAGTTCCGAAATCTATTATTTCTGATAGAGATGGACGTTTCACCTCTCACCTTTGGGAGTGTGTTCATAAGACACTAGGCACCAAACTCAAGTTCAGCACAGCCTTCCATCCTCAGACTGATGGACAGATAGAGCGAGTAAATCAGATCCTAGAAGATATGCTCAGGGCTTGTGCACTAGATTTTAAGGGAAGTTGGTGCAAGTATCTGTGCTTAGCTGAATTTGCCTACAACAATAGTTATCAGGCCACTATCAAGATGACACCTTACGAGGTACTGTATGACAGGAAGTGCAGATCACATATTTGCTGGCAAGAAGCGAGTGGAAGAAAAGAAATGGAAGTAGAGCTGGGCATTTAGACTGAGATGATAGATGAGACCACTCAGGCTATCCAGAAGATCAGACAGAAGATTGAGACTGCCCAGAGTAGGCAGAAAAGTTATGCTGACACACGCCGTAGGCCACTTGAGTTCCAAGTAGGGGATTCAGTTTTTCTCAAAGTCGCTCCTATGAAGGGAGTGATGAGATTTGGCAAGAAGGGCAAATTAAGTCCTTGTTATGTAGGACCTTACCTGATCACAGAAAGGATTGGGAAAGTAGCTTACAAGTTGGACTTACCACAAGACATGTCAGCAATACATAATGTATTTCATGTCTCCATGCTAAAGAAGTGTCTCCACGACCCAAGCCAAGTGATTCAGCCTCAGTTAGTGCAGATCCAAGAGGATCTTAGTTATGAGAGCAGACCTACACAGATAGTGGACAGAGCAGTCAAAAGAGTAAGAAATAAAGAAGTACCACTAGTAAAGGTCATCTGGCAGAACCAGAAGCACGAGAAAGTCACTTGGGAGCGTGAGGATAGTATGAGACAAAAAAAATATCTAGAATTATTCTAAGTTCGAGGACGAACTTTTTATAAGGTATGGGGAATTGTAACGACCCAATTTTCCCTATTTCAAGTTCTAAAAGTCCATAAAAATATTTGGAAATACTTTTAAAATATTCTAGAGATTATTAGGAATTTTTAGAGTATTTTTATGAAATTTTTGGAGGTCGTTTGGTATTTTTACAAAACGAAAGAAGTTTTGACACAAAAATTGTCAAAGCCGAGGTTCGAACCGTGGACCTCGGACCTGAACCGAACCTTAACCGAATCCGGCCAGCCAACTGATCTGCGTCCTTTTTGTGAACATATATGGGACGAAATATATTTAAGTAGTAGTTAAGAACAGTTAAAATAAAAGAGAAATTAAACGCTCGGCTGAGGTTTCGAAACCGCGACCAAAGGTTTCGGTCAAACACAGCCAACCAACTGTGCCAGCGGGGTTATGTTAATTAAGGAAAGAACGGATTATATTTAAGGTATAGTTAGTAATAGAAAACCTAGTTATAAAGGGATTAAGTTTTCCCTTTCTCGCCGAAAACCCTATCTGCCTTTTCTTTCTCTCCCGACGCGTGCGACGGCGCTGTGCTTGGGCGAAGACGAAGCCGAGTTAGGGCTCTTCCTCCGGCTCCGGCGAGGGGGTTTTTCTGAGAATCCTTCTCATCCTCGTGACCTCCTCGACGTGGAGAGCACGTAGACGCGAAGAAGGTGCTGTGATTTTGAGTCTCGCCGAACCCTAGCAGCCCTTTCCTTCGGCTGTAAGTTCAAGAAAGCAAGGTGAGTTGCTTCTCACCTGCAGTAGGAGTTGCTCCGAATTTTCGGGTTTCGTTTCCTTGCTTCCGGATCTTGTTGTGCCGAGTAGAAGAATATGCTAGGGTTTCTTCCTTGCTTTGTTGATATGTCATTCTCGATTTTGCTATTGTATCGAATCATATGCTCAATTCTGTTAAGATTGGCTGTATCGAGTTTGATATGTAGCTGTCTTGTGCTGTTAGTTCCCTTATAGCGGGTAGATTGTAGCATTTCTTGCTTATGCTATTAATATCCTTATGCAGTTAAGTAATAGCAAGTTCTGCCTATGTTATTAGCTCTTTATACCATGTAGATTAGAGCATTTCTTGCCAAGAATTTCTGTTTCGAATTCATTGTTAAGCCGAACAGTCCTAATTCCAGCCGGTGGTTGTGTTTTAAGCATGCCCTTAGCTCTTAAATGTTGAATCCGGGTAGGTCTACCTGCTGCCATAAATTCCAGCAAGTTTACTTTCTATTTTGGCCGTGCAAATGGGCATAAACAGCCCTTAATTATTAGTATGCAGTTCTGTTTTTGTTTGCTACCTCCATGAATATGAACAGCCCTGTACGGTTTAGTTTTCCTTGCCACTTAATGAGCATGCACAACTTAGTATACTAGTAAGTTTGGATAGATTATTTGTTACTGTTTTAAGGGCAAGAATAACCTTGTTATAACAGTTCAGAGTTAGTTATTTTGCCCTATTTTACAGCATGTTTAGAAAGCTCAAAGTTGCATTCTTTTGCCTATTTTACAGCATGTATAGAAAGCTCAAAGTTGCATTTCTTTGCTCTATTTTATAGCATGATTAGTAAGTTTAAAGTTGCTTTCTTTGCCCTATTTTATAGCATGATTAGTAAGCTTAAAGTTGCTTTCCTTGCTCTATTTTAAAGCATGATTAGTAAGTTTAAAGTTGCTTTCCTTGCTCTATTTTAAAGCATGATTAGTAAGTTCAAAGTTGCTTTCTTTTGCTCTATTTTATAGCATGATTAGTAAGTTCAAAGTTGCTTTCTTTTGCTCTATTTTATAGCATGATTAGTAAGCTCAAAGTTGTTTTTATTCGCTACTTTAACAAGCATGAACAACTACTCTCTAAGTGTATGCAGTTTTCCTTTTAAAGAATGCAGATCTTTCTTTCTTTGATTTACTTCTGCTGTAGCATGCCTAAAGATTTCAGATTTGTTAAGTATAGTATGCAGACTTTAATAAGCAGATTTTTATAAGTATAGCATGCAGATTTTTAAAGTATCAGTTTAACATGAGCAGTAATGATTCCTATCTTTAGTCTTTTGCTATTGGACTAATATGAGAAGTTATAAGCTAAGAAAGACCAAGACTTTAACTTGATCTCAATTTCAGAAGTTTAAGATCAAAAGCACACACAAGGTGTTTAATATCAAAAGCGCACACAAGGTGTTTGCTTAAATGCCAAGTAAGGGCAAGTATAAAGAAGTTAGTAAGAAAGTATTTTACTTTTTAATGGCATGTACCGGACACAAGTTCCAAGGGATGGGCTCCAAGTTGCCCCTAGGCACATGGCCTAGAAGTATCTTAGTAGTTTCGGGATTAGCTACCTCGATTCTTATTAAGAATGCGCGCTAAGTGGTACAATGTCGGGCCCAAGAGAAGTTGATTATTATTTTGAAGTATTAAAGTATAAGTTTTGAAACAAATGAAACAAGCTTCAAATATGTTTAGAATTAGGAAGTTTAGTTCTTGATGTTTGAAGCATTCAGTAGTAGTTTTATTTGTTTCTTGCTATTAGATTATTCAGCATGTTTAGTTTTATTTGCTTTCAGCATGCTGTTATAGTTTTATTCTTATGAGCATGTTTAGTTTTACATGTTAGTTTTACATGTTTAGTAGCTTTACATGTTTAGTAGTTTTACATGTTTAGTAGCTTTACATGTTTAGTAGCTTTACATGTTTAGTATGTTTCCTTTATTGGATTATGAGCATGATTAGCTATACATGTTTAGTATTTCGGATAGTATGATTCCTTTGCTATTTATGAGCATGAGTAGCTTTACATGATAGCATTCAGTTTTAGCATGTTTTTATTGATATACATGCATATCGAGTTTTTGTGAGTAGATAGCGCTCACTAAGCTTTATGCTTATAGACTGCACTTCCTCCTACTGCAGATAAAGGAAAGGAAAAGATTTAGCAAGGAAGGTGACAAGGTGGTGGTGATGAAGGTGTGTGATGGTTGGACTATGGAGAGATCAAGAGTTTGCTAAGGAATTGTTAAGACTTTTCTATTTAGAGTTCTTTAGTTTTCTTTAAATGCTATTATGAGTCAAGATTGTAATTAAGTTTATTCCGCATTTGTAGTTGGGTTCTATTGATGGAGTGATATTGTTGTTTGCTATTATTAGGGTAGTTTCCTTCTTTTATTTGTGATATTATACTGCGTGGTTGTGAAGATATATGTTCCGGCCGCCTGTGGCTGAGTATAGCTTGTTTGTATTGATGATATAGTCATCGGTACAAGGGAGACTCTGTCGAAATTTTTCGGTAGAGATTCCTCGTGGTTTTTAATTATACCGGTTAAGTAGAGTTAGTAGATAAGTAACGGTCACTCTTGGAGAGTAGTAGTAGTAGTAAGAAGGGTGGTCTTTACAAGATAGATCCTTAGAGACTTTGTAGGCATCTACCATTGATGCCCACAATGTACTCCTTGGAAACGAGTTAAGAGTGTACCTTATGATATCACTATTTTCTACCTTCTGCCCGATTCCGTGGAGGGAGTTGAGGATGTCTTGAATTCGAGCGTGAAGTTGGTTGGCCGTCTCGTCTTCCTGTATTTTCAAATTATACAATTTATTAAACAAGAGACCTATCTTGCTTACCTTAGTATCGGAGGTGCCCTCATGGAGTTCGATCAGCTTCTCCCAGAGCTCCTTTGCTGATGTGAATGGACCAACTCGATTGAGCTCCTCCTTGGTCAGTCCGCACTGGAGGGTGCAAGTCGCTTAGGCATCAGCTTCCACTTTCTTGATTGTGGTTGGTTCTCATTTTTCGCAGGGTGTCGGCTTGCCGTCTTCGTCGGATGGGAGTTGTAGTCCGGTCTTGATTATCATCCACGTAACAAATTGCGTCTTCAGGAAGGTTTCCATTCGCCCCTTCCAATATCCAAAGTCTTCTCCGGAGAAAAGTGGGGGCGAACGGTGCTGAAACCTTCTTGTTGGGGCATTTGTAATATGCAACAACAAAAAGTAAAGAATGTTCCAAGACTAGATCTTGGATTAGTAGTGCGAGAATAATTTAAAAGAAAACGTACTCGAGTGGTGTTGCACCAACTTCAAGCAAAAACCGATTCGAGAAAATAATTAGAGTATAGCTATAAAGCTAAATTCTAATTGACTCCGAAAAATTTGAAAATACCACGAAAATTTGTTTTGAAATGTGGTTGCACCGATTCAAAACGAACCCACTCTGATACCAATTGCTGGATCGAGACGCGCTAGAGGGGGGGTGAATAGCGCTCGTGGCTATTTCGCTTTATGAAATCGTAAATCGTATGAAAAACTAACAGAGTAATAAGCAGCGGAAAATAAAAACAAGCAAACACGGAGACACGAGGAATTACTTCGTTCGGAGCCTATGACGACTCCTACTCGAAGGCCTGTGATCCTTGATCACTTTCCGTGGGCAACAACTATAAGTTCGAATAGAGTACAAGTATTACAATTAAGTACAATTAAAAAAACAATTATACCGACAACAGTATAGTAATCTGAAGATTTTGGAGCTCCGGGTTGTCGGTGTCAAGTCGTAGCACTTCCAGGTCATCTTGTTAGCAGCTAGTTGCAAAGGGATCGCTTGGAATTCGTTGTCTTGAGCTGCTGGTCGAGACCCTCTTAGAAAGGGTGTTCAAGGTGCCTTGAAAGCCATCCAAGGCGCCTCCATGCTGGCCGAGTCACACGCTGAGATAAGGGTTGAACTGGTCGAACCTTATCAGGTTCAAGGCACTTTCTTTGCTCTCTAAGGCGCCTTCATCCACCTGTCCAAGGCGCCTTGAGCTTCCTTCAAGGCGCCTCCAAGCCTGCTTCGCAGCTAGCTCATCTTTTGCACCCGAGGCACCTCCAAGCTCCATGGAGGCTCCTCGAATACTGATCCGAGGCTTAACCTTGTTCTTTCGTACCTGCAAGACATGTTAGATCCAAAACACAAACATATCCTACAAAACAAAAGTTAGCACATATAATATCATAAATATGAAATTTGACAGTCATCGGACTGTCCGGGTCTGACTTCGAATTTCCAACCGGAAATCCTAGGTCGACCAGATGCCTACTGTTCCCCCTACGGGGAACGCGTCCTCACCTACTCCACTCAGGAGATTTACCTGTTGCCAGTGCGATCCTCCAGATGAACTGGACTTTTGTTCGGTGCTCGATGCTTCCGGACTTTCTGCTGGACTTCCGCTTCCCGGCTGGTCCAGTCTTTCACTTGGTTCGCGACACCAGGACTTTCCACCTAGGGTTACCCCCCCCCCCTAGGACTTTCTGAAGCACTCGACCCACCAAGACTTTCCGCATAGGATTACCACCCCCTATGACCTAGGGTTACCACCCCCTAGGGTTTTCACCTTGCCTAACTGCAGCTTGGACTTTTCTCCACCTAGGGTTACCACCCCCTAGGGTTTTCACCTGCCTAACCGCAGTTAAGACTTTCCTGAAACACTCATTCAACATGTTAGATAACAAAGAATCTTAACTTTAAATCTCTTTGCCATTATCAAAACATAGGTTCGATCGTCGGATGCTTCCCGTACCAACAGATTGTAAGGAGATTTTAATTTTAAAGATAACTTTCCTTTTTGGAAATCATCCACATGTTTTAATAGAGAAATTTTAATTTATATATTTCCTTTTATAACCAACCATGAAGGGATAAATTATTAGAGAAATTTTTATTTTAAAATCTCCAGAAACAAATTAGGAAGTTTTAATTCTTGTTAAAACTTTCCTTGTTTGGGATTATGAGGTGGCCGGCCATGTTGTTTTAAGAAAAGGAAATATGTTTTAATTAATTAAATTTTCCTTTTCAAGGTGAAGAATAAGGAAGTTTTTTATTTAAATTTTCCTTATTTACCATGACCAAGGATTATAAAAGAGGGGGTAGGGGTGCCTTCATGGCTAACAATTCTATTCTATTCTCCTCCTCTTTTCCTTGGTGGTGTGGCCGGCCCTTCTAGTTCTCCCTTCTCCTTTTTCTTTCTTCTCCTTGGCTAAAACTCTTCATCCTTTGGAGCTTGGAAGGTGGTCGGATATTGCTTGGAGAAGAAGGAGAGAAAGGAGGCTTTGTTTCTTGCATCCCTTGGAGCTTGGTGGTGGTGGCCGAACCTCTACATCCATGGAGGAGTTTTGGTGGCCGAAACTGTTGGGATTTTCGGGCCGCAAAAACAGCTTTTTGCGTTATGGAAACCCTGAAACCCCAGCCACCGGATCCGTGCGAAGATTAAAATTTCGAAAAACATTACGAGTACGAGTTTCTTACACTAGTTCTAAACTAGATGTACAAGGAGAAGGAATTTTACCCTTGATGCGAAGCCCTTCGCAATCCCGCTAGTCCTCGGTTCGCCGGATCAAGAAAGTGTCAAAGTAGACACTTCTCTATGTGTATCTACACAAGCAAGAGATGGAGAGGCCAAACAAAAGGTGTGCTAGCACCTATGAAGTGTTCGGCCAAGAGAGGAGAGGGAGAAGAAAATCGAGAGCAAGAGGAAGAAGATGGAATGAATGCCTTGAATGAAAAATTCAATCTCATCCACACTATAGGTGGCCGGCCACATAATGGTTTGTAACCCCCATGGAATATCAAGACTCAAGTCTCGTGAACTCCTCCATGTGGTGGCATTTGGTCAAATCAAACTTGACCAAATGAAGAAGCCTTGATGATTTGGAATTGGTCAAGTCAAAGTCAAGTCAAAACTTGACTCTTCATCTTCCTACTTAAGTCAAGTCAAACTTGACCACTTCTCTCCCTTGGTTGATCTAATCTAACCATTGGTTCAAGTCAATTTTAATTTAATGAATCTCTATTCATTGAATTAAATTAATTAAATGAGTTTAAGACCAAATTAGACTCACTTAACACATAAACCAACTTGAGTCCAACTCAATTAGCCTAATTTGGATTACTCTTAATCCAATTTGGTTCATCATATGAACCTAATCATTTAGGTTCATCAAATGAACCTAATCTCCATCTAATTTCCCTTTGTGTGTGACCCTATTGGTTCTTGCAACGTTGGCAATGTTCCTAAACCCATTTAGAAGCATAAGTAATGAGCCGAATCTAGCAACACATCATTACTACCCAAGTTACAAGAATGTTGAGATCCAACATCACCTTGTGACTACTAATTGTGACTCCTCACAATATATGACAAGTGTCCTTCTATCCTAGACATCTAGATTTATCAATATGAGACATAGATCGTGTCATCCTCTAATCAATCTAAATCTTGAACTCCAAATAGACTCACTCGATCAAATGAGCTCAATATCTCATATTGACTCATTTGGGCATGGCCATGCACTTAGTGGTCTCACTCTATCAATAATATCGATGTCACTCCCGTCATATAGGAGGGATAGATACCATCTACATCACTCACATCCCTCTGCATAATTCGTTACATATCCAGTAATCGCCTTTATAGTCCACCCAGTTACGGGTGACGTTTGACGAAACCAAAGTACGTAACTCCTTATGTAGGGATCCATAGTGACTTCAGGTCCAAGGACTAGTAGTCATACTAATAGCCACATGAGAAAGTATATGACACTCATATAATGATCCATGATACTTTCTCATGGCGGGTCATTCAGTATACATTTTCCAATGCATACCCATGTGTCAACTTGATATCTCCATATCCATGACTTGTGAGATCAAGTCATCGAGTTGACCTACATACTAGTCTCGTCGCATTAACATTGTCCCTGAATGTTAATACTCGACTAGGAATGATTAAGAGTTGTAACGTCCACCCTCCTTACTACCATTCCGAGGGCGAACATTACTTATCTACTACTATTAACTTCACTTAACTGGTGTTACTTTCTTACTTGTTAGCGGTACTTAAAACTTATAGAATATAAAATCCAAACATGTAATCATGAAATAGCTGAACATGTGGAACTATGGTTCTTTAAAATTTTCTCAATAAACACACATCACGTAAGAACATATAACATGAATTTCTAATCTTGAAGCAGGCTGTATTACCAAAGCAACCTAAGGCAACTGAAGGAATTTGGCAAATGCAATTCATCTCAACACCCATCTATCAAGTTACAGCAGCTGAGCATGTCCTATTATTACCTGCTAACACTTACAACTAACATGTTAATCTTGATTAAAGGAACGAATCAACATAATAGTACTAACATTCTAATTGAACCACAGAAATAAAAAGTAACTCCAGCAACCAATTAGAAAACACAGCCGCAACTATATAAAGCATTTCTAGAAAGATCTAAACAGGATATTCCAGCAGTACAGAAGAGCACCAATTCTAATAATCCAAAGCCAAACTTTTTGGCACTGTCTAAACAATTCCTTGCCATACGATGAAATCAATTTCAGCAGAATGTAAGCTAGCAGTAGCAAATAAAACAATTCCAGAAATTCTAGACATCTTTTCCACAATACCGTGCAAACAATTCAAGCAAGCAAATCCAGCATTCCAAAATAGTGCATGAAATCTCTAAACCTCACTAGCAGATTTAAGAAATCTATCTATCTAACTTTCCTTAACCACTTAAAGGAAGGATTTAAATAACTTCTTAGCAAACTTTTGATCTCCCCATAGTCCAGCCATCACACACCTTCATCACCACCACCTTGTCGCCTTCCTTTCATATTCTAGCTTTTCCTTTATCTGCAGTAGGAGGAAAAAAAAGAAAAGTATCTATAAGCGAAAATGCTTAGTAAGTACTAATCTATCTCACAAAACTCGCAATGCATAAATATAATGCAAAAGTACTGAAACTGGAATACTAAAGCAATCTGCATGTGATCATGGTATACAGAAAATAAACTGGATACAAGTCATACTCACTAACTTGCAGGATAAAAAGAAATTAATACTATAAGCTTAGAATTTCAGAAACTAACTTTTTATTTATTCTAAGCATGTAACTTGTTCCATTTCTTATATCCTTGTGTTAGAAATTAATCTTTTAATTCCTATCTTTTACTCACTTCTTCTTTCTTTCTTTCTTTCTTAACTTTTCTTTTCTTTGGTTTTCTTTTCTTGGGCCCAGGCTTAATACCATCTCATGCGCGTTCCCTAATAGGTTGGGGTCGCGAGCCACCAATCCTAAAAGAGCAGACCTCGGTCTACCAAAGCCAAGACCTCGGAAATAGTCACCTGGATTTATTTAACGACAAGCTCTTGGATGTCGGGTACTAGCCTCTTATTTTACTTACTTGTTATCTTTCTTATTCTGATATTAAAAATGCCTTGGCATTTAATTAAGCTTTTGGTGTGCTTTTAATCCTAAACCACTTCCAAAAGAAAATAGCTTCAGAAATTCTAAAACATGATAGTAGCATGGAAGGGAAACTAATTCCAGCAATCTAAATCATGGTAACTCAACTGAAATACACAGAAATAGCATGACAACAGCATAGAATTTCTACACAGCAAGTTCTAAAGGAAAACATAGCATATTGTTCTGCATATTACAGTAACTAGCTTGCATATTCAAAAGGGAAACTTAGCATGTCGAATTCTAAAGAATAGCTATCATAGAATGTCTCTTGGTGCAGAAATTCCAAAACATGCTAAATCCGAAATCTTATAAATCTCAAAGGATGTCTATATGCAAACTCAGCAAAGGATCCATAACACAAAACCAACTTGGAGTTTGTCCTAAAGTTTTGGCACAGCTAAAGACCAAAAACAAGGAAACAAACCCTTGACATAAAAATTCAGCATCCTAATGCTTTAGAGGAGGTTTGGCATAGTCACTGTGGCACAATTCAGGGGTCCGAACAGCCATCTTAAAACCCAAATCCATTCTCCCAATTCGGCACAGCATGGAATACAATCCAGCCCTAGCATGAATCAAGTTCGGCACAAGGAAGCCCTAGTTTAAAAACTCAACAAGAAAACCAAGCGTACGGAGCAACTCCTACCGCAGGTGAGTAGTACTTACTTAGGGTTTCTTGCACTTACAACCGGAAAGAAGGAAAGGAAGCTTCTAGGGTTCGGGTAGCTACTTTTCCCGGTGATCCCTTCGTGCTCCCAAGTTCTCCTCTATCGAGACAACCACCCGCGGATGAAAACCAGCCGGAAGGAAGCTTCGCCGGCACCGGAAATTGAAACCCAGCCTTTTCTTCGCCGTCGCCCGAGTAAGAGCAAATCGCCGCGCCGCGCCGCGCGTGAGAGGAGAGGAGATTCGGGAGAAAAAGAAAAATAACCTAATCCCTCCTAACTTAACCTTTTATAACTAGGTCTAACTTTGGGTTCTCATTATAACTCAACTATATTCGCTTCCCTTCTTAATCACAAAACCACCGCAGACCAGTTGGCTGGCTTGGTTCGGTTACAGTCGGGTTCGGCCAGAGGTCTTGGGTTCGAGTCTCACCTTCAACAATTTTTTTTTGTCAAACTTCTTTCTTTTTGTAACCATACTAAACGACCTCCAAAAATTACGTAAAAATACTCTAAAAATTTCTAAAAATCTCTAGAATATTTTAAAAGCGTTTCCAAATATTTTTATGGACCTTTAGGACTTGAAATGGGAAAAATTGGGTCGTTACAATCCCCCATACCTTATAAAAAGTTCGTCCCCGAACTTAGAATAGCTCTGGATACTTTTGTCTCATGCTGTCCTCCCGCTCCCAAGTAACTTCCTCGTGCTTCTGGTTCTGCCAAACGACCTTCACTAGTGGTACTTCTTTGTTTCTCAATCTCTTAACTGCTCTGTCCACTATCTGTGTAGGTCTGCTCTCATAACTAAGATCCTCTTGAATCTGCACTGACTGAGGCTGAATCACTTGGCTCAGGTCATGGAGACACTTCTTTAGCATAGAGACATGAAACACATTGTGTATTGCTGACATGTCTTGTGGTAAGTCCAGCCTGTAAGCTACTTTCCAATCCTCTCTATGATCAGGTAAGGTCCTACGTAGCGAGGACTTAATTTGCCCTTCTTGCCAAATCTCATCACTCCCTTCATAGGAGCGACCTTGAGGAAAACCGAATCTCCTACTTGGAATTCCAATGGCCTACGGCGCATATCAGCATAACTCTTCTTTCTGCTCTGGGCAGTCTCAATTCTCTGTCTGATTTTCTGGATTGCTTGAGTAGTCTCGTCTATCACCTCTGTCTGAATGCCCAACTATGCTTCCATCTCTTTTCTCTCTCCTGCTTCTTGCCAGCATATGGGTGATCTGCATTTCCTGCCATATAGTGCTTCATAAGGTTCCATCTTGATGGTGGCCTGATAGCTATTGTTGTAAGTGAATTCGGCTAAGCACAAATACTTGCACCAACTTCCTTTGAAATCTAGCGCACAAGCTCTGAGCATGTCTTCTAAAATCTGATTCACTCGCTCTGTTTGTCCATCAGTCTGCGGATGGAAAGCTGTGCTGAACTTGAGTTTGGTGCCTAGTGCATTCTGAACGCACTCCCAAAAGTGTGAGGTGAAGCGCCCATCTCTATCAGAAACGATAGATTTAGGAACTCCATGAAGTCTGACTACCTCTTTAACATATAGCTGGGCCAACTGCTCTATGGAGTGGGACACCTTGATGGCTAGGAAATGAGCAGACTTGGTCAATCGGTCTACTATTACCCATATCGCATCATATCCATTGGTGGTTCTTGGAAGACCTGTTATGAAGTCCATGGAAATGTCTTCCCATTTCCATTCTGGTATTGGGAGAGGCTGAAGAACTCCTCCTGGTCTCTGGTGTTCTGCTTTGACTCTCTGACATGTCAACCAGGTATTAACATACTTAGCTACATCTCTTTTGAGTCCTGACCACCAAAACCTCTGTTTCACATCTTGGTACATCTTGGAAGAACCAGGATGCATGGAATATGGTGTACTGTGAGCTTCCTCTAAGATCTTCTTTCTCAGTTCTTCATCATTGGGCATGCAAATGCGACTCCCCTGATAAAGAATTCCGTTGTCTGTTACACTAAACTCTGAGTTGTCTTCTTTTTGTATCCCCTGCTTGATCTTCTGGATGTCCGGATCTTCACTTTGCTTTCTCTGTATCTCCACAAGCAATGTAGACTCTAAGGTCAATGCAGAGAGCTGTCCTTCGATAATTTCAAGTCCAAAATCTGACAACTCCTTCTGCAGTGGCAGGGCTAGTGATGACAAAGACATCAGTGATGCACTAGATTTTCTGCTGAGTGCATCTGCCACTTTGTTAGCTTTGCCTGGGTGGTAGAGAATTTCACAGTCGTAATCTTTGACCAACTCCAGCCACCTACGCTGTCTCATGTTTAAGTCCTTCTGAGTGAAGAAGTACTTAAGACTCTGATGATCTGTGAAAATTCTACACTGGACTCCATACAAATAATGTCGCCAGAGTTTAAGTGCAAAAACTACAACTGCCAGCTCGAGATCATGAGTAGGGTAGTTCTTCTCATAGTCTTTGAGTTGTCTAGAAGCATAAGCTATGACTTTTCCTTCTTGCATGAGTACAGCTCCTAAACCCATCTTGGAAGCATCACTGTAGATGTCGAAACTCTTGTCACTCTGTGGGACTGTCAGAATGGGAGCACTGATCAATCTCTTCTTTAGCTCTTGGAAGCTCTGCTCACATTTATCTGACCATTCGAATCTCTTGTTCTTTCTGGTGAGGGCTGTTAGCGGAGAAGCTATCCTGGAAAAATCCTCCACGAACTTCCTGTAGTACCCTGCTAGACCAAGGAAGCTTCTGATCTCTCTGACATTCTTGGGTCTACTCCAGTTGTTGACCGCTTCCACTTTGGCTGGATCCACTTGAATGCCTTCCTTAGAAATTATGTGACCTAAAAACGCCACCTGATTTAACCAGAACTCACACTTGGAGAATTTAGCATAAAGCTGCTTCTGCTGAAGAGTCTGCAGTACTATCCTCAAGTGCGTGTCATGCTCCTCTGGGGTCCTTGAATAGACCAGAATGTCATCGATGAATACAATGACAAATTTGTCAAGATATTCTCTGAACACTCTGTTCATTAAGTCCATGAAGACCGCAGGTGCATTGGTCACTCCAAAAGGCATAACTACAAACTCGTAGTGTCCATATCTGGTCCTGAACGTCGTTCTGGGTATATCTCTTTCTTTCACCTTCAGCTGATGGTACCCAGAGCGCAGGTCTATCTTTGAGAACACTGTTGCTCCTCTTAACTGATCAAATAAATCATCGATCCTGGGGAGGGGGTACTTGTTCTTGATTGTCACTTGATTCAAGGCTCTGTAGTCTATACACATCCGCATTGTCCAATCTTTCTTCTTGACAAACAACACAGGAGCTCCCCAAGGTGAGTGACTAGGGCGAATAAAGCCTTTGTCCAGTAACTCCTGTAGTTGCTCTTGTAACTCCTTCAGCTCTGCTGGAGACATGCGATACGGAGCTTTTGAAATTGGACCGGTTCCAGGAACCAATTCAATCTCAAATTCCACCTCTCTGTTGGGAGGTAGCCCAGGTAACTCTTCTGGAAATACTTCTGGATACTCGCATACTACCCGAACCTCCTCCTGCTTGGGTCCCTTCTGCTCTTCTGCCTTTACTATATATGCAAGAAAACCTGCACACCCTTTAGCTAACATCTGGTGTGTTGCTAGAGATGAGAGGAGCTTCTGGGTCTTCTTCCTTGGCACTCCTGTGAACTCAAAAGTTGGCTCACCTTCTGGACTAAAAATTACTTTCTTTCTGCGGCAGTCCACTGAGGCACTGTACTTGCTGAGGAAATTCATACCAAAAATAATATCGAAATCCTGCATGGCGAGAACTATCAGATTTACATATAATTCCCTGTCTGCAATTCTAACCAGTACAGCTCGGAGCCACTGATTGGATTCCATGACTTCCCCAGAAGGTAGGGTCGTCAGGAACTTGGAGTTCGTACTCTCTGTAGGCACCTGTAAACTACTGGCAAAAGGTATCGATACAAAAGAATGGGTCACCCAGTGTCAAATAGTACAGTAGCTATGTGCTGGAAAATAACTACTTGACCTGTTACGACCGTGGAGGCACTAGCAACTTCTTCTTTGGTGAGGGAGAATACTCTGGCGCCATCAAAGGCTGGAATTGGTGGAGCTTCTAACCTTCCTCGACGGATATAGGGTCCCTCCAATGCTGCTTCCATATGGTGCAACTGTGCAGGCTGGCCTCCATATTGCAATGGCTGTGGCTGAGGTACTTTGAATTTGTTAGGACACTCTTTAGCCATGTGTCCCTCCTGACCACAGGAGTAACATCCAGTTTTACCCAAAAGGCAGGCTCCTGGGTGGGTTCTCCCACATTTGGAACAAGGAGGGAACTTGGTCTGCTTGTTTGCTGGTCCTCCCTTCTGGCCACCTCCTGTGTTCCACTGCTTCCTTTTACCTTTGCCTTTCCAGTTCTGCTTACTTGACTGTGACTTTTGACTTCCTGCTGTTTTGTCCTCTGTCTTCACTGGCTGATGTTGTGCTCGCTGTGCTTTGATGTTGTTCATGTAATGTTCAGCAATTAATGCTCTACTGATCAATTCTTCGCAAGTCTGAGGCCGATGAGCTCCACTGCTCACATTCAGTGCTATCTGTGGTCTCAGCATTCTGAGCATCAGCCTGACTCGCTCCTTCTCTATACTCACTAGCTCTGGACAGAGACGAGCTAGCCTGTTGAACTTCTTGGCTGCTTCTTCCACTGACAAGTCACCTTGTTTGAACTCTATAAACTCCTCGTAGTGCTTGTTGGTAATCTGCAGGTGGAAGAACTCTTCATAGAACTCTGACTGGAAATCTGCCCAGGTCATCTGATCAGCTGCTCTCTTGGTCTTTATCCTCTCCCACCACATGCGAGCATCCCCAGACAGACAGAAAGAGGCGCACTTGACCTTCTCGACTTCTGGCCAGTCAAGAAGCTCCATAGTGCTCTCTAGTGTTTTAAACCAAGCCTGGGCATCCCAGGGCTCAGTCGTGCCTGAGAAGCTCTCTGGTTTCAGCTTCAGCCACTGTATAAGATAAGCTTCTGGTCTCTGGGGTGCTGTGACGGTTCCCTGAGTGGCTGGTGGAGTCTCAGTTACCACTGGGGTCTCTGCAGTGACAGCTGGAGGAGGGGGAGGAACTGCTGGCTGGTTTGCCATCAGATTGGCAATCACTTGCTGCTGCTCTGCTACTTGCCTATGGAGCTGAGCAACCACTTCAGAAAGGTTGGGCTCAGTTGCTCTAGGCACTTCGTTCCCTTGAGCTGGTTCCTAAGTGTGAGTAGCACGGGGACGTCCTCTTCTTGTCATCTATTTATTCAAGGTAAAGGCTTGATATCTTACTTTAACCCTTCTAATCATACTTAAATATAAATAAAGAAAAGGGAAACTAAATCTTTTATCTTACTTCAGTACTCAAAAAGGAAAGTACTCTATACTGCAGTAAAAATAAGGAAAGCAGAAATAAGAAAGGGATTTAAATACTTTCTTACTTGGAGACGGCAAGGATGATGCTGATGAGTGTGTGATGCTGAAGAATGGGAACTGCTCTGATACCAACTGTAACGTCCACCCTCCTTACTACCATTCCGAGGGCGAACATTACTTATCTACTACTATTAACTTCACTTAACTGGTGTTACTTTCTTACTTGTTAGCGGTACTTAAAACTTATAGAATATAAAATCCAAACATGTAATCATGAAATAGCTGAACATGTGGAACTATGGTTCTTTAAAATTTTCTCAATAAACACACATCACGTAAGAACATATAACATGCATTTCTAATCTTGAAGCAGGCTGTATTACCAAAGCAACCTAAGGCAACTGAAGGAATTTGGCAAATGCAATTCATCTCAACACCCATCTATCAAGTTACAATAGCTGAGCATGTCCTACTATTACCTGCTAACACTTACAACTAACATGTGAATCTTGATTAAAGGAACGAATCAACATAATAGTACTAACATTCTAATTGAACCACAGAAATAAAAAGTAACTCCAGCAACCAATTAGAAAACACAGCCGCAACTATATAAAGCATTTCTAGAAAGATCTAAACAGGATATTCCAGCAGTACAGAAGAGCACCAATTCTAATAATCCAAAGCCAAACTTTTTAGCACTGTCTAAACAATTCCTTGCCATACGATGAAATCAATTTCAGCAGAATGTAAGCTAGCAGTAGCAAATAAAACAATTCCAGAAATTCTAGACATCTTTTCCACAATACCGTGCAAACAATTCAAGCAAGCAAATCCAGCATTCCAAAATAGTGCATGAAATCTCTAAACCTCACTAGCAGATTTAAGAAATCTATCTATCTAACTTTCCTTAACCACTTAAAGGAAGGATTTAAATAACTTCTTAGCAAACTTTTGATCTCCACATAGTCCAACCATCACACACCTTCATCACCACCACCTTGTCGCCTTCCTTTCATATTCTAGCTTTTCCTTTATCTGCAGTAGGAGGAAAAAAAAGAAAAGTATCTATAAGCGAAAACGCTTAGTAAGTACTAATCTATCTCACAAAACTCGCAATGCATAAATATAATGCAAAAGTACTGAAACTGGAATACTAAAGCAATCTGCATGTGATCATAGTATACAGAAAATAAACTGGATACAAGGCATACTCACTAACTAGCAGGATAAAAAGAAATTAATACTATAAGCTTAGAATTTCAGAAACTAACTTTTTATTTATTCTAAGCATGTAACTTGTTCCATTTCTTATATCCTTGTGTTAGAAATTAATCTTTTAATTCCTATCTTTTACTCACTTCTTCTTTCTTTCTTTCTTTCTTTCTTTCTTTCTTAACTTTTCTTTTCTTTGGTTTTCTTTTCTTGGGCCCAGGCTTAGTACCATCTCATGCGCGTTCCCTAATAGGTTGGGGTCGCGAGCCACCAATCCTAAAAGAGCAGACCTCGGTCTACCAGGGCCAAGACCTCGGAAATGGTCACCTGGATTTGTTTAACGACAAGCTCTTGGATGTCGGGTACTAGCCTCTTGTTTTACTTACTTGTTATCTTTCTTATTCTGATATTAAAAATGCCTTGGCATTTAATTAAGCTTTTGGTGTGCTTTTAATCCTAAACCACTTCCAAAAGAAAATAGCTTCAGAAATTCTAAAACATGATAGTAGCATGGAAGGGAAACTAATTCCAGCAACCTAAATCATGGTAACTCAACTGAAATACACAGAAATAGCATGACAACAGCATAGAATTTCTACACAGCAAGTTCTAAAGGAAAACATAGCATATTGTTCTGCATATTACAGTAACTAGCTTGCATATTCAAAAGGGAAACTTAGCATGTCGAATTCTAAAGAATAGCTATCATAGAATGTCTCTTGGTGCAGAAATTCCAAAACATGCTAAATCCGAAATCTTATAAATCTCAAAGGATGTCTATATGCAAACTCAGCAAAGGATCCATAACACAAAACCAACTTGGAGTTTGTCCTAAAGTTTTGGCACAGCTAAAGACCAAAAACAAGGAAACAAACCCTTGACATAAAAATTCAGCATCCTAATGCTTTAGAGGAGGTTTGGCATAGTCACTGTGGCACAATTCAGGGGTCCGAACAGCCATCTTAAAACCCAAATCCATTCTCCCAATTCGGCACAGCATGGAATACAATCCAGCCCTAGCATGAATCAAGTTCGGCACAAGGAAGCCCTAGTTTAAAAACTCAACAAGAAAACCAAGCGTACGGAGCAACTCCTACCGCAGGTGAGTAGTACTTACTTAGGGTTTCTTGCACTTACAACCGGAAAGAAGGAAAGGAAGCTTCTAGGGTTCGGGTAGCTACTTTTCCCGGTGATCCCTTCGTGCTCCCAAGTTCTCCTCTATCGAGACAACCACCCGCGGATGAAAACCAGCCGGAAGGAAGCTTCGCCGGCACCGGAAATTGAAACCCAGCCTTTTCTTCGCCGTCGCCCGTGCAAGAGCAAATCGCCGCGCCGCACCGCGCGTGAGAGGAGAGGAGATTCGGGAGAAAAAGAAAAATAACCTAATCCCTCCTAACTTAACCTTTTATAACTAGGTCTAACTTTGGGTTCTCATTATAACTCAACTATATTCGCTTCCCTTCTTAATCACAAAACCACCGCAGACCAGTTGGCTGGCTTGGTTCGGTTACAGTCGGGTTCGGCCAGAGGTCTTGGGTTCGAGTCTCACCTTCAACAATTTTTTTTTGTCAAACTTCTTTCTTTTTGTAACCATACTAAACGACCTCCAAAAATTACGTAAAAATACTCTAAAAATTCCTAAAAATCTCTAGAATATTTTAAAAGCGTTTCCAAATATTTTTATGGACCTTTAGGACTTGAAATGGGAAAAATTGGGTCGTTACAAGAGTAGTGTTCCCTATATCATCTCACTATCGGTTCAACGAACCGATTGATATAGATAAGAACCCTCTACTCAAGGACGCTATTTTACTTAGTTATTTGGCACCAATACGAGTAAGTATAATAAGCAAAAACAAATGTCTTTATTTATATATACATGAATATGATACAATGAGTTCATACAATAATCATCAAATGATTGGCTCTAGGGTTCTAACTAACAATCTCCCACTAGCACTAGTGCCAATCAGTGTAGGCTCTAAGCCCCAATGACCTAGTGTGACCATCATGCTTTCTCTGTGCCAAAGCCTTGGTCAAGGGATCTGCAATGTTAGCCTCTGTGGGTACTCTGCAAATCTTCACATCTCCTCTGTCGATAATCTCTCGAATGAGATGGAAGCGTCGTAGTATGTGTTTGGTCCGCTGGTGTGAGCGAGGTTCCTTCGCCTGTGCTATAGCTCCATTGTTGTCACAATAGAGCTCAATAGGGTCAGCAATGCTAGGAATTATCCCAAGTTCAGTGATGAACTTGCGGATCCAAACTGCCTCCTTTGTTGCTTCTAATGCAGCAATATACTCAGCCTCTGTCGTAGAATCAGCTACTATGTCCTGCTTTGAACTCTTCCAGCTCACAGCACCACCATTTATGCAAAACACGAAACCTGACTGCGATCGATAATCATCCTGGTCGGTCTGGAAGCTGGCATCACTGTAACCCTTTATAGCTAGCTCGTAATCGCCTCCATATATCAAGAAATATTCTTTAATCCTTATCAAGTACTTAAGAATATTCTTGACCGCTATCCAGTGACTTTCACCTGGATCTGACTGGTATCTTCTCGTTATGCTCAAAGCATGCGAGACATCAAGACGAGTACATAGCATGGAGTACATGATAGATCCTATGGCTGAGGCATAAGGGATCTGATCCATGCGGTCTCTCTCCTCTCTAGAAGACGGACCTTGAGTCTTCGAAAGACTCTCACCATGTGACATCGGCAGAAATCCCTTCTTGGAGTTCTGCATGGCAAACCGAAGGAGTACCTTGTCAATGTATGTACTCTGACTTAGGCCAAGCAACCTCTTAGATCTATCTCTATAGATCTGTATGCCAAGAATGCGGGTCGCATCACCTAAGTCCTTCATTGAGAAACAAGTCCCTAGCCAAGACTTTACAGACTGTAGCAAAGGGATGTCATTCCCAATGAGTAGTATGCCATCCACATACAATATAAGGAAGACAACTGTGTTCTCTATAACCTTCTTGTAGATACAAGGCTCATCTTCATTCTTGATGAAACCAAACTGTTTGATTGCATCATCGAATCGAAGATTCCAGCTCCGAGAAGCTTGCTTTAGTCCATAAATGGGCCTATGCAGCTTGCATACTCTGCTAGTATGCTGTGGATCTACAAAACCCTCAGGTTGTGTCATGTACACATCCTCGAGTAGGTTTCCATTCAGAAACACGGTTTTGACATTCATCTTCCATATCTCATAGTCATGGTATGCTGCAATAGCAAGCATGATCCGAATGGACTTAAACATCGCTACTGGAGAAAAGGTTTCATCATAGTCAATACCATGAATTTGCTTGAAACCTTTAGCTACCAAGTGACCCTTATAAATAAGTCCATCCATGTCAGTCTTTCTCTTAAAGACCCACTTGCACCCAATGGGTTTTACCCCTTCAGGTGGATCAACCAAAGTCCATACTTGGTTAGTGTACATAGATTCCATCTCGGATCTCATGGCTTCTAGCCATTTCTCGAAATCTGGTCTCATCGCAGCTTCCTGATAGGTGGTGGGCTCATCCTCTATGAGCACAATGTCATCATGGTCAGACAAGAGAAATGAGTATCTCTCAGGCTGACGACGTACCCTATCAGACCTGCGAAGAGGTATGTCTACTTGAACTGGTTGTTGTTCCTCAACTCTTTGTGGAACAACATCATCCACAACATTTTGTGGTTCCAGTTCAACTTCCATCGAGGCTTCAGTGCTATGGTCCGCATCTTGAACTTCTTCAAGATTGAACGTACTCCCACTAGTCTTTCTAGAAACAAAGTCTCTTTCTAGAAAGACCCTAGTCTTTGCCACAACTACCTTGTGCTGACTGGGAATGTAGAAGTAATATCCCTTAGTTTCCTTGGGATATCCAATAAAGTAGCACTTGTCAGATTTGAGTCCTAATTTGTCTGAGACTTGACGTCGAACGTAAGCCTCACAATCCCAAATCCTCATGAAAGACACCTGGACATCTCTCCCAGTCCATATCCTATATGGTGTCTTTATCACAGCCTTGGATGGAACTCGGTTGAGTATAAAAGCTGCCGTGTCTAGAGCATAGCCCTAAAGAAATGTAGGAAGATCTGTGTGACTCATCATTGACCGTACCATATCTAATAGGGCACGGTTCCTCCTTTCGGATACACCATTCCACTTTGGTGTTCCAAGAGGAGTGAGTTGGGATAGAATCCCACACTCAGCTAGATAGTCACGAAACTCATGGCTAAGGTATTCTCCACCTCGATCTGATCGAAGTATCTTAATACTCTTGCCAAGCTGGTTTTGTACTTCATTCTTGAATTCTTTGAACTTTTCAAAGGATTCAGACTTATGGGTCATCAAGTACACATAATCATATCTACTGAAGTCATCAGTAAATGTAATGAAGTATCTATAACTACCTCTAGCTGCGACATTGAAAGGGCCACATACATCACTATGTATAAAATCTAACAAGTCAGTTGCTCTCTCACTGTGCCCACTAACGGGAATCTTGGTCATCTTGCCTAGTAGGCATGACTCGCACGTCTCATAAGATTCAAAATCAAATGAGTCCAGCAAATCATCCTTATGGAGCTGGGATAAGCGCTTGTCATTTATATGACCTAAGCGACAGTGCCAGAGATAAGTTTAGTTCATGTTATTTGACTTGAACCTCTTGGTATTTATGTTATAGATAGGGCTTTCAAGGTCTAGAATGTAGAGTTCGTTCATCAGAGGTGCACTACAATATAACATATCTTTTAAATAAACAGAACAACATTTGTCATTTATTATAAAAGAGAAACCTTTCTTGTCCAAACAAGAAACTGAAATTATGTTCTTAGTTAAAGCACGCACATAACAACATTCATCTAATTCTAATACAAGCCTAGAGGGCAGAGATAGATGATAAGTTCCTACAGCAATAGCAGCAACCCGTGCTCCATTGCCTACTCGTAGGTCCACCTCGCCCTTCGTCAATGCCCTACTATTTCTCAACGCCTGCACATTAGTACAAATGTGAGGAGCACATCCGGTATCTAATACCCATGATGAAGAAATAGATAGATTGACTTCTATAAAATATATACCTGAAGTGGAAGTCTCACTTCACTTCTTCTTAAGATCTTCCAGGTACACCTTGCAGTTCCTCTTCCAGTGTTCGGTCTGACCGCAGTGGAAACAGGTAGCATCCTTGGCGACCCCTCCTTTAGGCTTCAGTGTCTTGCCTTTACCTTTGGCTTGGGATTTTCCCTTGCCTTTGGGCTTTCCCTTGCCCTTATGTTTCTGAACCATCAGAACAGAGTTGGGCTTAACCTTCTTAAGGTTGAGCTCAGCAGTTCTTAACATACTAAGCAGCTCGGGCAGTGGCTTGTCAATTTAATTCATGTTATAATTTAGAACAAATTGACTATAGCTATCTGGCAAGGACTGCAAGATCAGGTCAGTGGCCAGCTCTTGGCCAAGTGGGAACCCCAACCTCTGTAGGTTTTCTATGTACCCAATCATCTTGAGTACATATGGACCTACGGCAGCCCCATCTGACATCTTGCACTGAAATAGTGCCCTTAAGATCTCAAATCTCTCGTGTCGCGCTTGTCCTTGATATAGTTGACGAAGATGTTCAACCATATCGTAAGCGCCCATCAACTAGTGTTGCTTCTAAAGCTCAGAGTTCATGGTTGCGAGCATTATACATGATACATCTAATGCGTCATCTTGATGCTTCTTGTAAGCATCTTTGTTTGCTCGCGTGGCATTGGCAGGAGGAGCCTCCGGAATGGGCTGCTCCAGAACGTACAGTTTACGTTCTTGGGTGAGAACTATTCTCAGATTCCTGTACCAGTCCAGGAAACTTGCTCCGTTGAGCTTGTCCTTGTCAAGGACAGAACGCAGAGAGAAGGTGTTCGTGTTTGACGTCATGGTTATCTACAACAGAAAAATGCAGAAAATAAATAAACATCATATTCAAGTAATCATTTAATTAGGCCTTTAATTAAATGATGCTCCCACTGAATTCTATAATTCATGTGGGACAAGATCCACATCATACTAACCCTTGAGTTAGCTTTGGCTAATACGCCCAAGATTTAGTATGATCGGTAGGTAACGATTTACCAATTACATCTCTATGCAACTCTTGTTTATAGGATCATTATCCGCAGTTATATTAAAACTTGAGTTAGTTTTGGCTAATACGCCCAAGAATTAATATAAATATGATTTATGCCCTATCTTTCCAACCATTGGAAGAATGCCTACAGTTAAACTCGATTTAACTAGTTGTACTCAATCAAATTGAGTCTCTACTCACCCATGCGTTGATAGGCGAGACCAAGATTGTCCCTCCGTACCCTACCAAGATAATATGTGTTGCTCTGCTTTGGCAGGTTCAACAACACATGTGATTGAGGTAGTGATAGGTATCATGGCATGGTAGGCATTTTAGAGTTGACGTGATTGAGATCTAATCTAATCGTAGGGTGCATCTTGTACACGATTTACAACACGCACAATCACATGACGGCACGCAGGCCGTATTATGAATTACAACACAAATATACTAATCAAATTGGGTATTTTTGGACCATGACCATCAAAAATTATATATAATTTTAAATTATGTAATTTCCATAATTTTCTGTAATTTTAATACTATTTTTTACAATTTTTATGAGTAAAAATTCCCGGCGGTCCTGATTAGCGGTTTTCGGGCGCAATCGCGGAACGAATCCCCTTGCCGGGTCAGGTGCAGCGCCCCTACCCACGATATAACCATCGCGAGTGTTCCTAAGCAATCCTACAGTGCCTTAGTCCGCTGTCCCAAAAGGATTTGGGGCGAAACCTTGCCGTTTCGGAAAAATCTTCTCGGTAGCCGAAGCCTACAAGTGTCGAAACACTTGTGCTTCGCTTCTACGAGAAAAATACCCAAAAAAACCATAAAAACCATAAAATTATAGAATGTTACAGAACTGATATTTTTCTTAAAAATATAAATTCAACTCGTACAAGACTTCGCACGTGGCTCTGATACCACTGTTGGGATTTTCAGGCCACAAAAACCACTTTTTGCGTTGCGGAAACCCTGAAATCCCAGCCACCGGTTCCGTGCGAAGATTAAAATTTCGAAAAACATTACGAGTACAAGTTTCTTAAACTAGTTCTAAACTAGATCTACAAGGAGAAGGAATTTTACCCTTGATGCGAAGCCCATCGCAATCCCGCTAGTCCTCGGTTCGCCGGATCTCGAAAGTGTCAAAGTAGACACTTCTCTATGTGTATCCACACAAGCAAGAGATGGAGAGGCCAAACAAAAGGTGTGCTAGTGTGAGATCTTGGAAAATTTAAATAAATAGGGTTATTTCAGAAATAGCCTTATAGAATTTTTCCGGAATTTTTAGAAATATTCTAGGAATTTTTCGGAGCTCGTACGACGGATTTTGAGGGGATTAATTTCGGGTACAGATTAAGCCTGTTTGGGATACCCATTTAAAAGAGGAAATGTTTTAATTATAAATTCTTTTCTTTTCCTTACCCAAACCCATCGCCGAACCCTATTCACCCGAACCTTCTCCTCCCTCCCGATTCTCTCTTCTCCCCTTCCTTTGTTCTCTCTCGCGGACGACTCAGCGCCGAGATCAGGGGAGCTTATCGCCGGAGCTTGCCGGAGACCAAACCAGGAGGCTCGAAGCATCCTGATCTACTCTACTCAAGTCTTCGGCTGAGGAGTCTGCTCCGGTGGTGCCTGCGGCCGAACGGTGATTCCTTGGTGGCTAGGGCATGGTGAGAAGCAAGATTCACGTCGTCTCTCAATTAATTGAACTCTCTTTTCCTCTCCTCGCACTGCTCACAGTGCGATCCATCTCTTCCTTGGCCGGATCTGGATCGAGCCGTGCCACCCGATCGCCGGCGTGGAAGCGGCGATTAGGGCTTCAAAGGTAAGCAATCGAACCTTCTGTTGCGTTCTTGTTTCAATCCATACCTTAGATCCATCGTCGGAGCTTTGCCCTTTGGATCTTTGGTGCTAGATTTTTACCCTATCAGATCTTGATCCTCATTCTTTTTGTGGCTGAATTAGGTCACAGATTGGAGGGGTTCCGTGGGGTTGATTCTAGTAGGTGATGAGGTTCTGTTATGTGGTGTTTCCTTGCCGGCAGCACACAAAACCAGCATCAACAGTAGCTTGATTGAGGTATGTGTATGAGTAATTGATACGTGATGTATTGGTTTAGGGTTAAATTGTATTACTATATGAATTAGGTTTATGTGTTGATAGGATTTCCTAATCTAATGGGTGATTAGGGATTAGGTAACTAATCCTAATCGACCATTGGATTTAGTTAAGTAAGTTATGATTATGTTGATTAGGGTTTTTCCCTAATTTAGTTTTAGGAATTTTATTTAGCTATTTCATTTGAATTTAGCTAAATAAAATGTACATGTGTTTGTTGACGCAGGACTCTGATTCGAGATAGACGTCTCGACGTTGGATTTGGCGTGATACTATACTTGTGAGGATTTCTAGATATCGTTTTCTGTATTCGCTTTTATACGTATACTTGTGATGTGGGTTTGTATTGGGGACTTTATATCGAACATTCGGGTTTGTTACTTTGTTTTCCGCAGCGAATATTTCATTACTTCGTGGATTTCGTTTCTTCGTTGTAGTGGAGAAGGATGTGTACATATATCTTCGTTGATTTCTATATCATCTTTTCTTTATATAACTGCGTGGATTGTTCATATTATATCTGTGTAGAAATGTTGAATATAACGCGTGGATTGTTTACTATTTGTGTGTATTGTTCCGGCCGAGTGTGGCCGAGTATAGATATATGTATACTGAGATTCATATTGTCACCCGTACAGGGGAGATGCTGCCGAAATTTCTTCGGACAGGGACTACCTGGGGCGTGACAATTTATTTGGTATCAGAGCAAAGTTTTGCGATACCTACTTGTCGGGTTTCGGATTTACGATACTTACTTTCGTGAGCATTTCTCGGTATTTTGGATTTGGACAGATTTCCGTCGATTTTATCGTTTCGGGATTCCGAGGTATTTTGACGAGATTCTATTGGATGTATTTGGGGCTAAGCAGTGACAGGACATCTCCAGACGACAAATAGGTAAATTAGGTAATTTTTCAGTTCTTATACCTGTAGTGATATCTGGGTAACATTTTCTTTACAGATATGCCACCTACACGTGTACCGGCACCGAGACGGGGGCGGCCACGTAAGAGGTCGTTAGACTCTCCTGAGACAGAGTCTTCAGAGAGGTCTGTTAGGGTTGAGCCTGTCCGTCAGGGGAAGACTCCTCAGGTCATTGTGGGTACGGGTGCTTATCAGACCCCGATAGCTCCGACTTCCGAGGTACCTACCTCGACAGTACCACCAGTGGTACCATCGTCGGCATATTCAGCACCTCCCTCAGCAGTAGTACCCGCAGTATACCCGGCATCCCCTCTAGCCGTGCCTGCTACTACGTACTTGGCACCCCAGATACCTGCGCCGGTTACTGCATACCCGGCACCCGCACCAGCAGTACCGGTTACTCCTTATCCGGTACCGCCCACCGTACCTCCAGTCGCCCCTACTTATGCCTACTCAGCAGTTCCACCAGCAATACCCACCCCAGGTTATACGGCAGCACCAGTGGTACCTCTTCCGACCTATCCCTCAGTACCACCCATAGGACCAGCTCCAGTGGTTCTACCTAGTTCCGCAGCGATTCCTACTGATATAGTTGCGGCACGAGCACGGATCCCAGCCTTAGCCGAGTCGATGAAGAGTCGATTCACATTGTTCCGTGGGGAGACTGATCCGAGCATAGCTCAGTCTTGGATAGAGACTATGGAGCGGACATTCTTTTATATGGCCTGCTCCGAGTGGGAGAAGGCCGAGCTGGCTGCTTACCACCTGCGAGATGGAGCAGAGGTCTAGGCGACCAGTATATTACCTGGACGAGATTTAGGGAGGCATTCGAGAGTCAGTATTTTCCCCGAGCATATCAGATGACTCTTCGGTAGGATTTTCTTAGTCCGCGGCAGAATAACCGCTCAGTGATGGAGTAAGCTTCAGTTTGTCCAGGGATTGGACGGGCATCTTCAGCTGAAGATTTCTGGTTTTAGTACTTCATCATACACCGAGACACTGGATAGAGCTCTCATGATTGAGTCTACTCATCGGAGAGTGAATGCAAATAAGAAGAGGAAGCAGACTGATCGGACTTCCGGACAGAGCCAGCAGCCACAGATTACTGGACAACAGCAGAGCAGTCACACTCAGATGGGTCAGGGTACTTCTGGGGCATCTGGCCGACCCCAGAAGTCAGGACGATCTTCATCTGGACGTTCCCGGTCTACTCAGCGGAATCAGAAATAGTCCACCGATGATCCTCACTGTACCCGATGCGGATCCCGAGATCACATGGTTTCTGCTTGCTCCTTGGGATAGTCAGTTTGCTATTATTGCAAACTGCCTGGCCACGTCATCCGAGACTGTTCGCTGAAGACTCAGCATGTAGCTTCCGGAGTTTCTGTTGTGGGAGGACAGTTTGGTCAGTCCGAGACTCGGTGAGGAGGGCCGAAAGCCCAATCTTCGCATAGTCAGTAGAGGACAGCTCCCCCTGCAACAGCTGCTTAAGGCATGCACGGGCAGGAGCATTCCAGTGTCCTTGTGGAGAACCATATGGTATTCCACCTTAGTGTTCTCCTGTACTATTCGTCAGGAAGAAGGATGGTACTCTGAGGTTGTGCATCGATTATAGGCAGCTGAATGCAGTGACTATCAGAAATAAGTACCCCTTGCCACGGATTGAGGATTTATTTGATCAGTTCAGAGATACATCAGTGTATTCTAAGATTGATCTGCGGTCTTGATATCATCAGCTGAGAGTCAAAGATTCTGATATTCAGAAGACAGCTTTCCGTACCAGATACGGACATTATGAGTTTTTAGTAATGCCATTTGGGCTTACCAATGCTCCTGCAGTATTCATGGATCTGATGAACCGTATCTTTCTGGAGTATCTAGATCAGTTTTTGATTGTGTTTATCGATGATATATTGATATATTCACGTTCCGAGGGGGAACATGCGTAGCACCTTCGCATAGTCTTGGAGACTCTTCGACGACATCATCTGTATGAGAAGTTCAGCAAATGTGCATTTTAGCTATTCTTAGTTGGTTTTCTGGGACATGTGGTGTCTAGCAGAGGTATTTCAGTAGATCCACAGAAGATCGAGGCTATCACTAGCTGGGAGCCGCCGAAGTCAATCCAGGAGATCCGCAGTTTCTTGGGCTTGGCTGGATATTACCGACGATTCGTTGAGGGTTTCTCCAGTATTGCTATGCCGTTGACACGTCTGACCAGGAAAGGCGTGAAGTTCACGTGGTCAGAGGCTTGCGAGACCAGCTTTCAGGAGCTGAAGCGGAAATTAGTTTCAGCACCAGTTTTGATTTTTACCTTCTGGTGATGATGGATTCATACTTTACACAGACGCATCTCTTCAGGGCTTGGGCGATGTTTTGATGCAGCACGGTAGGGTAGTCTCCTATGCTTCTCGTCAATTGAAGGAGCATGAGAAGAACTACCCAGTACATGATTTAGAGCTAGCCGCTATTATCTTTGCTTTGAAGATTTGGCGACATCATCTTTATGGTATTACTTTTGAGATTCTTACTGATTATAAGAGTCTCAAATATAGTTTCACACAGAAGGAACTCAATCTCCGACAGAGGAGATGGATGGAGTTCCTGAAGGATTATGATTGTACTATTAGCTACCATCCGGGTAAAGCTAATGTGGTTCCTGATGCACTTAGCAGGAAGTCCAGAGGGACTTTAGCTTGTCACCGAGTTTTAGTCACGGACTTGATTCAGGGATTCTCCGAGTTGGGCCTCGAGGAGCAGGGACGAACAGAGCAGGGTATTCTTGTTACCATGGTTGCTCAGTCGTCGATCAGGATAAGGATTCGAGAGGCCCAGGCCGGAGATCAGCATTTACAGTTTATTGGCAGCCAGATAGCTTCCGGACAGTAGACCGATTTTGCACGAGATGACGAGGGTATTGTTTATTTTCGAGGCAGATTATGTGTGCCTCAGTCTCACCCGGTCATGGAGGAGTTACTTCAGGAGGCTCATCGTTCTAGATTTGCTATCCACCCAGGTGGGACTCGTATGTATCGCGATTTGAGACGTTCCTATTGGTGGAACGGCATGAAGAAAGACATCGCAGATTTTGTAGCTAGATGTCTTGTCTGTCAGCAGGTGAAGGTTGAGCACCAGAGACCTGCTGGTTTACTTCAGAGGATCCCTATTCCAGAGAGGAAGTGGGAGCATATTACTATGGATTTTGTGGTAGGACTGCCTTGGACTCGACGAGGCCATGATGCGATTTGGGTAATCGTTGATCGATTAACCAAATCCGCACATTTCTTAGCGATCCGGAAGACTGATTCTCTGGATCGATTAGAAGAGTTATACTGTCGTGAGATTATTAGATTACATGGTGTTCCTTTGAGCATCATATCAGATAGAGACCCACGGTTCACGTCCTGATTCTGGCAGAGAGTCTGCAGCAGGCCTTGGGCACACAGCTTCGTTTCAGTACGGCATTCCATCCGCAGACAGATGGACAGTCAGAGCGGACTATTCAGACTTTGGAGGACTTGTTGAGGTCTTGTGTCATGGACTTCGGAGGCATTTGGGAGGACCACCTGCCCTTGGTGGAGTTCGCCTACAACAACAGCTATCATTCGGCTATCCAGATGGCACCGTTTGAGGCGTTGTATGGTAGACCTTGTCGGACACCGACCCTTTGGGAGGAGGTTGGTGAGGCTCAGCTGTTAGGACCTCAGAGAGCTCAGCAGGAGGCAGAGTTGGTTCGTACTATTAGGCGGAGGATGTCTGAGGCTCAGGACCGTCAGAAGAGTTATACTGATCGGCGACGGAGACCCCTGGAGTTCTCTACTGGTGATCATGTGTTTTTGAGAGTTTCACCCACGAAAGGGGTGAAGAGATTTGGTCTTCGAGGTAAGTTAGCACCATGATATATTGGGTCATTCCAGATCTTGGAGAGGATTAGAGCAGTAGCTTACCGTCTGGCGCTACCACCATCTCTAGCTGGCATTCACGATGTATTCCATGTATCTATGCTGAGGAGATACGTATCCGATCCGGCACATGTTCTGTCAGATGTATCAGTTCCTATTCAGCCCGACGTCACTTATGAGGAGGTTCCGGTACAGATTCTGGACCATAGGGAGCGTCAGCTGCGAAAACAAGACGGTCCGGCTGGTTAAAGTCGGATGGCAGTATCATTCTGACGAGGAGTCTACGTGGGATCTAGAGGATACGATCCGAGCTCGATACCCTCATCTTTTTACTTGAGGTCTGTGGGTTAGAGTTTCTTTCGGCATTTATACTGTTTGGTTATATTCTAGTGTTTGCTATTAGTTATAGTGAAATTTGGGGACCAAATTTTTATTAGTAGGGGAGGATGTGAGATCTCGAAAAATTTAAATAAATAGGGTTATTTCAGAAATAGCCTTATAGAATTTTTCCGAAATTTTTAGAAATTTTCTAGGAATTTTTCAGAGCTCGTACGACGGATTTTGAGGGGATTAATTTCGGGTACGGATTAAGCCTGTTTGGGATACCCATTTAAAAGAGGAAATGTTTTAATTATAAATTCTTTTCTTTTCCTTACCCAAACCCATCGCCGAACCCTATTCACCCAAACCTTCTCCTCCCTCCCGATTCTCTCTTCTTCCCTTCCGTTGTTCCCTCTCGCGGACGACTTAGCGCCGAGATCAGGGGAGCTTATCACCGAAGCTTGCCGGAGACCAAACCAGGAGGCTCGAAGCATCCTGATCTACTCTACTCAAGTCTTCGGCTGAGGAGTCTGCTCCGGTGGTGCCTGCGGCCGAACGGTGATTCCTTGGTGGCTAGGGCACGGGGAGAAGCCAGATTCACGTCGTCTCTCAATTAATTGACCTCTCTTTTCCTCTACTCGCATTGCTCACAGTACGATCCATCTCTTCCTTGGCGGGATCTGGATCGAGCCGTGCCACCCGATCGCCGGCGTGGAAGGGGCGATTTGGGCTTCAAAGGTAAGCAATCGAACCTTCTGTTGCGTTCTTGTTTCAATCCATGCCTTAGATCCATCGCCGGAGCTTTGCCCTTTGGATCTTTGGTGCTAGATTTTTACCCTATCATATCTTGATCCTCATTCTTTTTGTGGCTGAATTAGGTCACAGATTGGAGGGGTTCCATGAGGTTGATTCTAGTAGGTGATGAGGTTCTGTTATGTGGTGTTTCCTTGCCGGCAGCACACAAAACCAGCATCAACAGTAGGTTGATTGAGGTATGTGTAGGAGTAATTGATACGTGATGTATTGGTTTAGGGTTAAATTGTATTATTATATGAATTATGTTTATGTGTTGATAGGATTTCCTAATCTAATGGGTGATTAGGGATTAGGTAACTAATCCTAATCGACCATTGGATTTAGTTAAGTAAGTTGTGATTATGTTGATTAGGGTTTTTCCCTAATTTAGTTTTAGGAATTTTATTTAGCTATTTCATTTGAATTTAGCTAAATAAAATGTACATGTGTTTGTTGACGCAGGACTCTGATTCGAGACAGACGTCTCGACGTTGGATTTGGCGTGATACTGTACCTTCTATTTGAGGCGTGTACCCTTTGACTTATCTTTTGATACTGTCTTATGATATGTATAGTTTATATATAATTACTAGTGGTAGATGGTAGATTATCTCTTACCTGGTCTTAGCTTAGTTGATACCTATCACATGCTTCTTCTGTTAGTTGCTTTACCTTAGAACTGGATACTTTTATCTTTTGCCATGTGTATATATGTTTATGGAGATGGATAGGTATATTTATTGTTACTTTCCACTGGACTAGTTGCTGTAGGTACTTGTTATATGTTGTTGGATTTATGTTGCTTATATCTCTGTTATATATGCGTTTACCTTTTTGGCACCTACGGAGGAGGATATGTTCAGGTATGACATACTGTAGCCGCACGCACCATATTGCATGATTGCATGCTGGGTGATTGACAACTCCATTATTGTTGAGCTCGTTGGCCGGCTACATGAGGGCCTGCACACAGCGTGACCACTGCATGGGTAGTGGCACAGCACTCGGAGTGTGTATGGCAGGTTTCTCGGTGGTGCACCGCCGGTGTGCTCATGGGTAGCACAATACAGCGGGGTTGCAGCCGGGAGTTGAGAGCATTGCGCCCTCACTATGTTTGAGGTAGGAGGATAGGTGTACTCCGACAGCATCCCGTCCACTCGGTCACTCTTCAGGGGCAGTGATGGCAGAGTGCACGGTGTCACAGCCCTACCCACTCGGTCTCACCATTGTGTGTGAGATGGCTGACTGGTTGACAGGGGTGACCATGTCATATTGCATCATATGCACGGATTGCATTTGTTATGATTGATGTATTTTAGTGATTGCATATGATTGACATGCATACAGGATACATGCTTTTGCTCTGACTATTTTTATCTCTGTATGTTGACAGTCAGTTGCCCAAGCCTCGCAGGTGAGTACAGTTTATTTCAGTTATGCATTTTCTTATTATTCTTGCTATAGACTGTACTTTATGCCTATTGCTGGTTATTATAGTTTATTTCAGCTATGCATATCTGTTATACTGTTAGGAGACCGTACCGTAGGTTGTACTGTTAGGACACTATACTGTAGGCTCTATGGTTTAGTGTACTATACCATAGGATGTTACTGGTGGCTATATGTTGCTGTACATATCTATTGGATTACCTGCTGAGTTCTTTGAACTCACCCCGTTGTTATTATTTTTCAGGTTGAGGCCATCGGGAGATATTCCCGTCGCTAGCCCCTTTGTCACGAGGATTTCTAGATATAATTTTCTGTATTCGCTTTTATACGTATACTTGTGATGTGGGTTTGTATTGGGGACTTTATATCGAACATTCGGGTTTGTTACTTTGTTTTCCGCTACGAATATTTCATTACTTCGTGGATTTCGTTTCTTCATTGTAGTGGAGAAGGATGTGTACGTATATCTTCGTTGATTTCTATATCATCTTTTCTTTATATAACTGCGTGGATTGTTCATAATATATCTGTGTAGAAATGTTGAATATAACTGCGTGGATTGTCTACTATTTGTGTGTATTGTTCCGGCCGAGTGTGGCCGAGGTATAGATATATGTATACTGAGATTCATATTGTCACCCGTACAGGGGAGATGCTGCCGAAATTTCTTCGGACAGGGACTACCTGGGGCGTGACAGCTAGCACCTATGAAGTGTTCGGCCAAGAATGGAGAGGGAGAAGAAAATTGAGAGCAAGAGGAAGAAGATGGAATGAATGCCTTGAATGAAAAATTCAATCTCATCCACACTAAAGGTGGCCGGCCACATAATGATTTGTAACCCCCATGGAATATCAAGAGTCAAGTCTCTTGATCTCCTCCATGAGGTGGCATTTGGTCAAGTCAAACTTGACCAAATGAAGAAGCCTTGATGATGTGGCATTGGTCAAGTCAAAGTCAAGTCAAAACTTAACTCTTCATCTTCCTACTTAAGTCAAGTCAAACTTGACCACTTCTCTCCCTTGGTTGATCTAATCTAACCATTGGTTCAAGTCAATTTTAATTTAATAAATCTTTATTCATTGAATTAAATTAATTGAGTCTAAGTCCAAATTAGACTCACTTAACACATGAACCAACTTGAGTCCAACTCAGTTAGCCTAATTTGGATTGCTTTTAATCCAATTTGGTTCATCATATGAACCTAATCATTTAGGTTCATCAAATGAACCTAATCTCCATCTAATTGCCCTTTGTGTGTGACCCTATAGGTTCTTGTAACGTTGGCAATGCTCCTAAACCCATTTAGAAGCATAAGTAATGAGCCGTATCTAGCAACACATCATTACTACCCAAGTTACAAGAATGTTGAGATCCAACATCACCTTGTGACTACTAATTGTGACTCCTCACAATATATGACAAGTGTCCTTCTATCCTAGACATCTAGATTGATCAATATGAGGCATAGACCGTGTCATCCTCTAATCAATCTAAATCTTGAACTCCAAGTAGACTCACTCGATCAAATGAGCTCAATATCTCATATTGACTCATTTGGGCATGGTCATGCACTTAGTGTTCTCACTCTATCAAGAATATCGATGTCACTCCCGTCATATAGGAGGGATAGATCCCATCTACATCACTCACATCCCTCTGCATAATTCGTTACATACCCAGTAATCGCCTTTATAGTCCACCCCGTTACGGGTGACGTTTGACGAAACCAAAGTACGTAACTCCTTATGTAGGGATCCATGGTGACTTCAGGTCCAAGGACTAGTAGTCATACTAATAGCCACATGAGAAAGTATATGACACTCATATAATGATCCATGATACTTTCTCATGGCGGGTCATTCAGTATATATTCTCCAATGCATACCCATGTGTCAACTTGATATCTCTATATCCATGACTTGTGAGATCAAGTCATCGAGTTGACCTACATGCTAGTCTCGTCGCATTAACATTGTCCCTGAATGTTAATACTCGACTAGGAATGATTAAGAGTAGTGTTCCCTATATCATCTCACTATCGGTTCAACTAACCGATTGATATAGGTAAGAATCCTCTACTCAAGGACGCTATTATACTTAGTTATTTGTCACCAATATGAGTAAGTATAATAACAAAAAACAAATGCCTTTATTTATATATACACGAATATGATACAATGAGTCCATACAATAATCATCAAATGATTGGCTCTAGGGCTCTAACTAACAGAAACTTGGTTAGGAAAAAGAAAGGCTTGGGTAGTTCTCATCTCGGTAGATCGTTGCCCACACAACGTCCGAGATAAGAACAGGAATACAGTAGAAGATCAAGAGGTCATTGCATACAAAGAAAGGTATAACTAGTAATTATTTCCGCATCATACTTGTTTTTTTCTTTGTATGAACTCCAAACACAAAAGGCATATGATTCTAGATTTTCGGATTAGATATTCGAAGTTGTGTTTTTTTATTTTTTCGATCTTGTGATTCGATTGTTCTTTTTGGTTAAACCTAATGTTATTTTAGGAAATTAAATATTTAATTTCATTACGAGGGTTTGTCGAGGCAGTGGTGGATGCTCCTATACCCAAGAAGGTCATGTGCTTCACCATGTTTGACCTGGGAGCCAATTTCTAAAATAAATATTTAATTGAATTTGTAACATAGGTAGATTTGGATCAATAGTGTTAAGTTCCGCTTGCGATCCAAGTCTAAACTATTAAGAACATATAAGTTAAATTTGGAATCAATAATGTTAATTTCCGTTTGTGATTCCAAATTTAATTTCTAAAGAACACAATAGGTTGTTAGGAAAGGTTCGACACTTGTACAAAATTCTTATACAGTGGAACCGGTACGATCTTCCTAGGACCAATCAACAATTGGTATCAGAGCTAGGGTTTACCTCTGTGTGTTTGGTTTTTAGTTTAATTATGCACATGTCATATATAATTTAGGTAAGATAATAGTAAGATGTGCTAACTCTGTAGCTGTAGGCTCCAACTATTATGGCTTATAGATATTGTGTGTGATTGGACCCTTGGACATGTCAAGGGCATTTTATAGTGTGTGCATGATTGTATTTAACTAATACAGTAGGAGCTGTATTATCCCTAGGATTTTACATTTATGTTCAAACTAGACTTGATGTACATTCCCTTGGGGAATATAGGATCGATGTATGTAAAATTTTATTTTTTTTCTGTCGCAGATCGTATTCTTGCAAGGCGTGGTGCTCTTGGAGGACCAGAGGTGCAGCGGAAAAGGAAGCTCGATGGACCCGTCAGCATGAACCCTAGGGTTGACAGCACGCATAGGACAGTGATGGAAAAGGCCATAATAGTTGGGAAATTAATTTTCATATTTATTACTTTTATTTACTGTGATGTGTGCTTGCTAGGTTAAAATTCCTTATCTTAAATAACTAAGTGGGAGAGGGATTTTTAAATAAATTCTACGGTCTCCATTACTGGTTTGTAAGTGATGCAAATAAACTTGTGCGTTGGCTCTGAGTGCCTTCCTCCATATCGGATGAGTTTGTTTGTGGATCACTAGATCAAACATCCATTTTGGATGACTATAGAAAATTAATTAGGAGCATGTGATCTTCCCCATCGGAAGGGGCACAATCTTAATTAATGGACTAAGTGGCAAGTAATGGTATACACTTAGGCACATCTAATAGTATCCTCCCCATCGAAGTCACTGCTATTATTTGTGTGACCGAAGGAAAACCAACAATTAATTAGTCATAAAGATAGGTTGACAAGATAATAAAATTAAAACCGCCTCTTACAAATGTTGAGATTTTGTATACGTCCACACTATCGTGGCATACAAAATTCACGGTGTTTGGGGTAATTTTATTTGTCAATATAATAAAATTAATGGGTAAAACCCCTCTTACAAATGTTTGGATTTGTATACGTCCACACTATCATGGCATACAAAATTTATGGTGTTTGAGTTAATTTTATTTGTCATAAAGATAGGTTGACAAAGTTATTAATGGGTAAAACCCTCCTCTTACAAATGTTTGATTTTGTATACATCCACACTATCGTGGCATGCAAAATTCACGGTGTTTGAGGTGTTGATGAATTTAAATGATATTGTTTTGAGGAATCAATATTATTTTAAATTCAAAGTTTTGACCAAATATTTGATCAAAGATAGACCAACTATTAATTTTATTTGTCATAAAATTAGGTTGACGAGATAATAAAATTAATGGATAAAATCTCCTTTTTGATTTTGTATACGTCCACACTATCGTGGCATTCAAAATTCACGGGGATTTTAAGGTGTTGGTCTTGACCAAATATTTTAGTGATTCTTAGGATTTCAAATGTTTGTCAATCCCCTAGCTATTATACTACATAATAGACTTAGTAGTCCTAATTAAGATTGAAATAAGACTTGGACATTAAGATGGACTGTCCTCTCAAAACTAAGAACAATATAGGTGTATTTTATTCATTAGTTGTTGAAACATGTTTAGTGCTGTTATCTACCGGTACCTGATGTGTAGATACGGGAGTCACTAATCATGTCTACAATTCATTGCAGGGTTCCAAAAAACTCGACAAATATATGAAAGGGAAAACACCGTCTACATGGGCACTACTACAAAAGTAGCAGCTGTTGCAATGGGAGATGTTTATCTTCTGATAGGAATAAAATATGGATTTTAAGAAATTGTCTTTACGTACCAAGTTTAGAAAGAACTAGTTTTCAGTTTCCAAACTATTCAAAGAACTTGATATTCTGCCTCTTTTAATAACAAAGTTGTTATCAAGAAAAAGAGGGAAGTTATCTGTTCTGGTACGTTAATTGGCAATTTATAAATCCAATAACTCCCATGATGCAACAAATGGAAATTAATAACATATATTCTAACTCTAATAAGATAAAGCAACCTTCGGAAATGAATCAATCATATCTTTGGCAACTAAGGCTAGGTTATGTTAACTTAAGTAGGATTCAAAGGATAATAGCCGATGACCTTTTGGGTAAATTGGTAGTGGAAATCTTTCCAACCTGTGAGTCTTGCTTGAAAGGAAAAATGACCGAGAGGCCTTTTAACTCTAAGAGGTATAGAGCCAAAGACATGTTGGAATTGGTTCATTTGTGAGGACCTATAACTATCCAGGCAAGAGGTGGTTTCGAATATTTCATCTCTTTTAGACGACTATTCGATATACGGGTACATTTACTTGATGCGCCGCAAGTCTAAGTACTTTGATAAGTTCAAAGAGAACAAGGCTGATGCGGAGAAATGTCAAGGTAAAAGTATCGAGACACTGGGATGAGATCTTAGTGACAAGTACCTCTTAGGAGAGTTTAGGAGACACTTATCAGAAGTCGGGATTAAATCCCAGCTGACTGCACCTGGTACACCCCAACAGAATGGTGTGGCAGAAAGAAGGTATAGGACTCTTATGGAAATAATTAGATCGATGATGAGTTATTAAGAATTACCAAATTTGTTTTGAGGATATACTCTGGAAACAGAAGTGAACAAAGTTCCTTTTAAATCAGAACCCTCTACTCCCATAGAATTATAGAGTGGGCGTAAGCCTAGTCTAAAGCATATTCAGATTTGGGGTAGTCCAGTACATGTGCTGAAGGGAGACACTGATAAGTTGGAATTAAGAACAAGAGTTCACTTGTTTATGGGTTATCCTAGAGAAATGAAAGGAGGTTTATAGTCCTAAAAATCAGAAGGTCATTGTTAGAACCAATGCTCGATTTTTAAAAGAGGACTATGTAATAAACCACAAGCCCATAAGTAAATTTGTTCTTAAGGAAATAATAAAGGACACGTCTAATCTAGTACCAACTGTACAAGATGAAATATAACAAGAAACTACAACACGTATCACAAATGATACACAATTTCACAATGTGCCTCATCATAGTGGGAGGGTTGTTGGACTTGGTCGCTGGTGAACATGAACCTAATCCCCGGACATATGATGAAGCACTCCAAGATAAAGATGCAACATCTTGGCAAAGAGCAATGAATACTGAATTAGAATATATGTATTCTAATAAAAGTCTGGGAGCATGTAGAATCACCAAATGGTGTAAAAGTCATTTGGTCTACAATAGAAAAAGAAGGACAGACGGGAAGGTGAAAACTTTCAAATCAAGGCTTATTGGAAAAGGATATCGATTATGAGGAAACCTTTTCACCGGTAGCCATGCTTAAGTCTATTCAGATACTTTTATTTATTTTTGCTCATATGGATTATGAGATTTGGCAAGTGGATGTCAAGACAGCTTTCCTTAATGGAAATCTTGAAGAAAGCATCTATAAAAGCAAGCAAAAGGGTTCATTGCAAAGGGCAAAGAGCATCTAGTAAGTAAGTTTAATTAGTCTATTTATGGACTAAAGCAAAGCTTCAAGGTTTTGGAACATCCGGTTTAATGAAGTAATCCAGACCTATGGATTTATTCAGTGTGTGGATGAGTTTTGTGTATACAAGAAGTGTGATGGAAACATGGTGGTATTTCTTATACTATACGTAGATGATATTTTTGGTAGTTGGAAACAATATCAAAGTGTTGTCGAAAGTAAGGGTGTGGTTGTCCAAACAATTCTATATGAAGGACTTGGGAGAGTGTGCACATATTCTCGAGATCAAAGGGATCGCAAGAAAAGAAAGTTGTGCTTATCCTGAGCTTCATACTATCCTAGCTCATTTAAGCATGCAAGACTCCATGTAAGGTTTTTCTACCTTTTGTGCATGGAGAATCTTTATCTAAAGAGATGATTCCGAAGACATCAAAATAGATAGAGGACATGAAGGCAATTCCTAATGCTTTGGCTATCGGAAGCCTAATGTATGTAATGTAGTGTATGAGACTGGATATCTGTTTTGCCCAGGGCATAGTTAGTAGATATCAAAGTAAACCAGGACCGAGACATTAGAATGTCGTAAAGCATATATTAAAGTACCTTAGAGGGACTAGAGATTATATGCTAGTTTACAAGGCAAGTAATTTGATCCCTGTGGGTTATACGGATTTTGACTTCTAATCAGATAGGGACAATAGAAAATTGACCTCGGGGTTTTGTGTTTACTTTAGGAGGTGAAGTCATAACTATGGAGAAGTGTTAAGCATAGATGCTTTTCCGGACTCCACCATAGAAGCTGAGTATGTGACAGTCTCTGAAGTAGCCATAGAAGTTATATGGCTCAAAAACTTCATGATGGACTTAGACATGATTTATGGTTTGTCCAAAGATTATTACAATTTTTGTAATAATAGTGGTACAGTAACAAACTCGAAGAATCCATAAGTCCATAAAGCAAGTAAACATAATAGAGCGCAAGTACCACCCATTACGAGACATCGTATAACGAGAAGTTGTTGCCGCCTAGACTGCATCAAGTGATAACCTAGAGATCCTTTCACAAAGGCCCTTAAGGCAAGAGCTTTTGATGGGCATGTTTGTTGAAGGGTTGGGAATCAGATGTATGGCAGCATATATGGTAGCATAGTCTTTTAGTATAAGTGGGAGATTGTTGGAATGTATACTAAAAGCCTAGTTTTCTTGTATAAACATATATTTAGAAATAAGAATCACATTGGTCAATATCTACATTTATATGCTAAGTGTAGTTGTACAATTAATTTATATTGTAGATAACATGGTATGTGGTGTCACACACAGAAGATCATGTTATCAATTCCTTATAAATTATAAACAGTAGCTCACGACTGAGATGGAAAGGAACAAACTATTAGAATAGTCATAGTGTAATTAAGTATTAGTTTATCTTGACTGATAAATTACACTAGAACACTATGAGTGTATCGAGCAGGACCATTTGAGGTAGTTTCTTTTTATACTGACTAAATAAAAGAATAATACCTCTGTTATTATGGAAGTGTGTGCTCTTAATCATAATATAATAATAAGCACATATACTTAATATTTATTTCTTTTATTTATCAAAGGGTGTGATTTAGTTCGGTAAATCAATATGTCCGATAAGTTGGGAAATGATATTACTTATAGTGTGTGTTGTTGATTATAGAAGGAAACTGTGTCCTAGTAATCTAGGTTGATAATGTCCCCAAGAGTAGCTCATAAGGATTGTCATGTTAAACCCTGCAGGTGGACTTAGTCCAATATGACGATAAAGTTGAGTGGTACTACTCTTGGACTAAGAAATTAATTAAAGTGAGTTGTCAGTAACTCATTTAATTAGTAGACATTCGACATCTTAAACACAGGGAGATTAACACACTCATAATAAGAAGGAGCCCAAAACGTAATTTGGGATTGGTGTGGTAGTTCAATAATAATTCTTTAGTGGTATGAATTATTATTGATAAAATTAAGTTGGGTGTTCGGGGTGAACACGGGAAGCTTAATTTCATCGGGAGACCAAAACCAATTCCTTCTCTCGGTCCCTATCATAGCCTCTTATTTATAAACTACTATACTCACCTTTATTCCCATCCTAATGGGGCCAGCCAAGCTAGCTTGGAACCCAAGCTAGGGGCCGGCCAAGACCAATAGTATGAGCCAAGTAGGTGGTCGGCCAATGTTTGGAGCCCAAGCATGGTGTGGCTGGCCCTAAGAAAATTAAAAGGATTTTTTATTTTTAAAATTTTCTTATGTGGATTCCATGGTTTTAAAAGAGAGTAAAATTTAAATCTTTCCTTTTATAGCTTTCTACAAAAGATTGAGAAAAGATTTGATATCTTTCCTTATTTGTAGATTGAAAGGAAGATTTTAATTTTGATAAAACTTTCCTTTCTTGTAACCATTTCATGATTTAAAAAGAGAGTGTAAAATTAAATATTTCCTTTTATAAGTTTCTACAAAAGATTAAGAAAAGATTTGATATCTTTCCTTATTTATAGATTGTAAGGAGATTTTAATTTTAAAGATAAGTTTCCTTTTTGGAAATCATCCAGATGTTTTAATAAAGAAATTTTAATTTATATATTTCCTTTTATAGCCAACCATGAAGGATAAATTATTAGAGAAATTTTTATTTAAAAATCTCCGAAAACAAATTAGGAAGTTTTAATTCTTGTTAAAACTTTCCTTGTTTGGGATTATGAGGTGGCCGGCCATGTTGTTTTAAGAAAAGGAAATAAGTTTTAATTAATTTTATTTTCCTTTTCATGGCGAAGTAATAAGGAAGTTTTTTATTTAAATTTTCCTTATTTGCCAAGACCAAGGATTATAAAAGAGGGGGTAGGGGTGCCTTCATGGCTAACAATTCTATTCTATTCTCCTCCTCTTTTCCTTGGTGGTGTGGTCGGCCCTTCTAGTTCTCCCTTCTCCTTTTTCTTTCTTCTCCTTGAGTGAAACTCTTCATCCTTTGGAGCTTGGAAGGTGGTCAGATATTGCTTGGAGAAGAAGGAGAGAAAGGAGGCTTTGTTTCTTGCATCCCTTGGAGCTTGGTGGTGGTGGCTGAACCTCTACATCCTTGGAGGAGTTTTAGTGGCCGAAACTTGGTGAGGAAAAAGAAGGGCTTGGGTGGTTCTCATCTCGGTAGATCATTGCCCATACAACGTCCGAGATAAGAAGAGGAATACGGTAGAAGATCAAGAGGTCGTTACATACAAAGAATGGTATAACTAGTAAGTATTTCCGCATCATACTAGTTTTTTTCTTTGTATGAACTCCAAACATAAAAGGTATATGATTCTAGATTTTCGGATTAGATATTCAAAGTTGTGTTTTTTTATTTTTTCGATCTTGTGATTCGATTATTCTTTTTGGTTAAACCTAATGTTATTTTAGGAAATTAAATATTGAATTTCGTTAAGAGGCTTTGTCGAGGCAGTGGTGGATGCTCCCATACCCAAGAAGGTCGTGTGCCTCGCCATGTTTAACCTAGGAGCCAATTTCTGAAATAAATATTTAATTAAATTTGTAACATAGGTAGATTTAGATCAATAGTGTTAAGTTTTGCTTGCGATCCAAGTCTAAACCATTAAGAACAAATAAGTTAAATTTAGAATCAATAATGTTAAGTTCCGTTTGCGATTCTGAATTTAATTTCTAAGGAACACAATAGGTTGTTAGGAAAGGTTCAACACTCGCTCGAGCTGTTAGGGCTGATGTGACCTTTGGCCTTTCGAATTCGGTGGTCAGATCTGCTCCTTGGATCCCGTGACCTGGATCGGACGGCTCCGGTCGATCGAGCCCAACGTTTATAAGGACGTCTCTTCTTCCCCAGCCGCTTCGCGTTATCTCATGTGCGCATCCGAAGGCTTCTGCTCCATCTCATTCAGTGTTCCGGCGAACTCGTTTCTCTGCGTTCCGGCGATCCCTCCCCTCCTCCTTCGGTCATATTTTCTGTAAGGCCCCTTTGTCCTTCTCCTTTCAGTTCTTTTGCATTTTTCTTTGCATTCTCGCTGTATTCGTGCCCCCCTTTGACACTGTTCCAGCCATTCTTCTCGTCAACCCTTGCCTTCTTTTACTTCGGCCCTTGTCCTGGTAATGGCCAGTTCCTCTCGCTAGTCCAACCTCGCCCTCAGCCTCTGGTATACCACCACGGAGAGCCGGTTCGACGAGAGGGATGCGTTGAGCCTCGTCCGAACCTTCGAACTTCCTTCTGACCATGAACTAATACTAACTACCCCATCAGATCGGCCACACGACCCTCCGATCGGCACTATTTACTTTTTTCGAGACCAGTTTGTAGCCAGTCTATGTTTTCCTGTTCATCCGTTCATCCTTGAAGTGTGCAACTACTTCCGCCTCCCGCTCGCCCAACTCGTCCCAAACTCCTTCCGGTTGTTGTGCGGGGTAGTTGTCCTCTTTAGGCTACACGGCATCCCCTTAGTCCCCAAGATTTTTCACTATTTCTACTATCCCAAATAGTCCGAGTGGGGCACCTTCCTCTTCCAGTCGCGGATCAGTCTTGTTTTCTTCGATAAAATGCCGACCTCGAACAAACATTGGAAGGAGAACTACTTTTACCTTCGTTTTCCTGAGCAGCTACCTTTCCGAACTAAATGGAAGACCACCGTGCCGACCCCGCCGGACCTTGGTAAATACAAGAGCCAGCCAGATTACCTCCACGCAGCCAATCTGCTGGCCAGGCAGAGATTCAACATCCACAAGCTGCTTTGCGAGGGTGTGCTGTACATATTCGGATTGAGCCCGATCCAAACGAAGCTTCCGAGCAGCATGGGTAAGCGTCTTCCTCGCCCCCTTCCTTTTGGTCTAACTGATTTATTCTTCTTTTATGCAGCCGACATCATGTGGCGTGCCAAGGCCACTGAGCGGATGAGGTTGAAGGCTGCCGAGGTAGAGGCGGTGGCAGCTAAGGAGATGGCTGATCTAGGCATCGCACCGGTCGGCTCACACGAGGGTGAAAGCGAAGAAGCTCCACCCGCAGTTGGAGAGTTGGTCGTTCGGCTCCCTGCAACCCAAACGGTCGGCGATGCCATATCGTCTGTCGGACATCCAGCGTCGGAGGATGTGGGGCACTTGGCTGAGGACTCCCCACTGGTGATACGCAAACGGCGTCGGACGGACCTTCACACCCACTCAGCTACATCTGTAGAACTGGTGACAGAGCAGGTCAGCGCCCCCTCTACAGTAGTCAACCCGGCCCCTGCTTCAGTCGAGGCCATCTCCTCGGACCGAACTCCCTCCCAGCTTGATCTGTCGGTCGCTTCCCTTGAACCGCAGCCCATCAGTTCCCTGCCTCGGGCTCGTCTTCGGCTTAGGCGCTCCGGTATAATCTCTCCTCCGCTCGGTGAGTTGTCCGGTCGCTCAGCCTTAGCCCAATCTGATCCAAGCGGCAGTCGAGTGATTAAGATCATCCTCCATCTCCTCACAAAAGAATTTCTTCTGGCGGCTGATCGGCCAGTTGCCCCAGAACATCAGATCACCATCCGCGGACCGCTCACCAAAATATGGGAGGATGCGAGGGCCTGTGTGGTGTTAATGACCCCCGGTCGTCTCGGTGACAGTCATTTGCAGTGGGCTACTGGGGTATGCTCCTCAAACTCTTATATAATTATTTTGCTCGCTCCTTGATATTATTTCATTCGAGTGCAGAGATGGGTGGAGAACATCACGGTCAGCAACCGTTTGGCGGCGCTGGAGGAAGAGTTGAAGAAAATTTAAATTTCTGGAGGGGCACCTGCTCAAGGGCCCTCGTATGCCACGCTTCAATCCGAGTTGAACAAAATAAAGAAACTGCTTGCGGCCGAGCGACACAAGTCTTCTGGCCTGGAAACCAGGGTAGCTGGGCTTAAATCCCAGGTTAAGTCTCACGACCTGGATATCAAGTTGGCGACTAACAGAAAGAATAGGGTCGTCTCTGATTTAGAAGCAAAGAATGTGCAGGCCCGAGCGCTGGAGCAGCGCGTCCAAGAATTGACTGGCCTGCTATCCACCGAGCGAGAAAGCCAATCGGCTTCTGAAGCTAAACTTCAAGGAGATAAGAAGGATCTCCAAGACGCTCTCGAAGCTGCCCGAGCTGCACTAAAGGAGTACCAAGACGGCGAATCAGGCCGCTTCGCGGTGATGAGGCAGAACTATTTCTGCTCTGACGAATTTGGTGAGAAGTTGAGCAATCGGCTAGTCCTGGCCTTTGAGGAAGCCAGCCGGGCTACAACTACTTATCTAAAGGCTAAGGGCCATCTCCCGGAGACGGCATCTATCCCCCCCAAAGACCTAGCCGAACTGCTGGAAACCATCCCCGAGCCCATCTTTGATGTCCTGGAGTGAGGAACGTCTTTAGATTTTGAAGTTTCATCTGTATGCTTGCCGTTCCGCGAGTTAATATTATTCGCCGTTATCTGACTTTTAGCCCATTTTTGTCAGTGTACTTTTATACGATGAGTCAATATAACTTTTGATTATGTTCTTGTCTACTTCTTCGAACGCATTCTCTCTGAGCGGCATTCGGCAGTCTTAGGGCCGGGGGGTTTATAGTCACCGGTCCGACTCTGGGATTTAACGTTGCCACTCGACTGTCTTCGGGCCGGGGGGTTTATAGTCGCCGGTCCGACTTTGGGATTTAACGTCACCGCTCGATGGACTTCGGGCCGGGGTTTATAGTTGCCGGTCTTACTCTAGGATTTAACGTCGCCGCTCCACGGTCTTCAGGCCGGGGGGTTTATAGTCGCCGGTCCGACTCTAGGATTTAACGTGGCCGCTCGACGGTCTTTGGGCTGGGGGGTTTATAGTCGCCAGTCCGACTCGGGGATTTAACGTCGCCGCTCTGAATGATTTAATGAGTATATCATCAACATATACCTCTAGGTTTCGCCCGATCTGCTTCCGGAACACCTTGTTCATGAGTCGCTTGTACGTAGCCCCTGCGTTCTTCAGTCCGAATGGCATCACATTGTAGCAGTAAGTGTCGTCCGCTGTGATGAAACTGACTTTCTCTTGATCTTCCCGGGCGAGCGGCACCTGGTGATAACCCTGATATGCATCCACCATGCATATCAGTTCGCACCCGGCGGTTGAGTCCACCATTTGGTCAATCCGAGGTAGTGGGTAAAAATCCTTCGGACACGCCTTGTTCAGGTCATGGAAGTCGATGCAGATTCTCCATTTATTGCCGGGCTTGGAGACTAGCACCACATTTGCGAGCCAACTTGGGAACTGTACCTCGCGTATGTGGCCGGCCTCCAGGAGCTTCTCGACTTCCGCCCGTATGATGACGTTCTGCTCGGCACTATAGCCTCGCTTCCTTTGCTTGACGGGACGAGCGTCCTGCCGGACGTGTAGCTCGTGCTGCGTAACGCTTGGCGAGATTCCTGGCAGCTCGTGCGTCGACCACGCGAAGACGTCGTGATTTTGTTGGAGACATCTGGTCAGCTCCTCCTTCTGCCTTGCCTCCAAGTCGGAGGCTATGAACGTCGTGGCCTCCGATCGAGCCAGGTGAATCTGTACCTCCTCCTTTTCTTCATAAACAAAAGTAGGCGACTTTTCGGTTATAGCATTTACCTCGATACGGGGGGCCTTCCGAGTGGACCTCGACTCTGCTCGCACCATCTCCACATAGCAACGCCGCGCTGCCAACTGATCGCCTCTAACTTCTCCCACTTGGTCTTCCACGGGGAATTTGATCTTTTGATGGAAAGTTGAGACGATCGCCCGGAACTCGTTGAGAGCCGGTCGGCCCAAAATGATGTTGTACGCCGAGGGAGCGTCCACAATGATGAAGTTAGCAGTCCGCGTCCTTCTGAGCGGTTCTTCCCCGAGCGAAATGGCCAACTTCATCTGACCGACTAGTTGAACCTCGTTACCCGTGAATCCGAACAAGGGTGTGGTCATCGGTAGTAGCTCCGCCCTGTCGATCTGGAGCTGGTCGAACGCCTTCTTGAAGATGATGTTGACCAAACTCCCTGTGTCAATAAAGATGTGATGAATAGTATAGTTTGCTATTACCGCTTGGATGATAAGGACGTCATCGTACGGCACTTCGACTCCCTCGAGGTCGCCAGGACCAAAGCTAATCGCCGGCCCGCTCGCCTTCTCTTGGCTGCATCCCACAGCATGTATTTCTAGTCGTCGGGCATACGACTTGCGGTCTCGGTTGGAGTCACCACTTGTTGGTCCACCAGCGATGATATTGATTTCCCCCCGAGCGATATTGCTTCTGTTTTCTTCTTCCCGAGCAAACGGTCTGGCTCGCTCATGGGAGACTCGAGGGTTGGCCCTTGGCTGGTGATGTTGCTGCTAATGGTGATGCTGCTCGGGTGAACGCCTAATTACTCGCCACTCGACGTACTGATGATGAGCTCGCCTATCCAGTGAAGGCAATCGGCGGCGATAGTTTCTCGGCTCAGGTTGGCTGACCGGGGCGATACTTCGGCAGTCCCGAGTGTTATGTGTGGCTGATTGATGGATTTTGCAAAACATGGGCGTCCATACCTTGCCTTTTTGTCTAGGTCGCTCGGCCGCAAAGTGATGAACGGCGGGCGACCTGGAATCATGAGGTGGTCTCATCCCCTCGGCACGTGGTCCTCTCGGCGGTGGTTGGTTGGTGTGTGTTCTCCGTTCAGCTTGGGCTGGAAGCTTGCCTGGCGCTTCCTTCTTTCGGGTCGCCTGCGCTTCCTCCACGTTAATATACTCGCTCGCTTTTTTCAGCATGTGGTCGTAGTCGTGAGGCGGCTTCCTAATGAGCGAGAGAAAGAAGTCCCCATCGACTAAGCCTTGTGTAAAAGCATGCATCATTGTCTCAGACGAGACTGAGGGGATGTCCATAGCTACTTGGTTGAAGTGTTGGATGTAGGTTCGGAGAGTTTCTCTTGGCCCTTGCTTCATGGAAAAGAGGCTAAAGCTAGTCTTCTGGTAGCGCCGGCTGCTGGCAAAGTGATGAAGGAATACCGTTTGGAAATCTCTGAAGCTCTTGATTGGTCCGTCCGGCAACCTCCGGAACCAGCGTTGTGCCGAACCGGATAATGTAGTGAGGAAGACTCTACATTTGACTCCGTCGGTGTATTAATGAAGTGTAGCAGCATTATCGAACTTACCGAGGTGGTCGTCCGAATCAGTTGTGCCATTATATTCTCCAATCGATATGGGGGTGTAATGCTTCGGGAGAGGGTCTTGTAAGATCGCATCGAAAAATTGGTGATTGATCCGCTCGGGAGATGACTCGACACGTGTCGCCTTCTCCTTCCTGGCGTCCCGTATGGGCGCTTCATCGAACGATCCCTGGTTGCCTAAGGCCAGCTCCGACGGGGTCTGGAACAGTTCCCTATGGAACGGAATAGGGGCGATCGGCGCGTCTCCTGGTGTGCCGGTCTGCCCCTTGCTGTGTGCCCAGGTAAAGTATTGTTCTGACCGGTCCTCCATTGCCACTCGACCACCAGAAACTGAGGCGGCCTGCTGCGCTATCCGCTCGGCTTGTGCCTTCTGTTGTTGCTCTACCATCTTCGCAGCTCGCGCTTGGATGAGTGCGTCGAGCTCCTTGGGAGAGAGCGTCACCATGAGTTGACATCCAGCTTCTTCCATCTTCTCTGCTCGGATTCAGGTGTGTTCCCACAGACGACACCAATTTGATACAGTTCGTACGCTGAGTCGATGAAAACTGGGGACGTGGCGCTCTCTGCTGCCCCCGGGTGATTTCCGCAGTGACGTAGGCCTCCGATGAACCTGCAACAAAGTCGAGCCGGGAAGGGGTTCCCGGTGACGACCCTCCGACGCTCAAGTCAGGCGATGGCGAGAAAAAACAGAGGCAGAATAGAGAGACTATGGCTACAGTAGATGAGGAGAAAAATCCTCCCTCCGCCGAAGTTGGGAGGTCCTTATATAAGACCCCGTAGAGGCGCGTGCACGCTTCTCGAGGCATGCACGCTCCTCAAAGCATACCTCAAAATGGCTGCGTCAGAAAAGTGTGCATGACGCCATACCGCAACTGTCCGAGCATATCTCTGCCACGGCAACGGAAACTTCCCTCGTACGATCCTCGGTACGGCCCGACTGCCGACCATGCTGTTTGTCGGCGGCGGGTGTCTCGAGAATAATATCACTAGCTGCTCCTTTTGTCCTCTTCTAAGCCTTTTGTCTCTAACTGGGCCGGACGGAATGGTCGCTCGGCCTCCAGGGCGCTCGGGTATACATGCTCCTCGGACCGGGCGAGGAGGCCACTGGTCACATACTCGGACGGGGTACAGGCCAGTTATTCTGCAGTTTGGCCGAGCAGATTAGCCACTCGGCATAGCGGTTCCGCTATAAGGGAGCTTGTGAGCGTCGGAAGCTCGACCCGAGGTCGAGCTGTCTTCGTGCCGGCCCGGGATCTACTCTAGCCGGTCGGCCAGGTGACTTCCTCCCCTCTCAGCCGGAGCTTTGACTCTCCCGTGTCGTTGACCCCTTCCTATGTGGGCCCCTGATCCTTACCACTAGACCAGATATCAAACCTCATTTTAGTACAATATGTCATCATCCTCAAACAGATGGACAGACAAATTATACCATTCAAACACTGAAGGACCTACTTAGAGCACGTGTGATGGAATTATATGTCTAGTGCAGTTCGCTTACAACTACAATATCAATATCAAAGTAGTGGAAGCTCGGTGTATTCATAACCCACTAACCAGTGACGGTCTACGTTGGAATTAGATCATTATGTAGTTTCATAAGGGAAGACATTTAGGGACTTTTCATGACACTAGGATGAATTAGTGTAGTAGCATACAACCTAGTCGTTATCCCGTAGTTTTAGCTAAAGCATACAACAACTTCCGTATTTTAATACGAAAATGTGGACTTTGTCTTTCTTGTATTATAGAGTATATCTTAGTGTTATTACATCTATTTAAAATTTTGAGATCAAATTTTTATTAATATGGGAGAAGGTAATATACCAAATATATATATAAGAAAAGATTGGTTAAATTAATAAATTATGGACTCAGTTTAAATTAGTATGAAATGAAATATTAAAATAATTAATAATAAAGAAAGAAATCAACATAAAAGAATATTTATAATTTTATATAAATTTTTTAGAATTTAAAATAAATTTTAATAAAATAAATCGAGTAGAAGGAAAGCTGGTATAGAATACCCTATTTAAATTAAGAGTTAATTATATCAATTAACCTAAGTTTATATTGGAAAACTCAGATTTATTCCCTCCTTCTAACGTGAGGCAACTGGGCACCATGTGTCGTCGGACACCAACCACCGCCTATCATCCTTATCCAGCAAGCTGAAGATATTGATTAAGGTAATTGAGTTAATTAAATGATTTAATCAATTTAATTGGTTTTAAATGATGATTAAATTATTAGTTAATTAAATTAAAATGAAGTAAAGTAATGATTAATGAAGTTTAATTAATTAAGCATTCAAAATTAATTTGGATAAATAAATTAATTAGATGAACGAGAGTTGGGTATTAATGAATTAATACAATTAATAAGTTGATTAATTGGTTATAGATTCTTAGATGTTCTTCATGTCTTTATATGTAGATCTGAGATCGAAGCAGACCCTTTGACTTGAAGATGGTTAAGATATTCTATAGTTGAGGTAGATAATTCTTCCTCAACCTCTATAATTTCGTTGATCTTAGTACATAATTATTTATTATTATATATTGATTAAACAATAGTATTTGCTTACCCCGACTATACTCTAGATTGGTTCTGAAGGTTGATAATTTATTACTTGTCCTTACATTGAGTCAATTTGATATCTATGCAGTCTCATTGTTCTTCATGCTTAATTGTTTATATACGTATGACTATTATTGCTTATTTGTCATTATTGATTTGTATGCTTGTATATCTTGACTGCCCACGGAACCATCCGTGGTAACATGTTGCAACCCGTAGCCATAGCTATATATCTACACGTCTTGTCTGTCCACTACATCAAGTAGTGGTAGCGTATATTGTCGCCCACAGATAGTGACATTTATGTTCTCTGACTGCCCACTAGACTAGATGGTGGTATTGTGTATTATCACCTGCAGTTAGTAGTTGAGGAACTAGATAGCTACCTCATCCTATCTTTCCACTAGACTAGATTGTAGTAGCATGTATTGCCGCACACATATAATAAATACCCTAACTGCCCACGAGACTCATTCGTGGTAGCATGTTGTTATATGTATCAGGACTTGTTATATGCTTGTTATGTACTTATTTAATGTAGATGGTTTTTGGATGTATAGTATGTATTCCCGATTTATTGGTTGTACTTGATTGAGTAGGTTAGTAGTGGAGGGTTAGGTAGTTGTTTATGCTTTTGTTAGTAGTTGATTATATTGGTACTTATACTTTTGTAGTAAGTATTTTAATTATGACTGCTTCCTTTGATCTACTTATATGTAATATCATGCACTATTTGTCTTATACACATTAAGTATTTTATACTCACTACCCCCTTTTTTTTCTTTGTCTTCTAGGTTAGCAAATAGAGGGTAAGTTGTGTCGACTACCCTAGTGTTGCTCAGAGATTAGTGCTGGCCAATTTTGCTCAACTTCGAGTTATTGGATTTTGTTTTCTACTATTTTGATTCGGTTGTTTTTTTGTATCATCTCCTTGAGTTTTTGGTAGACTAGTAATAATCTATTATCTTGTTTCATCTGGTATGATCACATGTACATGCATACATACACACATTAGCATTTATAAAAGTTAGCAAGTGTTTATTTTGCATTGATATTTTCCTTCATGAACTGAGTTCAATATCATATTTCTCATATTATCATTAGGGGGTACCATCTGATTTGATAGACAAGTATACCCTCAGAGCGTGACACAATCTATTAAGACTTTCGATTGAATGGCTTGCATATTTAACACACATATCAAATTACCCGCGCTTAACTTTAAACTCTTTGCCAATATCAAAATATGAGTTCGATTATCTAGTACTACCTACACCAACAAATTGGACCAACTAAGCTTAAATAGCTTCAAAATTAGTCTAATGTGTTTGGATTCACAAGTTCATTGTAGAACTTAGAGTAGTTTCAAGTACATTTGATCCTATTATAGTGTATTGCGATAACAATAGAGTCATTGTGAATGCTAACAATCAAATTAATAATCTACATACATACTCAAAATAGAGTCATTGTGCATGCTAAGAAATTAATCACAATCAAATTAATAATCCACATACACACTCAAATAATTTTACTTGATCAAGGAGTTAATTTTGGAGATGCCACAATAATGTGAGCACCTATCGATGATAACATCACTAATCTATTCACTATGGTGTTGTCCCAATATAAACATTAAGATTATATGTGATCATTCAATATGAGATATGAGTAATTATATATAATGCACATACAAAATTGCCAATGATAGTTGTTGATGTGGTTAGCACTAACGGTATAACCTAGGTTTTGATGAATGACAAAATAGGTTAAGTTAGTTTTGTTGTTAATCTAACACTCTGACCGAGTCTGCAGGAGAAGCCCAGACAGGTCGACGGGCTGATTGGATGTTTGGCACGAAGTCCAGCTAGGTCAATGGGTCAACCGGATAGCTGGCACGAAGTCCAAACGGGTCGATGGGCTGACCGAACGTTTGGCACGAAGTCCAGCTAGGTCGACGTGCTGACCGGATAGCTGGCGCGAAGTCCAGACGGGTCGAAGGGCTGATCAGACATCTGACAGGTAAGTAAAGGTAAGTCACTAGAGTTGAGTGACTGGGAGGACGCGTTCCTGGGAAGGGAACTTAGACGCCGATCCGACTTAGAACCATTTCGGAACTCTAAGTCGAGATCGTGACTAGATTCCGGTCTCGAAAAGACGGAATCTAAGTCATACTCTTTTTCTGTTACACTATGAATTGTGCTAATAAACTATTTACAGGGTATAATTGCCTCGGACTAACGTGTTTCTTGCAGGAAGGAGTTTGCTGGAAAACTTGGGCCTGGGCGCCCGGGAGGTACTCAGGCGCCCGGAGGTCCAGGCGCGCCCGGAGGCAAAGTTTTATCCCCTTCGCGTCAACGCCACATGGAGGCTCCTGGTTGGGTCAGCTACGTCACACAACTAAGATTCTTTCTCCTGTGCTCCTACGACGCTACGAAGCTCTCCGACAACGCGCTTTCTCAGTTCTTACTTTCTGTCGGTATTTTTTTTAATAATTCATGTACTCAATTCTTATAATCATTTTCTGAATTATTAGTGAATTGCCCATCGAAAGCACCCTTGTGTGCGGGCCTTGGAGTAAGAGTCGTCAAAGGCTCCGAACCAAGTAAAAAGAACTTGTGTTAGCCTTGCAATTATTTTCCTTATTATTTTCCGCTGCTTAACTCGCTTTGAAATTTTTGTTATCGATATTCACCCCCCACCTCTATCGATTCTTCACGATCCAACAAGTGGTATCAGAGCAGGTACCGATCTGATTTGGTGCAACCACCAATCAAACAAGAGGTGATCTGTTTTAAATTCTTTTCTTTTCGGCTTTCAGTTTTTCGTACAATTCCAAACTGGTATTCTTACCTTTTTGTAAATTTCTTTCCGTTGTAATTAAATCTAAATTGGTGCAACACCAATTTAGTTATTTTTTTCTTCCCGCACTACTAATCCAAGACCAAGTCTTGTAACCTCTCTTGTTTGTTCTCCTGTGTGCAGATTAAAATGTCGCAGCTTGAGGGCATCAGCACAGTGCGACCTCCCCTGTTCAACGGGGATGATTTCCTGTACTGGAAGAAGTGGATGGAGATGTATCTCAAGACGGATTTCGACCAGTGGCTTAGCATCACAAAAGCCTACAAACCGTCAGTTGACAACTCCGAAAATCTGCTTGATCCAGAACAATGGACGTCAGACATAAAGAAGAAAGCGTCAACGGAGAACAAGGCGATCAACACGCTACAATGCGAACTAACGAGGGAAGAGCTAAATCGGGTAGGACCGCATCAGAACGCGAAAGAACTCTGGGACAAGCTAATCGAGCTGCACAAAGGAACCATCGACGCAAAGGTAATGAAACGAGATTTTCTTTTAAATAAAATATTTAATATAAAAATGCAGGAAGGAGAAACGACGAGTCAGCTTCACGCGAGGATCAAGGACATCCTCAACGGCCTTCGCGCGATAAGCCACCAGATGGATAATGGAGACTTGATAAGGTACGCGTTAAACGTATTCCCACCCAATAGTTTATGGGCATCCATCGTGGATGCCTACAAAATTTCTAAAAACTTATCTAAACTAAAATTAGATGAACTTTTTTGTGAATTAGAACTACACAAACAAACTAATGCTGGATCCGAGAAAAGTATAGCTTTGCTAGCAGGTTCCTCCAAGGAAAAGAAGAACAAGCCTGAACCTGAAGAAGATTCTGACCACAACTCCGAAGATGAAGAGCACCTGGTGAACTTGGTAAGGAAGATGTTCACCAGGAAGAAAAGGAGCTTCAGCAAGAAGGATTTTCAGAAGATCAACACTCCAAACGAATCGAGGAACGTGACGTGCTTTGGATGCAACAAAAAGGGGCACTACAAGAATGAGTGTCCGAGATCAAAGAACGACAAAATGAAACTGACCAAAAAGAAGGCCCTCAAAGCAACTATTGGAGTGTATACTAAAAGCCTAGCTTTTGTATAAACATTTATAAGAATCACATTGGTCAAATGTCTATATTTATATATACCAAATGTAGATGTTCAATTAATTTATATTGTAGATAATATAGTGTGTGGTGTCACACACAGAAGATCGTGTTATCGGTTCTTTATAAATTAAAAATAGTAGCTCGCGACCAAGAAGGAAAGGAATAAACCATTGGAAGGTCGTAGTGTAATTAGGTATTAGTTTATTTTAACTATATAATTTCACTAGTACACTTAGAGTGTATTGAGCAGGACCATTTAGAGGTCGTTTCTTTTATACTGACTTTATAAAGGAACAAAGACCTCAGTTATTATGGAAGTGTGTGCTCTTAATCCTAATATAATAACAAGCACATATATTTGATATTTATTTCTTTAATTTATCAATGAGTGAGATTTAGTTCGATAAATCAATAAGCCTGATAAGTTGGGAAATGATATCACTTATAGTGTGTGTTGTTGATTATAGAAGGAAACTGTGTCCTAGTGATCTAGGTTGATAATGTCCCCAAGAGGAGCTCATAAGGATTGTCATGTTAAACCCTGCAGGTGGACTTAGTCCGACATGACGATAAGGTTGGGTGGTACTACTCTTGGACTAAGATATTAATTAAATGAGTTGTCAGTAACTCACTTAATTAGTGGACATTCGACATCTTAAACACAGGGAGACTAACACACTCATAATAAGAAGGAGCCCAAAAATATAATTTGGGATTGGTACGGTAGTTCAATAATAGTTCTTTAGTGGAATGAATAATTATTGATGGAATTAAGTTGTGTATTCGGGGCGAACACGGGAAGCTTAATTTCATCTGGAGACCAAAACCAATTCCACCTCTCGGTCCCTATCGTAGCCTCTTGTATATAGAGATTTATACCCACCACATACCCACCTTCTTACCCAACCTATAGGGGTCGGCCAAGCTAACTTGGAACCCAAGCTAGGGCCGGCCAAGACCCAAAGGATGAGCCAAGTTGGTGGTCGGCCAATGCTTGGAGTCCAAGCATGATGTGGCCGGCCACATCATATTAAAAAGGATTTTATTTATAAATTTTTTCTTATGTGGATTCCATGGTTTTAAAAGAAAATTAAAATTTAAATCTTTCCTTTTATAGCTTTCTACAAAAGTTTAAGAAAAGATTTAAAATCTTTCCTTATTTATAGATTAAAAGGTGGATTTTAAATTTTAAGAAAACTTTCCTTTTAACCATGTTCATGATTTTAAAAGAGTTTAAAAATTAAATATTCTCTTTTATAAGTTTCTACAAAAGATTAAGAAAAGATTTGATATCTTTCCTTATTTGTAGATTGAAAGAGATTTTAATTTTTAGAGATAACTTTCTTTTTATCCACATGTTTAAAAGAAAGTTTTAATTTATAAAATTTCCTTTTTATAATTCACCATGAAGGGAAAAATTATTGGAGAAATTTTTTATAAAATTTTCAGAAACAAATTAGGAAGTTTTAATTCTTGTGTGAATTAAAATTTCCTTGATTTGGGGATTGTAGGTGGCCGGCCATGGATATTAAGAAAATAAAATTATTTTTAATTAAATAATTTTTTCTTTTTCATGGAAAAGGAATTAAGGAAGTTTTTATTAAAATTTCCTTATTTGCCAAGACCAAGGATTATAAAAGAGGGAGTAGAAGTGCCTTCATGGTTAACGACTCTATTCTTTTCTTCCTCTCTTTTCTTCCTTGGTGTGGCCGGCCCTAGGGTCTCCTCTTCTCCTTCTTTTCTCTTCCTCCTTTGTGGCCGGCGGCATCAACTTAAGGGAAGTCCATGGTGGCCGGTTCTAGCTAAGAGAAAAAGGAGAGAAAGAAGGCTTCATTTCTAGCATCCCTTGGAGCTTGGTGGTGGTGGCTGGATCTTTACTTCTCATGGAGAATTAATGGTGGCCGAATCTAGCTTGGAGAAGAAGAAGCTTGGTGGTTCTCATCTTGGAAGATCGTTTCCCACACAACGTCCGAGATAAGAAGAGGAATACGGTAGAAGATCAAGAGGTTATTTTTGCTTACAAAGAAAGGTATAACTAGTATTGTTTTCCGCATCATACTAGTTTTCTTTGTATAGTTATTTATGAAAATACCAAATACAAGAGGCATATGATTCTAGAGTTTTTGAAATAGTTTTTTTGAGTTTGTGTTTTCTTCTTTTTCGAATTTGCGATTCGATTGTTCTTTTTGGTTAACCTAGAGTTATTTAAGGAAATAAATATTAGCTTTCCTTAAAAGGCTTTGCCTAGGCGGTGGTGATTGCTCCCATATCCAAGAAGGCCATGTGCCTTACCATGCAGTCCTGGAAGCTAATTTTGGAAATTAATATTTATGGAATTAATAACTTAGGTAGATTTGAATCAATAGTGTTAAGTTCCGCTTGCGATTCAAATCTAAACCATTAAGAGCAGATAAGTTAAATTTGGAATCAATGATGTTAAGTTTCGTCTGTGATTCCTAATTTAACTTCTAAAGAACACAATAGGTTATTTAAGGAAAGGTTCGACACTTGTACAAAAAAAATTTTTACAGTGGAATCGGTACGTTTTCCTAGGACTAACCAACATTTGGTATAAGAGCTAGAGTTTGCCTCTGTGTGTTTGGTTTTCAAATTAGGTTGTGCACATGTCATACATAATTTAGGTAAGATAATAGTAGGATGTGCTAACTTTGTGGTTGTAGGCTCCAACTATTATGGCTTATAGATGTTGTGTGTGATTGGACCCTTGGACATGTCAAGGGCATTATTTTGTGTGTGCATGATTGTATGTAACTAATACAGCAGGAGCTGTATTAGCCCTAGGATTTTTAGAATTTTGTTTTCAATCTAGATTACATGTACATTCCCTCGTGGAATATAGAATCGATATATGTAAAATTCTATTTTTGTCGCGGATCAGATTCTTGCGAGGCATGGTACTTTTGGAGCACCAGAGGTGCAGCGGAATAATAAGCAAGATGGATGCGACGACTCGACCCGATGGCGATGGCTAAAGATGTCAGCAGCTAGGGTTGGAGCGCACGGAAGACAGTGACAGAAAAAGGCCATAATAGTTGGAAAAATAATTTCCATATTTATTGCTTTTATTTACTGTGATGTGTGTGTGCATGTAATGTATGCTAGCATAGGTTAAAATTCCTCACCTTAAATAACTAAGTGGGAGAGGGATTAGTATATTAATCCCACGGTCTCCATTACTGGTTTGTAAGTGATGCAACAAGCTTGCGTGTTGGCTCTGAGTGCCTCCCTCCACAACGGATGAGTTTGTTAGCGGATCACTAGATCAAACTTCCTTAATGGATGGTTAGAGGAAGTTATTTAGGATGTGTGTGATCTTCTCCATCTGAAGGGGCACAATTCTATTTAATGGACTTAGTATCAAGTAATGGTATACACTTAGACATATTTAATAGTATCCTCCCCAACGGAGTCACTACTATCACTTGTGTGACCAAAGGGAAACCAACTATTGATTTGTCATAAAACTAGATTGGCAAGATAATAAAATTAATAAACCCCTCTTATAAATGTTTGAATTTATATACGTCCACACTAACGTGGCATACAAGATTCATGGTGTTTGAGGTAATTTTATTCGTCAAAAAGTTATATTAACAAGATAGTCAATGGGTAAAACCCTCCTCTTACAAATATTGATTTTGTATACGTCCACACTAACGTGGCATGCAAAATTCACAGTGTTTTGAGGTGTTGGTAAATTTAAATAGTATTGTTTGAGAAATCAATATTATTTTAGATTTAGAGTCTTGACCAAATATTTGATCAAAGACAGACCAACTATTAATTTTATTTGTCATAGATTGACAAGATAATAAAAATTAATGGATAAAATCTCCTTTTAGAATTTGTATATGTCCACATTATCATGGCATACAAAATTCATGATGATTTTGAGATGTTGGTCTTGACCAAATATTTTTGTGATTCTTAGGTTTTCAAATGTTAGTCAATCCCCTAGTTGTTATACTATAGAATAGACTTAGTTGTCCCAATTATTATGATTGGAAATAAGACTTGGATATTAAGGTAGACTGTCCTCTTAGAACTAAGAACAATATAGGTGTATTTGGTTCATTAGTTATTGAAACATGTTTAGTGGTGTTATCTACCGGTATCTGGTGAGTAGATACGGGAGCCACTATCATGTCTACAATTCATTGCAAGGGCTCCAGGAAACCCGACAACTATATGAAGAGAAATCACTGTCTACATGGGCACTACTGCAAAAGTAGCAGTTGTTGCAGTGGGAGATGTTTATCCTCTTATAGGAATAAAATATGGATTTTCATAAATTATCTTTATGTACTAAGTTTAGAAAGAACCTGATTTTAGTTTCTAAAACTATTAAAGAATAGATATTGTGTCAATTTTGATAACAAAGTTGTTATCAAGAAAAATAGGAAAATTATCTATTCTGGTACATTGGTTGACAATTTATAAATCCAATAACTCCCACGATGCAATAAATAGAAATTAATAACACATCTTCTAACTATTAAGAGAAAGCAACCTTCAAAAATGAACCAATTATATCTTTGGCATCAAAGGCTAGGTTATTTTAACTTAAGTAGGATTCATTGGTAGCTGATGAACTTTTGGGTTCATTGGTAGTGAAAATCTTTCCAACCTGAGAGTCTTACTTGGAAGGAAAAACTAACTGAGAAGCTTTTAAGTCTAAGGGGTATGGAGCCAAAGATATAATGGAATTGGTTCATTCTGATTTGTGTGGTCCTATAACTATCCAGACAAGAGGTAGTTTCGAATATTTCGTCTATGTTATAGACAACTATTCGAGACACTGATAGATTTACTTGATACACCGCAAGTCTAAGTACTTTGATTAGTTCAAAGAGTACGAAGCTGATGCGGAAAAATGTCAAAGTAAAAATATCGAGACACTACGGTGAGATCGTAGTAACAAGTACCTCTTAGGAGAGTTTAGAAGTCACTTATCAGAAGTCAGGATTCAATCCCAACTAACTGCACCTGGTACACCCCAACAGAATGGTGTAGTAGAAAGAAAGTATAAGGCTCTTATGGAATAATTAGATCAATGATGAGTTATTCAGAAAATTACCAAATTCATTTTAAGGATATACTCTGAAAATGAAAGTGAACATAGTACCTTCCAAATCAGAACTCTCTACTCATATAGAATTGCTGAATAGGTGTAAGCCTATTTTGAAGCATATTCGGATTCGGGTAGTCCAGCATATATGTTGAAGAGAGACAATGATAAGTTGGACAAGAGTTCACTTGTTTATGGGTTATCCTAGATAAACGAAAGTAGGTTTATAGTCTTAAAAATCAGAAGGTCATTATTAGCATCAATGACCGATTTTCAGAAGAGGACTATATAATGAACCACAAGCCCATAAGTAAATTTGTTCTTAAGAAAATAATAAAGGACACGTCTAATCTAGTACCAACTGTACAAGATGAAATATCACAAGAAACTACAACACGTATCACAAATGATACACAATTGCAGAAAGTGTCTCGTTATAGTGGGAGGGTTGTTAGGCAACCTAAAAGATTCATGCTTTGGGAGAGTCTTTGGACTTGATCCCTGGTAGACGTGAACCTGATATCCGGACATATGACGAAGCACTCCAAGATAAAGAGGAAGTATCTTTGCAAAGAGAAATAAATACAGAATTAAAATATATGTATTCTAATAGATTCTGGGAGCTTATAGAATCACCAAATAGGTGTAAAAGCCATTGGGTGAAAATAAGTCTACAATAGAAAAAAGGGATAGATGGGAAAGTGGAAATTTTCAAAGCAAGGCTTGTTGAAAAAGGAAAACCTTTTATCGGTAGTCATGCTTAAGTCTATCCAGATTCTTTTATCTATTGCTGCTCATATAGACTATGAGATTAGGTAAATGGATGTCAAGACAACTTTCCTTTATGGAAATCTTGAAGAATGCATCCATATAAAGCAACTAGAGAGGTTCATTGCAAAGGGCAAAGAGCATCTAGTATATAAGCTCAATCAGTTTATGGACTGAAGTAAAGCTTCAAGGTCTTGGAACATTCAATTTAATAAAGTGATTCGGACCTATGAATTTATTTAATAATCAAATGAGTCTTGTGTATACAAGCAGTGTGATGGAAACGTGGTGGTATTTCTTGTACTATACGTAGATAACATTTTTGGTAGTTGGAAATAATATCAAAGTATTGTCAGAAGTAAGAGTATGGTTGTCCAAACAATTCGATATGAAGAACTTAGGAGAATGTGCACACATTCTTGGGATCAAAGACATAAGGGATCGCAAGAAAAGAATGTTGTGCTTATCCCGAGCTTCATACAATCCTTGCTCGTTTAGCATGCAGAACTCCAAGAAAGGTTTCTTACCTTTTAGGCATGGAGTAGCTTTATCTAAAGAGATGTCTTTGAAGACATCAAAGGAGATAAAGGACATGAAGGCAGTTCATTATGCTACGGCTGTGGGAAGCCTAATGTATGCAATGCTGTGTACGAGACTGAATATCTGTTTTACCGTGGGCATGGTTAGCAGACATCAAAGTAACCCTGGACAAGGACATTGGTCTGCGGTAAAGCATATATTGAAGTACCTTAGAGGCACAAGAGATTATATGCTAGCTTACAAGGCAGATGATTTGATCCCTGTGGGTAACAAGGATTTTGACTTCTAATCAGAGAGGGACAGTAGTAAGTCAACCTTGGGGTTTTGTGTTTACTTTAGGAGGTAAAGCCATAACTATGGAGGAGTATTAAGCATAGGTGCTTTTCAGATTCCACTATGGAAGTTAAGTATGTGGCAGCCTTAGAGGCAGCCATAGAAGCTGAGTGACTCAATAACCTCAAGATGGACTTAGATATGATTTCTGATTTGTCCAAAAATTATTATAATTTATTGTAATAATAATGGTGCAGTAGCAAACTCGAAGAAAACATGAGTCCATAAGGCAAGTGAACAGAAAAGAGCGCAAGTACTACCCAATACGAGAAAACGTATAAACGAGGAGAAGTTGTTGCCGCCTAGATTGCATCAAATGATGACCTATAGATCCTTTCACTAAGGCCCTTAAGGCAAGAGCTTTTGATGGGCATGTTGAATGGATGGGAATCAGATGTATGGCAGCATTTATGGCAGCATAGTCTTTTAGTATAAGTGGGAGATTATTGGAGTGTATACTAAAAGCCTAGCTTTTGTATAAACATTTATAAGAATCACATTGGTCAAGTGTCTACATTTATATATACCAAATGCAGATGTTCAATTAATTTATATTGTAGATAACATAGTGTGTGGTGTCACACATAGAAGATCGTGTTATCGGTTCTTTATAAATTAAAAACAGTAGCTCACGACCAAGATGGAAAGGAACAAACCATTGGAAGGCCGTAGTGTAATTAGGTATTAGTTTATCTTAACTATATAATTACACTAGTACACTTAGAGTGTATTGAGCAAGACCATTTAGAGGTCGTTTCTTTTATACTGACTTTATAAAGGAACAAAGACCTCAGTTATTAAGGAAGTATGTGCTCTTAATCCTAATATAATAACAAGCACATATATTTGATATTTATTTCTTTAATTTATCAATGGGTGATATTTAGTTCGATAAATCAATAAGCCTGATAAGTTGGAAAATGATATCACTTATAGTGTGTGTTGTTGATTATAGAAGGAAACTGTGTCCTAGTGATCTAGGTTGATAATGTCCCCAAGAGGAGCTCATAAGGATTGTCATATTAAACCCTGCAGGTGGACTTAGTCCGACATGACGATAAGGTTGAGTGGTACTACTCTTGGACTAAGATATTAATTAAATGAGTTGTCAGTAACTCACTTAATTAGTGGACATTCGACATCTTAAACACAGGGAGACTAACACACTCATAATAAGAAGGAGCCCAAAAATGTAATTTGGGATTGGTGCGATAGTTCAATAATAGTTCTTTAGTGGAATGAATTATTATTGATGGAATTAAGTTGTGTGTTCGGGGCAAACACGGGAAGCTTAATTTCATCTGGAGACCAAAACCAATTCCTCCTCTCGGTCCCTATCGTAACCTCTTGTATATAGAGATTTATACCCACCACATACCCACCTTCTTACACAACCTATAGGGGCCGGCCAAACTAACTTGGAACCCAAGCTAGGGTCGGCCAAGACCCAAAGGTTGAGCCAAGTTGGTGGCCGACCAATGCTTGGAGTTCAAGCATGATGTGGTCGGCCACATCATATTGAAAAGGATTTTATTTATAAATTTTTTCTTATGTGGATTCCATGGTTTTAAAAGAGAGTTTAAAATTTAAATCTTTCCTTTTATAGATTACTACAAAAGTTTAAGAAAAGATTTAAAATCTTTCCTTATTTGTAGATTAAAAGGTGGATTTTAAATTTTAAGAAAACTTTCCTTTTTAACCATGTTCATGATTTAAAAGAGAGTTTAAAAATTAAATATTCTATTTTATAAGTTTCTACAAAAGATTAAGAAAAGATTTGATATCTTTCCTTATTTGTAGATTGAAAGAAATTTTAATTTTTTAGAGATAACTTTCTTTTTATCCACATGTTTAAAAGAAAGTTTTAATTTATAAAATTTCCTTTTTATAATCCACCATGAAGGGAAAAATTATTGGAGAAATTTTTTATAAAATTTCCGGAAACAAATTAGGAAGTTTTAATTCTTGTGTGAATTAAAATTTCCTTGATTTGGGGATTGTAGGTGGTCGGCCATTGATATTAATAAAAGAAAATTATTTTTAATTAAATAATTTTTTCTTTTTCATGGCAAAAGAATTAAGGAAGTTTTTATTAAAATTTCCTTATTTGCCAAGACCAAGGATGGGGGTAGAGGTGCCTTCGTGGTTAACGACTCTATTCTTTTTCTTCCTCGCTTTTCTTCCATGGTGTGGCCGGCCCTAGGGTCTCCTATTCTCCTTCTTTTCTCTTCCTCCTTTGTGGCCGGCGGTGTAACGCCCGAAAATTCTCAAAACTATTTTAGGAATATTCTATGATTTTTCTGAAATTTTTAGATATTTTTCCGGAATTTTCCGAGTAGCGGAAGTAGCAAAAATAATTAGAAGAATAAAAAGGCTTAAGCGGGAATCGAACCCGGGACCTCTCGGGTGTGCTAAACCTTTAGTTAGCCTTAGTAACCGGTGAACCCAGCAGGGCCGTGCTAAAAGAAAGGAGAACCAATTATATTTATATTAGGGTTGGATCGGGTTACCCACTTAATATAAATAGGAAAAAACTTAAGTGTGGGTTTGGTTTTTAATTTGGTTCGGCAGCCCTCTCCTCACAAACCTCACGCCACTTTTCTCCAAACCCTCACCGACGCCAACCTCTCTTCCTCCTCTTTCTCTCGGCGCACCAAGGCTAGGCCCCCAAAGACATCTTCCGGCAGCGGCTCCGACACGAGGACGCTTCCCTTCGCGAGAGGAACGTGTTGGCGCAAGAAAACTATCGAAAGGATCATCTTCTCCGGAAACCTAGCGACTAGAACCGTAAGGAAACTAGCGTACGAGGTAAGAAACCCCTCACCTGCAGTATAATAGCTTCCGTTTGAGTTTTTATGCTTTAGTTAGGATGTATGCAGATTTTTATCGATATCTAGGGTGTATTTAACTCTCTTCGCATATTAGGGATTTAGTTGAGCACCTCTAGATGGGCCAGGCATGTTTTCCCTCTTCAGATAGGAGGTTAGACGTTGTCGATTGCCTAGAGGTGGTCTCCCTAATAGGGAGAAGAGTTAGAGCATCCTAGGTGCTCGATTAAAGGTCTAGCTCAGTAATAGACAGTTTAATTAACTTATTAAATGCACTAGAAGCATTTAAAACAGCAAGTTAGTTTTATTTCAACTTATGTAGGACTACAGTCCAATGGGTGGGCTCCCACAGTAGCCTCTAGGTTCAGACAACCTAGTTCTAGGTTCAGATAACCGAGATTCAACAAAATAAGTATATAGTATTCAGTATTTTACTTTCAGCAGTGGCACTGTACTGGATTAGATATCCACTGGGCTGGACTCCCATAGTCGTCCCTAGGTTTAGCTAACCTAGTAAACCCTACTAGATTCGGAACTTGCAATCTCGGGTTTAGATAGGGATGCGCGCACAGCAAGTACAGTTGCCAGGGCCCCTCAGCAGCATGTTTAGTATTTTCACCTATTATATATATAGTTCTCTTTAAACTCTCATAAGTCAGTTAGGTGAACTTAACATCAGCTTAGTTTCAGCTTCAGTTTAGCTCTTCCTTGTTGATACATTATGATAGCTTATGTTCAGTTCTTGATTGCTATGCTTGTATGATCACATGCCATGCCATGTTTAGCCTAGTCAGTATATTTCAAATAGCATGTTTTAAAAATCATATCTGCATCGTATGCATGTTTTTGTGAGGTAGATGGTTTCTTACTAAGCTTTTTAGCTTACAGATGCTACTTTTCTTATACTGCAGATACAGGTAAAAGAAAAGTGGACTAGTGGAGGCTGGAGGGCAATGCAGATCAAGATGTGTGTGGAAGGAACCTGGAATAAAGATCTTAGGGATCTAGCAAGTTTATCTTATGTTTTAGAATATTTAGCAAGTTAACTGCCTTACAACTTTAGAGAGTTAACTATTAGAACATTGTTAGTTGTTTTTCCGCACTTAGCGTGGTTACTTGTCATGAAGTAATGAATCATATCTCTCATCATGTTTAGTATGTTAGCCATTACCTAGTAGAATGTTCATTTAGCTTTTATAGTGTTGTATAATGATTTTGGAACGCATCAGTGCTGATATCAGGGCTTCTGATACGAAATCAGAAACCCCTGATCGGTCAGCAGATCGATCAGGGGGTCTCGGATCGGTCGGTAGACCGATCAGGGGGCTGGTTTCGGCAGTCCTAACTCTCTATTCGCAGCTGGATCGTTCGGCAGATCGATCCAGCCGCGAACAGAAAGAATCCCGATAGTTGGATCGCGAACAGCACACCACTGATCGGTCAGCTAACCGATCAGTGAGCCACTGGATCGGTCAGTCCGACCGATCAGTGAGGTCCTGGATCGGTCAGCAGACCGATCCAGGTGCGTACAGAAACTCTAGTGAATCATGGATCGGTCAGTCGACCGATCCAAAGGTTCTTCCCCGTGCCAGTGTCAGTGGACCGGTCCGTGGACCTATCAGAAGTCCGATATCAGTGGTAAATACCTCCCCTAGCATGTGTACAATTATTAGGTACATGTAGAACATTCAGTTTCAGCGTTCCCAGCAATTAGATTAGCAAAATTTTAATTAGCCCAACTTTCCGCACAGTATAGTTTAGCATAATTGTAGCGACCGGCCTTACAACCAGTACCTAGAAGGCGGGTCGTTACAGGCGGCATCAACTTAAGGGAAGTCCATGGTGGCCAGTTCTAGCAAGGAGAAGAAGGAGAGAAAGAAGACTTCGTTTCTAGCATCCCTTGGAGCTTAGTGGTGGTGGCTGGATCTTTACTTCTCATGGAGAATTAATGGTGGCCGAATCTAGCTTGGAGAAGAAGGAGCTTGGTAGTTATCGTCTTGGAAGATCGTTTCCCACACAACGTCCGAGATAAGAAGAGGAATAGGGTAGAAGATCAAGAGGTTATTTTTGCTTACAAAGAAAGGTATAACTAGTAATTGTTTTCCGCATCATACTAGTTTTCTTTGTATAGTTATTTATGGAAATACCAAACACAAGAGGCATATGATTCTAGAGTTTTCAAAATAGTTTTTTCAAGTTTGTGTTTTCCTCTTTTTCAAATTTGTGATTCGATTGTTCTTTTTTTGTTAACCTAGAGTTATTTAAGGAAATAAATATTAGCTTTCCTTAAAAGGCTTTGCCTAGGCGGTGGTGGTTTCTCCCATATCCAAGAATGTCATGTGCCTCACCATGTAGTCCTAGAAGCCAATTTTGAAAATTAATATTTATGAAATTAATAACTTAGGTAGATTTGAATCAATAGTGTTAAGTTCTGCTTGCGATTCAAATCTAAACCATTAAGAACAGATAAGTTAAATTTGGAATCAATGATGTTAAGTTCCGTCTGCGATTCCTAATTTAACTTCTAAAAAACACAATAGGTTATTTAAGGAAAGGTTCGACACTTGTACAAAAAAATTTTGTACAGTGGAACCGGTACGTTTTCCTAGGACTAACCAACAGCAACGTGGGACGACTCATCTTCGGAAGAATCGGAGGACGAAGATCAGAAGAACCAGAGTTACCTCGCGCTGATGGCCCGCGAAGCAGAGTCGGAGGATGAATCGGAAGACGGGTCCGAACCCGAATCAAGCCACGAATCCGTACTCGTTTCCGAAGGTTCTGAAGAGGTATACTTTAATTTGAACAAAAAGTTTTTAAAAATTATTTCGTGTTTAAATAATAAAGTAATGAAAATCAAAAAAGAAAATAAATTGCACCTTGAAAAAAATCAAAACCTTAAGGAACAAATCACAAATAACAAACCAACTCAAGATCTAACACTTGAGGAGGAGAATTCATCATTAAAATTAGAAATTAACAATTTAAAAAGTATATTAGAAAAATTTACTACAAGATCAAAAAATTTAGACTTAATCTTAAATAATCAAAAAGCAAGTTACAACAAAACCGGACTTGACTATAAGTCAAGTTCAAATAAAACATTTAATTCATTAATAACCCAACACAAACAAACAAGAAAAGCTTGGGTTCCGAAAATGTGCTTAACCACGCAAGTAGGACTTAACCAATATTAGATACCTAAAAAATAAAATATATTATGTAAAGTCAAATAAACTAAATCAAAAACCACAATACAAACCTAAACCAAAAAACTCAAAATCTAAATATTCTAAAACTCACCAAAACTTAGACAATCATCAAGTAAATTATAACTATAAAAGAAATAGACATAAATCTAGAACGAAAAATTAAAAAGGCCAATAATTCAGGGGAGGCTCCAGAATAGCCGGCACCTCCAAAACTAACCTACCCGGAATGGTAATCCAAACTAATCTACCCGGCAGGGTACTCAAAGACTAATTAGAAAGGGATTCAAGTTTAACTTGAAAATTAGTACTGGTGAAATTTTGGATGATAGTACATTAGGAAATCTTAGTCTATGCATGCCTAGGAAGATATGACTTCGACCTGGTGCATTTGGCTAAGTGGAACTGACCGAAACTACCCTTTATGGATTCTAACCAGTTAGACCAAGGTTTTGTACTAAGTCCAGTGGATAGGACTATTTGGAAAACCTCGAAGGCATGGTTACTCTAATGATGTCCAAGTGACTCACCATAGCCCAGAAGTTTATCCAGAGAATGTCTATCTGTTGAACCCAAAGCTAAACCTGAATCTAACACAAGTTAAAACCAACCCCTAAAATTTAACCTAACTCATCTCACAAAATTATAGGATTCCCTGATTGAAACATAGATCGGGTTAGATGACTAAGGAATTAAATTAAAATTAAATTAAAAGTAAATTAAATTAAATTAAAGTTAACATTAAATTAAATTAAAATTAAATTAACTTTAAAATTAAATTAAAATTAAATTAAATTAAATTAAAATTAAAATTAAATTAAAATTAAATTAAAATTAAGTTAAAATTAAAAGAAATTAAAACTAAAATTAAAATTAAATTAAATTAAAATCAAATTAAATAAAATTTAAATTTAAATTAAATTTAAATTTATATTTAAATTAAAATTAAATTAAAATTAAATCAAAATTAAATTAAAAATAATTAAATTAAAATTAAATTAAAATTAAATTAAAATAAAATTAAATTAAAATTAAAATTAAAATTAAATTAAAATTAAAATTGAAATTAAAATAAAAATATATTAAATCAAAATTAAAACTTAAATTAAATTAAAATTAAATTAAAATTAAAATTAAATAAAAAGGAAATTAAAATTAAATTAAAATTAAAATTAAAATTAAAATTAAATTAAATTAAATTAAAATTAAATTAAATTAAGTTAAATTAAATTAAAATAAATTAAAATTAAATTAAATTGAATTAAATTAAATTAAGATTAAATTAAAATTAAAATTGAATTAAATTAAATTAAAATTAAATATATTTTAAAAATTAAACTTTAAAAGAAAATTTAAAAAATTGATTTTAAAAAATTAAACTTAAAAATTTATTTTAAAAATTAAACTTAAAAAATAAATTTTAAAAATTAAACCTAAAAATGTATTGTAAACTTAAATATATTTTAAAAAATTAAACTTAAAAATTTATTTAAAAAAAAATCCAAAGTCAAAAACCAAGGACCGGTGCCCCTGGTATTCCCTTCCGGGGCGCCCGGAAGGGACTTCGGGCGCCCCGCCCCAGCCAACCCCGGGCGCCAGGGAACGGTCCGAGCGCCCGGAGCCCCTATAAATAGGGGGAAGGGGCGCCCTCAGCTTTTGCACCACTTCTCTTCTCTGTTGTTAAGGCTCGTTTTGAGCTTTACCGCGAGAGTGATCAAATTTAAAATTTTATTCCAAGGTTATTTCATTGCTGCGAATCAACCGGGGTCGTCATCTCTAAAAATTCTTGTCACGATGCCTCGGTAAAACCTTTCCTCCTAAGCTTTTAAATATTTCGTTTAGTTATGCTTATTATATTTCCCTCTTAATTATTATGATAGAAAATGTTCTAGATCTGGTGCTGGGCCCTCGACTACCAGTAGACCCTAGGTTCCCCATTGATGAACTTAGGGTTAAGTTTGAGTCAATCATTTACGTAGCTATTAGAACTAAGTGTCTAGATAGAGCGTTCTTCTTACGTTCTTATGTTCCAGTTATAGAGGTTATTAGTCACTATAACTTACGGAACCTTGTTTACTGCACCAATTCAGTAAACATAGATTTATGTGCTGAATTCTATAATAACTTAGTTAGGGTAGATGATCTCACTTATGTTACTAGGGTAGCTGGTACAGATGTAACGACCCGACCCTTTTGGGCCCTTTGGGCGGCCCATTTGGCGACCTCTATGTCGTCGACCGGCCCCTTGGGTGGCCCAGCCGGCGGCCCATTTGGCGACTTCTCATGTCGTCGACTGCCGGCCCTTATGGCCGTGTTGTTACTCACTAGGACTTTCCACCCCTGGCCAGTGGATTTTTGCCTCCCCCAGGATTCGAACTCTAAACCTCCAGGCTTAAGTATTAGAGTTTATGAATTCTGGTAACCAAGTGAGATATTGTAACAACCCAATTTTCCCTATTCTGAGTTTCAAATGTCCATAAAGATATTTGCGAAAAGGCCGACGGTCGTCGACCGTCGGTCGTGTCGTTACTCACTAGGACTTTCCACCCCTGGCTAGTGGATTTTTGCCTCCCCCAGGATTCGAACTCTAGACCTCCAGTCTTAAGTACTAGAGTTTATGAATCCTGGTAACCAAGTGAGATGATCTCACTTGGTTACCAGGATTCATAAACTCTAGTACTTAAGACTGGAGGTCTAGAGTTCGAATCCTGGGGGAGGCAAAAATCTACTAGCCAGGGGTGGAAAGTCCTAGTGAGTAACGGCACGACCGACTGTCGACGGTCAACGACCCAAGGGTCGCCAAATGGGTCGAGTCGTTACAATAAAAAGGCGCCTTTTTATTAACCAAGTGAGATCATCTCACTTGGTTACCATGATTCATAAACTCTAATACGTAAGCCTGGAGGTTTAGAGCGAATCCTGGAGTTGGGTCGCCACAAGGGCCGCCCAAGAGGCCAAAGGGCCGGGTCGTTACTATAAAAGGCGCCTTTTATTGTAACGACCCGGCCCTTTGGCCTCTTGGGTGGCCCTTGTGGCGGCCCAACTAGCGGCTCTTATGTCGTCGGCCCATTTGGTGACCTCTCATGTCATCGACCGACGACCCTTGGCCGTGCCGTTACTCACTAGGACTTTCCCCCCCTGGCCAGTGGATTTTTGCCTCCCCCAGGATTCGAACTCTAAACCTCCAGGCTTAAGTATTAGAGTTTATGAATCCTGGTAACCAAGTGAGATGATCTCACTTGGTTACCAGGATTCATAAACTCTAATACTTAAGCCTGGAGGTTTAGAGTTGGAATCCTGGGGGAGGCAAAAATCCACTGGCCAGGGGTGGAAAGTTTTAGTGAGTAACGGCACGACCAAAGCGTCGTCGGTCGACCAAATGGGCCGAATGGGCCGGGTCGTTACAATAAAAGGCGCCTTTTATTGTAACGACCCAACCCATTTGGCGACCCTCGGGTCGTCGACCGTCGGCCGTGCCGTTACTCTCTAGGACTTTCCACCCCTGGCAGTGGATTTTTGCCTCCCCCAGGATTCGAACTCTAAACCTCCAGGCTTAAGTATTAGAGTTTATGAATCCTGGTAACCAAGTGAGATCTCACTTGGTTACCAGGATTCATAAACTCTAATACTTAAGCCTGGAGGTTTAGAGTTCGAATCCTGGGGGAGGCAAAAATCCACTGCCAGGGGTGGAAAGTCCTAGAGAGTAACGGCACGGCCGACGGTCGACGGTCGACGACCCGAGGGTCGCCAAATGGGCCGCCAAATGGGTTGGGTCGTTACAATAAAAAGGCGCCTTTTTATTGTAACGACCCGGCCCTCTTGGCCCATTTGGCGGCCCATTTGGCGACCTCTCATGTCGTCGACCGACGACCCTTGGCCGTGCCGTTACTCACTAGGTCTTCCCACCCCTGGCCAGTGGATTTTTGTCTACCCCAGGATTCAAACTCTAAACCTCCAGGCTTAAGTATTAGAGTTTATGAATCCTGGTAATCAAGTGAGATCTAGAGTTTACTCACTTGGCTACCGGGATTCATAAACTCTAGTACTTCAGCCTGGAGATCTAGAGTTCGAATCCTGAGGGAGGCAAAAATCCAGCGGCACGACCGACGGTCGATGGTCGACGACCCGAGGGTCGCCAAATTGACCGCCAAATGGGTTGGGTCGTTACAATAAAAAGGCGCCTTTTTATTGTAACGACCCGACCCATTTGGCGGCCCATTTGGCGACCCTCGGGTCATCGACCGTCGACCGTCGGTCGTGCTGTTACTCACTAGGACTTTCCACACCTGGCCAATGGATTTTTGCCTCCCCCAGGATTCGAACTCTAGACCTCCTTATTGTAACGACCCGACCCTTTGGCCTCTTGGGCGGCTCTTGCAGCGGCCCACTGGTGGCCCCTTATGTCGTCGGCCCATTTGGCGACCTCTAATGTCGTCGACCGACGACCCTTGGCCATGCCATTACTCACTAGGACTTTCCACCCCTGGCAGTGGATTTTTGTCTTCCCCAGGATTCGAACTCTAGACCTCCAGGCTAAGTAGTAGAGTTTATGAATCCTGGTAGCCAAGAGGCCTTTTGGGGAGAGCCCAAGAGCAAAATCATGAGGGTTTAGGCCCAAAGTAGACAATATCATGCAATTGTAGAGATATCTAAATTCTTTTCGATCCTACAATTGGTATCAGAGCACGGACTGCCAGAAGGTTTAACCGCCGACTGTGCACAAGAGCTATGATCTAATTGAGCCATGTGGGTACAATATTGACCTCGAACAAAGAAAGTGGGGGCTCCTATGATCGGATCAAGAGGATCAGACACTAGGCAGGAAGTCCTAGTTGTGACTAGGCAAGGAAGTCCTAGTAGGTCAGGTGGACCGAGGGACAGGAAGACCTGGTGGGTCGAGGATCGTACGTGGGAAGCCTATGGTATAAAAAGGCGCATTTTTATTATAACGACTCGGCCCTTCGGCCTCTTGGGCACCCTTGGGCGGCCCCGCTGGCGGCCCCTTATGTTGTCGGCCCATTTGGCGACTTCTCATGTCGTCGACCGATGACCATCGGCTCTACCGATACTCACTAGGACTTTCCACCCCTGGCCAGTGGATTTTTGCCTTCCCCAGGATTCGAACTCTAGACCTCCAGGCTTAAGTACTAGAGTTTATGAATCCTGGTAGCCAAGTGAGCGCCGCTCACTTGGCTACCAGGATTCATAAACTCTACTACTTAGCCTGGAGGTCTAGAGTTCGAATCCTGGGGAAGGCAAAAATCCACTGCCAGGGGTGGAAAGTCCTAGTGAGTAACGGCACGGCCAAGGGTCGTCAGTCGACGATATTAGAGGTCGTCAAATGGGCCGACGACATAAGGGGCCGTGCGCAAGGGCCGCCCAAGAGGCCAAAGGGTCGGGTCGTTACAACAGATATGACACTATCCCCTACCATGATCTAGGACTTTTTAGGACTACGACCATCTACATGTCATTTTCAGTGTTACCCCCCTAGGGATCTACCATTTGGTGATCCCTACTCACACATCACCCTAGATACGATTTATTCGTATTTTTTCGGAGGAGAGCATATACCCACCGTCACTATGTTTAGGTCAGTTGGCCTTCGAGTTCATGATTATGCACTCTATAGGGTCTTAGTTTACTGCATTTTACCACTATCCACTCGGGACATAGCGATGATGTGTCCATTCCACTCCTTTCTTTTGTATGCACTTTCCCATAGATTAGATATAGATATTAGTCTACATATATTTCAGACCATTATCTACGCAGCTGGATATGTCACCAACGCTCGAGTTCATATGCCATATTGTCATATTTTGACGGCATATTTTGTTCACCGACAGATTAACGTCACTCGAGGTAATGTTCGGGCCATGACTGAGTTCGACATCATAGGATCTAGGAGTTTCTCATTAGCGGGTGTCCACGTAGATGAGGATGACGGCGTCATGTCTTGGCGGAGGGGGCCACAACACCAGCCAGACCCAGATGCCCAGGAGGCAGCAGAGCATGATGAGTTTATGGTTGCACTATTCAACGACGACGCTCCAACTCCGGCACTAGCTCCACCTCTAGACCGAGCACCCCGTCCTGCACATCGCACCCTAGGCGATCGAGTTACTGGACTCGAGCTATCCATGACGAGTCTTCGCTAGGAGGTTTCGGACCTGAGACGAGATGTATCCAGTTCCCGAGAGGATGCCCGGACACGTCACGGTGAGTTGATCAAGATGTTTCGTTCCCTCGGAGCTAGACCACCCGGATCACACCCCTCCTCCTCATCCTGACAGACATCCCTACCACAATGTACATGTTATCATGACTATTGTACCTTGACTTTCATATTGAGTTATGACATTCTGAACTACATCCACTTAAGTATACGGTAACTTTGGAAGTTAGAGATGTGCCTAATAGATTAGGAATTTTAAAACTGTTTTAAAAAAACATTTTCAAATTCTAAGATAAAATACTTGTATGTTTTCAAAATCTCTTATTTTTAGAATTTCAAAAATAGTTTTAGCCTTAGACTAGAAAAAAAAAATTCTAGAAATCATGTTCCCCTAGGTCTAGTATTTGAGCATCTCACCAACACCCTAGGACTACTTTGCTTGTGCATAACAAACATAGAAAGGGGTGAGATGCATAGGTAGATTGTCTGGACTTAAGATGCTTATTTCAGTGCATCGACATAAGTCGGGCGTTAAATACCAAACAGATATTAATCAAATTAAGTCATTCAGTGTAGTCAAACACTAACTAATACTTAGACTTAACTTGACTAACCAAGTGAAAGCTGCTATCCTCTGAATAGTCAGTAAGTAACTAATTGGTTAGACAGATTTTGTATATCAGGTTCAGGGGGAGAAACTAATTTAAAAAAAAAATCTTATAAAAATATTTTTAAAACCAACTTTTACAAAACTTAGCTCGTTTTTTTAATCTTAAAAGTTAGTTTTAAATTGAAAATAGAGTTTACTTAATATTGACAATTTGGTTTAAAAGCTAAAATTTTACAAAGTTATTTTTTAAAAATCTTTTAAATTAGATTTTTCAAAACCTGAGTTTACTTAGTTGGATATTTTAGTTTAAATTTACAAACTATTTTTTCCTTCAAAATACCTTTCATTAAAACTAGAATCGTGTCAACCTACAAAATTATTTTTTTGATAAAACTCATGTTTTAAAAAGTTTTGAAAATTTTGTTAGCTTTTTAAATTTTATCCTTTAAAAAATATATATTATAAAAAGTTACTAAATTATCTTTTTAACTTAACCATTTTTTTCAACTCTAGCTATTTTGAAAAGCTTGTTAAAAGTTATTCCCTCACAGCGATTTTTCTAACTTAACATTTTTTAGCTATTTTTGAAAAGGCTAAGAGATACTTTTAGAGTAAAACATTTAATTAAACTCCCCTGAGTCAATCTGATTTGTGTTTGCATCCTTGTTGCAAAATTTTTGCATTTATGTTTATTTGATCTATGTTTACATTTGATGAATGCCAAAGGGGGAGGGTTAGGTGGTTAAGTTAGCTAAAACAAATTGAAAATGAAAACTAACTTAAAAACCTGTTAATACTTGTTTTAACTTGCATTTTACACTAACTTAACCAAGTTGACATTCCATCAAAAAAAGGGAGATTGTTGGTGCGGTTAGCACTAACGGTCTAACCCAGGTTTTGATGAATGACAAAATAGGTTAAGTTAGTTTTGCTGTTAATTTAACACTCTGACCGAGTGTGCAGGAGAAGCCCAGACAGGTCGACGGGTTGACCGGATGTCTGGCACGAAGCCCAGCTAGGTCAACGGGTTGACCGGATAGCTGGCACGAAGTCCAAACGGGTCGACGGGCTGACCAGACGTTTGGCACGAAGTCCAGCTAGGTCAACAGACTGACCGGATAGCTGGCGTGAAGTCCAGACGGGTCGAAGGGTTGACCGGACGTTTGGCAGGTAAGTAAAGGTAAGTCACTGGAGTTGAGTGACTGGGAGGACGCGTTCCCGGGAAGGGAACTTAGGCGCCGATCCGACTTAGAACCATTTCAGAACTCTAAGTCGAGATCGTGACTAGATTCCGGTCTCGAAAAGACGGAATCTAAGTCTACTCTTTTTCTGTTAAACTATGAATTGTGCTAATAATCTGTTTTGCAGGGTATAATTGCCTCGGACTAACGTGTTTCTTGTAGAAAGGAGTTTGCTGGAAAACTTGGGTGCGGGCGCCCGGGAGGTTCCCAGGCGCCCGGAGGTCCAGGCGCCCGAGAGGTACCGAGCGCCCGGAGGCAAAGTTTTATCCCCTTCGCATCAACACCACATGGAGGCTCCTGGTTGGGTCAACTACGTCACACCGGGGCGCCCTGAAGGTTCCAGGCGCCCCCGAACCTCCTATATAAGGAGGGTCAAGGCTGAAGCTCCACACACAACTAAGAATTCGCTCTTCTGTGCTCCTGCGACGCTACGAAGCTCTCCGACAACGCGCTTTCCTTTTCAGTTCTTACTTTCTGTCGGTATTTTTTTTTAATAATTCCTGTACTCAATTCTTGTAATCATTTTCCGAATTATTAATGAATTGTCCATCGAAAGCACGCTTGTGTGTGGGCCTTGGAGTAGGAGTCGTCAAAGGCTCCGAACCAAGTAAAAAGAACTTGTGTTAGCCTTGCAATTATTTTCCTTATTCTTTTCCGCTGCTTAACTCGCTTTGAAATTTTTGTTATCGATATTCACCCCCCATCTATCGATTCTTCACGATCCAACAATAGTATCCTATAGACGATCAAATTATAATGAGAATTACTATTTTGTGATTGTGCATTATATAAATCAAATTACTCTTTTTTCTTATCAATCTTGTTATTTTATTTATAACTATTAGAATGTATAAAAGGTTTCAAATGTACAATTGCTTCAGTGATAGATCAATAATGATGTGAGATCATTTTAAAGCACGCTCACAGAGTTTCCATCAACCAAGTCTTTGCAAACTCCATGGTAAAAACTAACTTAAAATCCTTTGTCAAACATATTAATACATATTAGTCGAAGACAACCACTTGGAGCATGATTGAATTGAGATATATATTAAGGTTAGGTTTAACAAATGAGTTTAAACTTTTTTACTATATTGTTAATGGAAGTTATATCTATAGAATTTAGCTAGAGGAATATGCTTTATGGTCAATATGTTAGGTGGAGATAAGTAATAGCTATGAGATTTAGGACTAATGTAGATTAATTAGGAGTGCAATTGACTACTTGGAGAAATGTCGAACTCCCAAGATGAGTTTAGTGTTGCTGAGGTGGACTTCCTAACTAAGTTGATCTTGTGAGTTGTGATAGATCTCTCCCCATCGAAGAGAAAAGGATTTCCTTCCCTATTATCCAAAGCCATATTTATAGGCTTTGGAATAGATGTCACATGCCTTAGTTGATGTCAGCTAAGAAATGCTCTAACATAATGAGAGGGTAGTAAGCATGGTCTTAGTTGAGTTGGAGAAAAGTGAGAGGTGTGAGAAGTAGATCCATTGAACTGCAACACTTTTCAAAGCTAAATAGGAGTTCAGAAATCATTTGAGTACTATATTCTTTAGAAGAATGAAGGAAAGCAACATTTCCTCATTATCAGTGAGGGAGACTTAAGTTGTGGATGATCTTGGAACCCTTCCTGGGTCATTTATCTTCCTTGATTAGGACTTATACTCATATTGAAAATCAGTTCATCTCCCTATTCAGAAGAGAATGGAGAAGATTTCAACAGTCAATCTTCACAATTCATAAAAATGTAGGTTTTTGAAGCTATGCAGAGCTCAAGTAAACAAAGAAAGAAAGTTTGGGAAATATAGGTAATCTATCTTTTTGATGAATTCTATGGAGGTCCGTCTAAGAAACCTTCTCAGCTTTGTGTACTTATAGTCATTCATCATTATACTCAATGGCATGCTCATCAAAAGCAGCAAAATATAATTAATTCCTTAACAACTTCAGTTTTTATTATTTACAAATATCACAATATGTAATACAACCAAAACAATTCAATTACTAGGATTTTATATTCCTTTCACTAATAATATATTAAGTAACATGAAATTCTGACAGTCTTTGGATCTTTCTTCCGGAACAAATTTGGTTTCCTATAATATGTTGCAACTCAAAGATGAGATTGTTTATACGTGCAACTCCTAGCAGAATGGAAATTCCTATTTTCTTCTCATTTTTGATAGTTAGTTAACTTACTGATAGTGATTGTTCTGAATGGTTCACTGAGATATGCCTGAGTTCGAGCTGATATCTCCTGAGCCACAGATCGCATGGAAGGTCGAGACTCAGGATCAGTTCGGACACATGCAAATGCCACCTTCACCAGGAAGACCACCTCCTCAGCTAACTGCCCTGTAGGGGAAGGCAAGCATTGATCAAGTACATCTTTCAAGAACAAATCACCCTCTGGCAATGATGAAAGGGAAGCCAACGAAGAGATGAGGTCTCCTGGATGTTTTCCCATCATGACTTCAAGTGCTACCACTCCAAAGCTATACACATCGCATTTCTCAGTGATTCTCATTGTGTATGCCAATTCTGAAAAGTAGCAGCAACAAACTGTCATACTAACAAAATAGAAATTATGAATTATGAACGAAGTTTATGTAGAACTGATTAATCCGTTCAAAATCAAACTAAACTTTTAAATTTGATTGATTCTATGAATTAATTTGGTTTAATCGATCTTTTACTTTTCCTCACCCCTAAGTTTACCGTAGAAGTGTTGATACCTGGGGCCATGTAGCCGTAAGATCCAGCAACGCCGGTCCAATTGGAAGAATCAGGATACAGCAATTTGGCAGTCCCGAAGTCAGCTATTCGAGGCTCGAAATCAAACTCCAACAAGATGTTGTTCACTGAGATATCCCTGTGCGCGATCGGCGGCGACCGGTCATGGTGCAAGTAGGCCAAAGCATGAGCTACCCCTTGCAAAACCTTCACCCTCTTCACCCAATCGAACTGGCTATTCCTTTCCTCCCCATACAGCGCTTTCCCCAGGCTGCCTCTTTCCAAGTACTCGTACACCAAGTACATGCATCCGCTCCTCATGCAGAAACCATACAGCTTCACTATGTTCCTGTGCCTCACCTCTGTCAGAGCGCTGATCTCATTCTCGAAGCTCTTACGGTTGATCTCCGGCACATCTCCGACGCCAGCAACATGCATTCTCTTCACGGCCACCACTTCTCCGGTCGACAGCTTGGCTCTGAAGACACTCCCGAAGCCGCCTTTCCCGATGCAGAACACCTCGTTGAAGTTGTCCGTGGCATTCACTATGTCGAGGAAGGTGAACTTCGCTTCCTTTTCCCATATCAAAGATTCGGATTTCGCCCAATGGCCAGAGCTCACTGTCTCACTCTTCTCTTCCTCCTTTCTGCAAGCCAGCAAGACCAGCAGAAGAGCGATGGTCAAGATCGGAACTCCTAGCACCGGCACAATAATGGCAATTAGGAGCCTCTTTTTGTGGCCCTTGTGAGAACTGCCACTAGAAGAGTTACTACAAGAAAGTAAACCCGCCACATCGCCGCAAAGCCCTGCGTTGCCGGCATATGCCCCAGAGGTGGCGTTCATGAAAGCAGTCCCAGTTGGAACTGGCCCTGTCAGATTGTTGTAAGAGAAGTCAATGGATTCCAAACTGAACATGCCGGACAAAGCTGATGGAATTGAATCAGAGAGATAGTTGTGGGAGACATTGAGCTTTTGCAGCTTTGTGAGTTTGCCAAGATTGGAAGGTATAGCTCCTGACAAAGAGTTGCTGCTCAAATCTAGCAGGATCTGCAAGGAGTTCAAGTTGCCGAGCTCATTTGGTATCTCTCCAGACAGCTGATTCTTGCTTAGATCCAGAAAGAGAAGCCTTTGCAGATTGCCGAGCTCGGAAGGCACTCGACCAGTGAAGTCGTTAGCTGACAGATCGACTTCTTCGAGATGAGATATAGCTCCCAGCTGCAGAGGAATGGAACCTGATAAAAGATTGTTGCTCAGATTGAGCTTATACAATGAATATAAGCTCCCAAGTTGGGGTGGGATATATCCATCAAAATAGTTGGAGGCCAAGCCAAGTTCCTCTAGTTTGGTCATGTTGCCAATTTCTGGCGGGATTTTGCCGGTGATACTATTGCCGGTGACATAGAAGTGACTCAGACTCTTGCACTGCCCCCACTCCGGTGACAGCGTACCGGTCAGGTTATTGTCGCTGAGGTCCAAGAAGACCAGCTCAGGATGCACCCCAAATGCTTTCGAAATGTCCCCGCTGAAGTTGTTCACCTCAAACCGGGCTCGAGAAAGCATGCTGCAATTGCGCAAGCAAGCTGGCAGCTCGCCGGAGAAGTTGTTGTTGTTCACCGTGATCACCTCGAGGATGAAACCTCTACATAACTCGCGTGGCAATTCTCCAGACATGAAGTTGTTGGAGAACCTGGCTATGCTAATCAGACCATGCCAACCTAGTTCCTCCGGTATGCTGCCCCTGAGATTGTTGTCGAAGACGGAGATGAATTGGAGGTTAGGAAGGTGTGCGATGCTGCGGGGGAGCTCTCCCTCCAATTGGTTGGTGTTAATATCCAGTATTTCCAATGCCGTCATGTTCCCGAGCTCCGGGGGGATTCCGCCGGAGAGATTGTTGGAGAATAGAGACAAGGAGGTTAGTTGATGGAGATTGCCAATCGTTGTTGGCATAGGACCTGTCAATAAATTAACCGACAGATCCAACTGGATCAAATTAACCAGGTTCCCAATCTCTGGTGGAATTTGACCAGAAATGTTGTTGGTGAAGAGATACAAGTGCGTCAAATTGGTGGCGAATCCAACCTCCGGCGGAATCTGCCCTGTTATGGTGTTGTTCTGAATCTGAAATGATAAGAGATTAGGCCAACTAGAGAAGAAGCTCGGTACAATCTCCCCAGAAAGAAAGTTGCTGGAGATACCAAACTCCCTCATCTCGGATAATTTGGTGAATGACTGTGGCAATCCTCCGGTGAGTTGATTGTACGACAGGTCAATGTAGTTGAGATGAGTACAATTTCCCAGCTCAGGAGGAATTGTAGAATTCAATCCTGCAAACTTCAAGTCGAGGTGTTCGAGGAATGAAAGCTGACCTAGAGAAGAAGGAATTCGGCCGCCCAACGAGTTATTGTATAACTCAAGAATTCGAAGACCCGAGATGGTTCCAAGGACGGGTGGTATCTCTCCGGTGAACTTGTTTGCCCCAAGATGAAGGTCTCGGAGCCATCTCAGCTTAGCCAGGGAATCAGGAACAGGACCAAGAAAGGAATTGATTGTGAGATTGAGGAACTGAAGGTTCTCCAAGTTTGTGAACAAAGATTCGGGTATTGAACCTGTGAAATTGTTCTGCGACAGGTCAAGGTAGACTAATTGGGTGCAATTCAGAATGAAGGAGGGAAATTGCTGGTCGAGGCTGTTAAGGCTCAGCGAGAGGTACGTCAGTGCAGGCATGGGAGAGAACTCGGAGTAGTCCGGCGTCTCCAAGTAATTGGATTGAAGGTCAAAGTGCCGCAACTTACGCAGATGGCTCAGCTGGTACGGGATCTGACCGCCAATGTTGTTGTTGTAGAGACGGAGGTCGAGGAGATGCTGCAGCTGCCCGATCTCCGGCGGAATGGAGTCATTGAAGAAGTTGCTGCTGAGGTCCAAAGAGGTGATATTGGAGAGAGCGGTGATTTCGGCCGGAATGCGTCCGACAAGGAGGTTGTTACTGAGGTCGAGGCGGTTGAGGTGGGACAGTGAAGGGAAGTCGAAGTGGTCGAGGGTGCCATTGAGGCTGGCGCCCGGCAGGCTCAGCTCAACCACTCGATCGCCTTCGTGGCCGCAGCGGATACCATGCCACCGGCAGGGGGTGCTGGAGTTGAGGGACCAGGAGGCGAGGGAGTCGGGCTGAGACAAGCTGGATTTCCAGTCGAGTAGGGCCTGCGCTTCCGTCGCTGCTGTTGTTGCTGTGGGAGGATAGAAGAAGTTGAGGAGGAGGAGAAGGATCAACGTCGTCATGCTCGGAGGAGAGGAGGAAGGAAGGAAGGAAGTTTGGCTTCGATCACACACAGCTGGCTCCACTGAAGGAGCCACTGCCTCCGCTGTTGAATTTAATGTGCTTTGGATATCGTTGGCTTTGATCGAGAGTAAAGAAAGATTTTTGTAAAATAAATAAATAAATAAATAATAATAATAAATAAATAAATAAATAATAATATAATAAAGAAAACTTCAAGTTTAACTTCATGGTTTCAGATAGGGCGGTAAATAAGCTGGGCTCCAACAACTCGACTCAATTTATACTCGAGCTCACAGTAGGAAATATTTTTTTTTTAAAAAAAAAAAATAATAATAATAATAATATAAAGAGTACTAATCAAATTTGACTATAATGGCATCCTTTCCTTGGCGCGTACTGTATCATTAATCAACGTTGCCTTTGAGGCTTGGACAGTGCCTCAAAGAAAGACCAATCTGAAGTCAAATTTGGTGGCTGCATAATTAAGTTAGATTCTTTGTTGACCGAGATTCAATTGTACCCGGGACTCTCCGGCTAATGACAACGTTATAAGATATCTCGTAAGATAAAAAATAAAAAAGATATCTCGTAAGAATAGAAAATTTCATGGAAAAATAAAAAATAAAAAATAAAAAAGGCATTCAAAATTATATAAACTTCAATGGTTTTTTTAAAAAAACAATTAAAAGATATCTCGTAAGATATTTTATTCCCAAAATACATTTTATCCCATATTATTTTTTAAAATATATATCATCAAAATATACTAATTAGTGTAAGGATTGATGTTCATTTGTAATGAAGTATTAAATTTGAGTAGATATTTAAAGTAACGATGACAATTTTTTCTGAATTTAATGGAGAAGAGTATGGATGAACTATTGATATCTGATATCCGAATATATTCTTTTCTCAAAATCTATTAACTATTTTTGTTGATATTATGAGTATATTATATAGATGTTTAATCTTTTTTTTTTTAATTTTATATGATATTAATTCTAATATATTTTTTTGAATGATGATAGTTGAATGGAAAGAAAAAAATTATTAATATAAAAGATATATGATCCTTTAATAGGTATGTGGATAAGGATAGATATATGATACTTGATGGGTATTAGGATGAATGATATGGAATCTGACCCGGACCAACTTATTGTCATCCCTAATTCAAAGGAATACATGTATGTGTACCGTCATAAATACCATATACTCTCATGTATAGCATCCTTGTAGCTAATGAGTTATTATCAACCAACCTGACTAAATACAATGAACCAAACATATGTTAATCCCTATGCAAGCTAGGTGTAATATTTGTGCAGAGGTAATCCTCCATAAAGTTATCTATTATATTTGAGAGGTGTCCTAAGGTAATCATCTTATAATTTATACTATTTATTGGATAAATAAATATTCACTATTTGAGTGCACATTCTATATGTGTTTGATTGAATCTTAAACTTGGTCCCCTCGGGGCAATGCGGTGGTCGAGACATGGGGTGTTGCCACATGAGATCTTGGGGTTGAAACTTGGCGCGTCCGAGAATGCCTTCCCATATACCTTGGCTACCTACACTAATGGCTAGTAGCCACCCGTAATTTACCTCCTCTGTGTTGGTCTATGGATGGGTTGGCGGAGGCTCTGGGGTGAGCGAATCACCTTTTACCTCATGATTGGATCTTAAATTCACTTACTGAATGCCCGTAATATGATTCATAACATGAGAGAACTTGTGATTGGATCACGACTAATAAGTATCTATACATGTGTAATTATGAATGTATTAAACTGATTAATATGTGTATTGTGCATGCACATCATTACACATATCTACGGGTTTTGTTCCTTGATCTAACCAAGCAGTTTGCCCAAACACCAAAACACATGGTCGCACGGACCATTGGGATTGCTCCAACAATCTCCCACTTTTTGATGTTTGGAAGTATGTTTAAGATAGTGAAAAAAAATAGCAAATAAACATGCTAAAAACAATGGACTTATGTTGCCAAGGCTACACACTTGGACTTACACCGCCGAATGGACTTACGTTGCCAAGGCTACACACTTGGACCTATTAGGTTTTCGGGCCGCGAAAACCCCGAAACCCCCGCCACTGGATCCGTGCGAAGAAAAATAAAAACAAAATACGAGTACGAGTTTCTAAAGTCTAGATCTACACTAGATAAGAGCGTTACCATCGATGCGATGCCCTTCGCTATCCCGCTAGTTTGCCGGATCTCAAGATTGTCAAAGTAGACAACCCTCTAGAAGTATCCACATGAACAAAATTAGGTGGAGGGGACCAAACAAAGGTGTGCTAGCACCTATGGTGTTCGGCCAAGAAAGGAGAGGGAGAGCTTGAGGAAGAAGATGATGGAATGACACTTGAAAAAATGAATTTTTCATCAACACACAAAAGTGGCCGGCCACCATAAGATGTGTAACCCCCCTTCACATTAATCACAATTAATGTGGAGGTCATTAAAGTGAAGAATTGTAACCTCCATGAGGTGGCATCTCACTTAAGTAACCATGATGATGTGGAGCATCATCATTGGTCCACATCTTGCCAACTCACTTATGATGTGGCATAAAGTCAAGTCAAACTTGACTTTTCCTCTTCCTCTCAAGTCAAGTCAAACTTGACTTAATCTCTCTCATGGTTGATCTAAACCGACCATTTAATTCAAGTCAATTTAATATAATGAATCTAATTCATTTAATTAAATTGATTCAATGAGTCATAATCTAAATTAGACTCATTGAACACATGAATCAACTTGAGTTCAACTCAAGTAGCCCAATTAGGATTACTCTTAATCCAATTTGATTCATCAAATGAATCTAATCCTCTTGGTTCATCATATGAGCCTAATCTCCATCTAATTGTCCTTAGTGTGTGACCCTATAGGTTCTTGTAACGTTGGTGATGCCCCTAAATGCATTTAGGAGCATAAGTAATGAGCGGTATCTAGCAACACATCATTACTACCCAAGTTACAAGAATGTTGAGATCTAACATCACCTTGTGACTACTAATTGTGACTCCTCACAATATATGACAAGTGTCCTTCTATCCTAGACATCTAAATTGATCAATGTGAGGCATAGACCGTGTCATCCTCTGACCAATCTAAATCTTGAACTCCAAGTAGACTCACTAAATCAAATGAGCTCAATATCTCATATTGACTCATTTGGGCATGGTCATGCACTTCGTGGTCTCACTCTATCAAGAATATCGATGTCTCTCCCGTCATATAAGAGGGATAGATCCCATCTACATCACTCACATCCCTCCGCATAATTTGTTACATACCCAGTAATCGCCTTTATAGTCCACCCAGTTACGGGTGACGTTTGACGAAACCAAAGTACATAACTCCTTATGTAGGAAACCATGGTGACTTCAGGTCTAAGGACTAGTAGTCATACTAATAGCCACATGAGAAAGTATATGACACTCATATAACGATCCATGATACTTTCTCATGGCGGGTCATTCAGTATACATTCTCTAATGCATACCCATGTGTCAACTTCATATCTCTATATTCATGACTTGTGAGATCAAGTCATCGAGTTGACCTACATGCTAGTCTTATTGCATTAACATTGTCCCTGAATGTTAATACTCGACTAGGAATGATTAAGAGTAGTGTTTCCTATATCATCTCACTATCGATTCAACCAATCGATTGACATAGGTAAGAACCTTCTACTCAAGGACATTATTATACTTAGTTTATTTGGCACCAATACAAGTAAGTATAATAACCAAAAACCAAATACCTTTATTTATATAAGAATATGATACAATAAGTCCATAATACAATCATCAAATGATTGGTTCTAGGGCTCTAACTAACAATCTCCCACTAGCACTAGTGCCAATCAGTGTAGGCTCTAAGCCCCAATGACCTAGTGTGACCATCATGCTTTCTCTGTGCCAAAGCCTTGGTCAAGGGATCTGCGATGTTAGCCTCTGTAGGTACTCTGCAAATCATCACATCTCCTCTCTCGATAATCTCTCAAATGAGATGGAAGCGCCGTAGTATGTGTTTGGTCCGCTGGTGCGAGCGAGGTTCCTTCGCCTGTGCTATACCTCCATTATTGTCACAATAGAGCTCAATAGGGTCAACGATACTGGGAACCACCCCAAGTTCAGTGATGAACTTGCGGATCCAAACTGCCTCCTTTGCTGCCTCTGAAGCAGCAATGTACTCGGCCTCTGTCGTAGAATCAACTACTGTGTTCTGCTTCGAACTCTTCCAGCTCACAGCACCACCATTTATGCTAAATACGAACCCTGACTGCGATCGATAATCATCCTGATCGGTCTGAAAGCTGGCATCACTGTAACCCTTTATAGCTAGCTCATCATTGCCTCCATATATCAAGAAATATTCTTTAGTCCTTTTTAAGTACTTAAGAATATTCTTGACCGCTATCCAGTGACTTTCACCTGGATCTGACTGGTACCTGCTCGTCATGCTCAAAGCATACGAGACATCAGGTTGAGTACATAACATGGCGTACATGATAGATCCTATGGCTGAGGCATAAGGGATCTGATCCATGCGCTCTCTCTCCTCTCTAGAAGAGGGACCTTGAATCTTCGAAAGACTCACGCCATGTGACATCGACAGAAATCCCTTTTTGGAGTTCTGCATGGAAAACTGAAGGAGTACCTTGTCAATGTATGTACTCTGACTTAGGCCAAGCAATCTCTTAGATCTATCTCTATAGATCTGTATCCCTAGAATGCGGGATGCCTCACCTAAGTCCTTCATTGAGAAGCAACTCCCTAGCCAGGTCTTGACAGACTGAAGTAAAGGGATATCCTTCCCAATGAGTAGTATGTCATCCACATATAATATGAGGAAGACAACTATATCCCCTACAACCTTCTTGTAGACACAAGGCTCATCTTCGTTCTTGATGAAACCAAACTGTTTGATTGCATCATCGAATCGAAGATTCCAGCTCCGAGAAGCTTGCTTTAGTCCATAACTTGTATACTCTGCTAGTATGCTGTGGATCTACAAAACCCTCAGGTTGTGTCATGTACATATCCTCGAGTAGGTTTCCATTCAGAAACGCGATTTTGACATCCATCTGCCATATCTCATAGTCATGGTAAGCTGCAATAGCAAGCATGATCCGAATGGACTTAAACATCGCTACTGGAGAAAATGTTTCATCATAGTCAATACCATGAATCTGCTTGAAACCTTTAGCTACCAAGCGACCCTTATAGATAAGTCCATCCATGTCAGTCTTTCTCTTAAAGACCCACTTACACCCAATGGGTTTTACCCCTTCAGGTGGATCAACCAAAGTCCATACTTGGTTGGTGTACATGGATTCCATCTCGGATCTCATGGCCTCTAGCCATTTCTCAGAATCTGGTCTCATCACAGCTTCCTGATAGGTGGTAGGCTCATCCTCTATGAGCACAACGTCATCATGGTCAAACAAGAGAAATGAGTAACTCTCAGGCTGACGACGTACCCTATCAGACCTGCGAAGAGGTATGTCTACTTGAACTGGTTGTTGTTCCTCAACTCCTTGTGGAACAACATCATCCACAACACTTTGTAGTTCCAGTTCAACTTCCATCGAGGCTTCAGTGCTATTGTTCACATCTTGAACTTCTTCAAGATCGAACGTGCTCCCACTAGTCTTTCTAGAAATAAAGTCCCTTTCTAGAAAGACCCCAGTCTTTGCCACAACTACCTTGTGCTGACTGGGAATGTAGATGTAATACCCCTTAGTCTCCTTGGGATATCTAATAAAGTAGCACTTGTCGGATTTGGGTCCTAACTTGTCTGAGACTTGACGTCGAACGTAAGCATCACAACCCCAAATCCTCATGAAAGACACCTAGGCATCTCTCCCAATCCATATCCTATATGGTGTCTTTATCACGGCCTTGGATGGAACTCGGTTGAGTATAAAAGCTGCCGTGTCTAGAGCATAGTCCCAAAGGTATGTCGGAAGATCTATGTGACTCATCATAGATCGTACCATATCTAATAGGGTACGATTCCTCCTTTCGGATACACCATTCCACTATGGTGTTCCAGGAGGAGTGAGTTGGGATAGAATCCCACACTCAGCTAGGTAGTCACGAAACTCATGGCTAAGGTATTCTCCACCTCGATCTGATCGAAGTATCTTAATACTCTTGCCAAGCTGGTTCTGTACTTCATTCTTAAATTCTTTGAACTTTTCAAAGGATTCAGACTTATGTGTAATTAAGTACACATAACCATATATACTGAAGTCATCAGTAAATGTGATGAAGTACCGATAACCGCCTCTAGCAGCGACATTGAAAGGGCCACATACATCACTATGTATAAGAACTAACAAGTCAGTCGCTCTCTCACTGTGCCCACTAAAGGGAGTCTTGGTCATCTTCCCTAGTAGCCATGACTCGCACGTCTCATAAGATTCAAAATCAAATGAGTCCAGCAGACCATCCTTATGGAGCTGGGATAAGCGCTTGTCATTTATATGACCTAAACGACAGTGTCAGAGATAGGTTTGATTCAAGTCATTTGACTTGAACCTCTTGGTATTTATGTTATAGATAGGGCTTTCAAGGTCTAGAATGTAAAGTCTGTTCATCAGAGGTGCACTACAATAGAACATATCTTTTAAATAAACAGAACAACATTTATCCTTAATAATAAAAGAGAAACCTTTCTTGTCCAAACAAGAAACTGAAATTATGTTCTTAGTTAATACAGGCACATAACAACAATCATCCAACTCTAATACAAGCCCAGAGGGCAGAGATAGAAAATAAGTCCCTACAGTAACAGCAGCAACCCGTGCTCCATTGCCTACGCGTAGGTCCACCTCGTCCTTCACCAATGCCTTGCTATTTCTTAGCGCCTACACATTAGTACAAATGTGAGATGCACATCCGGTATCTAATACCCAAGATGAAGAAATAGATAGATTGACTTCTATAACATATATACCTGAAGTGGAAGTCTCACTTCGCTTCTTCTTAAGATCTTCCAAGTACACCTTGCAGTTCCTCTTCCAGTGCCCGGTCTGACCGCAGTGGAAGCAGGTAGCATCCTTGGCGACCCCTCCTTTAGGCTTCAGTGCCTTGCCTTTTCCCTTGGCTTGGGACTTTCCTTTGCCTTTGGGCTTGCCCTTGCCCTTGTGTTTCTGAACCATCAGAATAGAGTGGGGCTTTGCCTTCTTAAGGTTCAGCTCAACAGTTCTTAACATGCTAAGCAGCTTGGGCAGTGGCTTGTCAATTCGTTCATATTATAGTTTACAACGAACTGACTATAACTATCCAGCAAGGATTGCAAGATCAGGTCAGTGGCCAGCTCTTGGCCAAGCGGGAATCCCAACCTCTGTAGGTTTTCTATGTACCCAATCATTTTGAGTACATATGGGCCTACGGGAGCCCCATCTGACATCTTGCACTGAAACAGTGCCCTTGAGATCTCAAATCTCTCATGCCACGCTTGTCCTTGATACAGTTGACGAAGATGTTCAACCATATCGTAAGCGCCCATCAACTCGTGTTGCTTCTGAAGCTCAGAGTTCATGGTCGCGAGCATTAGACAGGACACATCTAATGCGTCATCTTGATGCTTCTTATAAGCATCTTTGTCAGCTCGCGGGGCATTGGCAGGAGGAGCCTCCGGAATGGGCTGCTCCAGAACGTACAGTTTACGTTCCTGGGTGAGAACTATTCTCAAGTTCCTGTACCAGTCCAAGAAATTTGCTCCGTTGAGCTTGTCCTTCTCAAGGACAGAACGCAGAGAGAAGGTGTTCGTATTCGACGTCATGGTTATCTACAACAGAAAAATACAGAAAATAAATATCATATTCTTTTAAATTATTTAATTAGGTCTTTAACTAAATAATGCTCCCACTGAATTCTATAATTCATGTGGGACAAGATCCACATCATACTAACCCTTGAGTTAGCTTTGGCTAATACGACCAAGATTTTAGTATGATCGGTAGGTAACGATTTACCAATTTCATCTCTATGCAACTCTTGTTTATAGGATCATTCTCCGCAGTTATATTAAAACTTGAGTTAGCTTTGGCTAATACGCCCAAGAATTAATATAAATGTGATTTATGTACTATCTTTCCAACCATTGGAAGAATGCCTATAGTTATACTCGATCCAAACGAGTTAACTAGGAATACTCAATCTAATTGAGTTTGTATTCGCCCATGCGTTGATAAGCGGGACCAAGATTGTCCCTCCGTACCCTACCAAGATAATATGTGTTGCTCTACTTTGGCAGATTCAACAACACATGTGATCGAGGTAGTGATAGGTACCACGACACGGTAGGCATTAGAGTTGACGCGATTTAGATCTAATCTAATCGTCGATGTGTATCAAATACGCGACAGATCTAATCTAATCGAAAGGGTGCATCTTGTACACGATTTAGATCTAATCTAATCGTTAGACACTAATTAATTACTAATCATGCATCACATACACACAAGAAATTAATTAAATTAATTTGTGATTAGTCATGGCCCTACTACGATCTTATCAAGCCAATGAGAAGATCGGATGGTCAACCTATGGTCAACAGCTTCTCAAGCTCCTCCCTTTGACCACCTTGTGTTGCTCGCGCCCTCCTCGTAACTCCGTCTCGAGTGGACCTTCCACGGCTCCAATTTTGTACATTACAATTTTGAAACTCGAGTTACATTCGAGTCTAAACTAATTTACAACAAGAATAAATAGAAAAAAGCATGACGCGCAGGTCGCGTATCAAAAATACAGCACACACAATCACATGACGGCACGCAGGCCGTATTATGAATTACAACACAAAATATACCAATCCAATTGGGTCTTTTTGGGCCATGACTATCACAAATTATACATAATTCTAAATTATCTATTTTCTATAATTTTCTGCAATTTTAATACCAATTTTTATAATTTTTACGAGTAAAAATTCCCGGTGGTTCCGTTTAGCGATTTTCGGGCGCAATCGCGGAACAAATCCCCTTACGGGGCCAGGGGCAGCGCCCCTACCCATGATCTAACCATCGCGAGGGTTCCTTAGCGATCCTACAGCGCCTTAGTCCGCTGTCCCAAAAATTTTTGGGGTGAAACCTTGCCGTTTCGGAAAAAGCTTCTCGGTAGTCGAAGCCTACAAGTGTCGAAACACTTGTGCTTCGCTTCTACGAGAAAATTACTCATAAAAATCCATAAAAACTTAAATTTACAGAAAAATACAGAAGCTATATTTTTCATAAAAATCAAACTAAACTCGTACAAGTCTTCGCACGTGGCTCTGATACCACTATTGGGTTTTTCGGATCGCGAAAACCGCTTTTTCGCGTCGCGGAAACCCCGAAACCCCCGCCACCGGATCCGTGCGAAGAAAAATAAAAATAAAATACGAGTACGAGTTTCTAAAGTCTAGATCTACACTATATAAGATCGTTACCCTCGATGCGATGCCCTTCGCTATCCCGCTAGTCCAACGGTTTGCCGGATCTCAAGATTGTCAAAGTAGACAACCCTCAAGAAGTATCCACATGAACAAAATTAGGTGGAGGGGACCAAACAAAGGTGTGCTAGCACCTATGGTGTTCGGCCAAGAAAGGAGAGGGAGAGCTTGAGGAAGAAGATGATGGAATGACACTTGAAAAAAATGAATTTTTCATCAACACACAAAAGTGGCCGGCCACCATAAGATGTGTAACCCCCCTTCACATTAATCACAATTAATGTGGAGGCCATTAAAGTGAAGAATTGTAACCTCCATGAGGTGGCATCTCACTTGAGTAACCATGATAATGTGGAGCATCATCATTGGTCCACATCTTGCCAACTCACTTATGATGTGGCATAAAGTCAAGTCAAACTTGACTTTTCCTCTTCCTCTCAAGTCAAGTCAAACTTGACTAAATCTCTCTCATGGTTGATCTAAACCAACCATTTAATTCAAGCCAATTTAATATAATGAATCTAATTCATTTAATTAAATTGATTCAATGAGTCATAATCTAAATTAGACTCATTGAACACATGAATCAACTTGAGTCCAACTCAATTAGCCCAATTAGGATTACTCTTAATCCAATTTGATTCATCAAATGAATCTAATCCTCTTGGTTCATCATATGAACCTAATCTCCATCTAATTGTCCTTAGTGTGTGACCATATAGGTTCTTGTAACGTTGGCAATGCCCCTAAACCCATTTAGGAGCATAAGTAATGAGCGGTATCTAGCAACACATCATTACTACCCAAGTTACAAGAATGTTGAGATCCAACATCACCTTGTGACAACTAATTGTGACTCCTCACAATATATGATAAGTGTCCTTCTATCCTAGACATCTAGATTGATCAATGTGAGGCATAGACCGTGTCATCCTCTGACCAATCTAAATCTTGAACTCCAAGTAGACTCACTAAATCAAATGAGCTCAATATCTCATATTGACTCATTTGGGCATGACCATGCACTTTGTGGTCTCACTCTATCAAGAATATCGATGTCTCTCCCGTCATATAGGAGGGATAGATCCTATCTACATCACTCACATCCCTCCGCATAATTTGTTACATACCCAGTAAACCAACATCTGGTCAACCATGACCTGTTGGTACATCATGCCTAGCATCCGGTCACCCTTGACCTGCCAGGACTCCCTTACCAAGTGTCTGGTCAATCCCTTTAACCCACTTGGACTTTTCTCCTCGTGCCAAGTGTCCGGTCATCCATATCCCACTTGGACTTCCACCAGATGTCTGGTCAACCTTGACCCATCTAGATTTCCTGTGTCTAGCTTCACTCACCAGGACTTCCCTTCTGCCTAGCTTCACTCACTAGGACTTCTCCTTTGCCTGGCTTCACTCACCAGGACTTTCCTTACTGCCTAGCTTCACTCACTAGGACTTTCACCTAGCTTCACTCACCAGCATTTTATTCTGCCTAGCTTCACTTACTAAGTCTTTCACCTGGTTTCACTCACTAGGATTTTCTTCTGCCTAGCTTCACTCACTAGGACTTTCCACCTTGCTTCACTCACCAGGATTTTCTTCTGCCTAGCTTCACTCACTCGGACTTTCCACCTGGCTTCACTCATCAGGATTTTCTAGTGTGCCTAACCTTCCAGTAGGACTTTCACCTGGCTTCACTCACCAAGATTTTCCATAACTGTCTGGCTTCACTCACCAGGACTTTCTAGTCTGCCTAACCTCCCAGTTAGGACTTTCACCTGGCTTCTCTCACCAGGATTTTCCAGTCAAGTATCCAGTCAACCTTGACCTACTTGACTCTTCTTCATAATCTCCCCACATGAACAATTGCACCTGCAATCTCCATGTCTTGTCTCCATGTATTGTCAAACATCGAAATCCAAACATCAAGACTCGAGCTTGACCTAATTCAAGCTCAGTCAACTAGGTCAACCTTGACCTAGGGCATATTGCACCAAAAATCTTCCCCTTTTTGATGTTTGACAATACCTCCTTTAAGTTAGGCTAATCTCATAGCCTCAACTTTCTTCATGCCAATGTATGAATGAGGGTTTCCTTCATTCTCCCCCTTTCCTAGAGGGCAAACTCTCTCTTTAGGTAATGAAGGCCTAACTTAACCACACATTCTCCCCCTATTGGTACACATCAAAAACTCTCCCCTTGAAGAGTTACCTAACATTGTTTACAACTTCACTTGTTGTTCACAACACAATAACGAAGGTCCCATACCCTTCATTATTATTAACGCTCATCCTTGAGCATATATCACTTGAATAATGAAGATATCCACTCTCCATTATATTTAAATGCCCAACCTTGAGTATTTTCACTTAAGAAGGTTAACCACCTTCCAAGGTGTATGAAAAATAGATTTTCATGTCCTTAAAGAGTAACTCCCTCTGAAGACATGCACGTAACTTCTGTTATTGCACCAACAATGACTTGGAATCCCTAAACCTTTAGGAAACCCAAATTTTAAAGTTTTGAGGTTCAAAAATTCAATATTGAAACCAAACCTCAACCTAAACCTCTACTTAGTCTTCCTTGACCAATCCATACTTGTTTTCATCATGAAAACTCCCCCTAAATGTATACAAATATGTTTTGAGGGGTAAGGGATGGTTACAGAGACTAAAAATGCTGAAATCTAGCTCACCCAGCCAAAAACAGCATCCCCAATCGATTGGAGTTGGGTCTCAATTGATTAAACCTGCTTGAATCGATCCACTGATCGATTCAAGGGTTGTGGATCGATTGGCTGATCGATCCAGTGAGCTTCTGCTCGCGGGACAACTCCTCTCAATCGATCGCCCGATCGATTGAGGTGCTCCAATCGATCGGGGGATCGATTGGAACTCTGAAAAACTGAAAACTTATTTCAGTGAATTTCAGAAACTCCCCTAAAATTCTAAAAAATTTAAAAAATCATGAAAATTCATGTAGACACTATTTAGGATATATATTATCAAGGAAAAATAGTTTTCTATGAAAATACTTTCTATTTTCCAAGATTGACACAAACTTGAAAACTTGTAAAAAGTTTAGTGTTTTCTTCCAAGTTTGTTCTCAACTATTCAATGATGATTACTATCAAAAGATAGCCTTCATCAAGGTTTTCCAAAGCATATTTAAAATCATTTTCAAAACCAATATCCAACCATATTCTTTGGGCTCAATGCACATGACTTGTACATTAGCTTTCCCAATGATTGGAAAACACATAACTATATGTTTTGATGAATTTAAAACTCAAAAGAATGCTAAATCAACATCTTGAGTTTTGTTCATCATCCTAACATCTCACTTGTATTTAATGTGTACGAAACCACATACAAGTCACCTTATAGTTCTTAGTGAGATGTAAACTTTGGTTTTGCCCTAATCTAGGGATCATGCATGTCTATCTAGGTATTTTAAGGTTAGGAACATCCACCAAGGATGTTACTTGTTAATGAATGTCATTTGTCCTTAGTTTTCAAGGAATTAAAAATAATGCATGATGTGTTATGGCATACATCAAAGATAAATAATTTTCAAAAGAAAATTTCCTATGACTACATGATGTGTGTATGACATGACATGATATTTTTGTGTTTTTCATAATAAAACATGAATGCAAAATATGATGTCATGGCATATGATGGGCAAACAACGCATGGTAAATTAGCATAAATGAGATACCTAGACTATCTATCTAAGTATCTTTAATCCTTAGCTAAATTAAAATTTAAAACCTAGATTGCCCACTATTTCCCAAGAAAATGCCAAAATTCAATTTTGACATTTCTTTTGATTTTCCTAATTTTGTGCTAATTTAAATTAAGCAAATTGCTCAATTTTTTTTTTGGCGCAAATTACTCTTTTAAAGAGTAACAAATTAAGTTAAGGCTTAAGTTGCCTTTAATTCCTAAGAACATACCACAATCCCAACTTGGTAGTTCTTATGATTTTCCTAAATGTGCCAATTTAATTTTAAAATCAAATTTCTCACATTATGCCACATCTTACCCTTTCCAAGAGTAACTTAGTTATCCATTTCATTTTCAAAGGTTAATAATAACCCTGAAAATGCTCTCCGAGTGTCAACTTCATCAAAGTTAGGTTAACTACCCTTCTAATCGGAGTTGACACTCTCTAACCCATCTAAGGGATAGAGAAAATGCTCCTAGGAACCCAACACCTATTAGTGCTCCCTGGATGCTCTAGGTACTCACTAGGAATAGCCTCCCTAGATACCTTCCTAGTAACCTTGTTAGACTTCTTAGGGGCCTTGGTCACATTTTCTAGGTCAACTCTAGGGATTGCTTCCCTTGTGACCTTCTTAGTGACTTTCTTAGACTTCTTAGAAGTCTTGGTTACGTTTGGTGTTGCAAAAATACTTCTAGGGATAACTCCCCTTGTATTTTTGGCTTGATCACTAGGCCTAGGGTTGGTTCCATAACTATATGGAACTCTATGGTAAGAAGGCACATCCTTTTTGGTTTTAGGTTTGTATCCCAAACCTCTATGACCCTTGGATGACCCTTGTTGTGCTAAACTTAGATTTTGCTCATTTTGCCCTTTTAGGATATTCTCCATCCTTTTTAGGGTCTTTTCTAATTTATCAAGTCTTGACCTTAAGACTCGATTTTCACTCATTAAATCCTTAGTTTTTGATTTTTCATTTAATCCTTGAGCAATTTTATTTTTAGTCTTGTAACTAAAATCCTTAGAATTCTTGCCTAAATTTTTATCTACCTTCCTAGACCTAGGTGTGGTAGTTTTAGCATGAAGAGCTACATGTTTTTCCTTAATGCTATCATGCTTCCTATTTATATGGTAAATAGCATTAAAATGATATAAATTAGAACTAATATGCTTTTTACCATTATTTAAAGGGGTAGACTCAGTAAATGATACCTTGCGTTTTACCTTGGAGACTCCCCCTTGAGTTGTGTTTCCTCCTTGAGCCTTGACCACTTTCTTCCCCTTAGGACATTGACTTCTATAGTGTCCCTTTTGATTGCAAGAGAAGCACACAATGTGCTCCATCCTCTTCTTTGTTCCGGGAGCAGTCTCTTTGGGCTTCTCCTTGCCCTTTGATGCCACTTGACCCTTTTTCTTGGCCAATTTAGGGCACTTGCTTTTGTAGTGCACATGCCCCCTACATTCAAAACATATGATATGATCTTTATTTTTAGATGAAATATTTATACCTTCACATGTAGGGATGACACTTGATCCTCCATTTGATGTCTCTTGATTTTTAGAGGATACATCATCTTTTTCTCCTTTTGACCCAAATGTAGAAGCTTCTCCTTCTTCTTGATCCGATGTCAGTAAAAGTCGCTCTGTTGGTTGCTACTCGGAAAACCTAACGGTTCCACTGTACAAAAATTTTGTACAAAGGTCTGAACCTTTTCCTAGCTACCATGTGTTCTTTTAAATTAAACTTGGATCGCCTGCGGAACTTAACACGTTTGATCCAAAGTTTAATTTATTTGTTATTTTAGGTTTAGATTTGGATCTCCTGCGAAACTTAACACGTTCGATCCAAATCACCTAGGTTATTAATTTCATTAAATATTAATTTTCAAAATTGGCTTCCAGGACTGCATGGCGAGGCACATGACCTTCTTAGATATGGGAACAACCACCACCGCCTAGACAAAGCCTTTTAAGGAAAGCTAATATTTAATTTCCTTAAATAACTTTAGGTCAACCAAAAAGAACAATCAAATCACAAGGAAAAGAAAAATAAAAGAACACTATATCGAAAACTAATTCGAAATACTAGAATCGCATGCCTCTTGTATTTGGTATTTTTACAAAGAAATAAAACTAGTATGATGCGGAAATTAAATACTAGTATACCTTTTTCTTTTGCAAGCAAAAACCTCTAGGTCTTCTACCGTATTGCTCTTCTAATCTCGGACGTTGTGTGGGCAACGATCTTCCGAGATGAGATATCACCAAAGCACCTTCTTCTTCTCCTTGCAAGGTTCGGCCACAACAAGAGCACCTCCAAGGATGAAGAGATTCAACCAACCAAGCTCCAAGGAATGCAAGCTTTCTCTCCTTCTTCTCCAATCTAAAATTCGGCCACCACTTGATCTCCAAGGAGGATGAAAGGTTCGGCCACAAAGATGGAGAGAAGAGAAAGGGAAGAGGCCGGCCACACCAAGGAAGAAAAGAGGGAGAAAATAATAGAGGGTGTTCACCTTGAAGGCACCCAAAACCCCCTCTTTTATAATCCTTAGCATTGGCAAATAAGGAAATTTAATTACAATAAAATTTCCTTAACTTTCCTTGATATAAATTAATTAAGAAAAATTAAATAAAATTTCCTAATAGATCATGTCATGGTCGGCCACCTCATGGAGAGCAAACAAGACAATTTTCAATCAACAATTAAAATTCCTTATTTGTCTTCGGAAATTTTAAAAATAAAATTTCCCTTTAAAATCCTTTCATGGTTGATAAAAAGAAATTTCTATAATTTTAATTTTTCAACATGTGAATAATTTACAAAGAATAAAAATAAAATATCTTTCCAATCTACAAATAAGGAAAGAGATCTAATCTCTTTCTTTAATCTTTTGTAGAAACTTATAAAAGAGATATTTTAATTTTTAATCTCTCCAATAAATTATATCTTCCACATAAGAAAATTTTAAAATTAAAATTCTTTTCTAATTTAATAGGGCCGACCACCTAAGCTTGGGTTCAAGCTAGGGTCGGCCACCCATGGATCAAGGCTTTGCCGGCCCTAGCTTGGTCCTCAAGCTAGCTTGGCTGGCCCCTACAACATGGGTATGAAGGTGAGTATAGGTGGGTATAGTACTCTATAAATAAGAGGCTACGATAGGGACCGAGAGGAGGAATTGGTTTTGGTCTCCCGATAAAATTAAGCATCCCGTGTTCGCCCCGAACACACAACTTAATTTTATCAATAATAATTCATTCCACTAGAGAACTATTATTGAACTACCGCACCAATCCCAAATTACATTTTTGGGCTCCTTATTATGAGTGTGTTAGTCTCCCTGTGTTTAAGATATCGAATGTCCACTAATTAAGTGAGTTACTGACAAATCATTTAATTAATATCTTAGTCCAAGAGTAATACCACTTAACCTTATCGTCATGTCGGACTAAGTCCACCTGCAGGGTTTAACATGACAATCCTTATGAGCTCCTCTTGGGGACATTATCAACCTAGATCACTAGGACACAATTTCCTTCTATAATCAACAACACACACTATAAGTGATATCAGTTCCCAACTTATCGGGCTTATTGATTTATCGAACTAAATCTCACCCATTGATAAATTAAAGAAATAAATATCAAATATATGTGCTTGTTATTATATTATGATTAAGAGCACACACTTCCATAATAACTGATGTCTTGTTCCTTTATAAAGTCAGTATAAAAGAAACGACCTCTGATGGTCCTACTCAATACACTCTAAGTGTACTAGTGTAATTATATAGTTAAGATAAATTAATATCTAATTACACTACGACCTTCCAATGGTTTGTTCCTTTCCATTTTGGTCGTGAGCTACTGTTTATAATTCATAAGGTACTGATAACATTATGTTCTGTATGTGACACCACATACTATGTTATCTACAATATAAATTAATTGAACAACTATAAACAAATGTAGATAATTTGACCAAATGTGATTCTTTATTCAAAATAAATGTTTACAAAAGCTTAGGCTTTCAGTATACACTCTAACAATCTCCCACTTATACTAATGACTAAGCTGCCATATTTGCTGCCATACATCTGATTCCCATCCCCTCCACATGCCGATCAAAAGCTTTTGCTAGAAGGGCCTTAGTGAAAGGATCTGCCAGGTTATCTGCTGATGCAATCTTGGCGATGACAACTTCTCCTCGCTTCACGATATCTCGTATCAGGTGGTACTTGCGCTCTATATGTTTACTTGCCTTATGGGCTCGTGGTTCCTTCAAGTTTGCAATTGCACCACTATTATCACAATAAATTGTGGTGATTTTGGGCAAACCAGGAATCACATCTAAGTCCATCAGAAAGTTCCTGAGCCATATTGCTTCTTTAGCTGCCTCAGAGGCTGCCACATAGTCAGCTTCCATGGTTGAGTCTGAAATGCATTTCTGCTTACCACTCCTCCATGCAATGGCTCCACCTCCTAAAGTAAACACATAGCCTGATTTAGACTTACTGTTGTCCCTATCCGATTGGAAATCTGAATCCGTATAACCCATAGGGAGCAAATCTTCTGCTTGGTAAACTAGCATATAATCTCTAGTCGTTCTCAGGTACTTTAATATATGCTTTACCGCAGTCCAATGTCCTTGTCCAGGGTTACTCTGATATCTGCTAACCATGCCCACGGCAAAACAGATATCAGGTCTCGTACACAGCATTGCATACATAAGGCTTCCTACAGCCGAAGCATAAGGAATTCCTTTCATGTCCTCTATCTCCTTTGATGTCTTCGGAGACATCTCTTTAGATAGAGCTACTCCATGCCTGAAAGGTAAGAAACCTTTCTTGGAATTCTGCATGCTAAAACGAGCAAGCATTGTATCTATATATGAAGCTTGGGACAGACACAATATTCTTTTCTTGCGATCCCTTATAACTTTGATCCCAAGAATGTGTGCACAATCTCCTAAGTCCTTCATATCAAATTGTTTGGACAACCATACCCTTACGTCCGATAATACCTTGACATTGTTGCCAATTAACAAAATATCATCTACGTATAGTACAAGAAATACCACCACGTTTCCGTTACATTTCTTGTATACACAAGACTCATCCGAACACTGAATAAATCCATATGACTGGATTACTTCATTAAACCGGATGTTCCAAGACCTTGAAGCTTGCTTCAGTCCATAAATGGACCGATTGAGCTTGCACAATAGATGCTCTTTGCCTTTTTCAATGAACCCTTTTGGTTGCTTCATATGGATGTTTTCTTCAAGACTTCCATTAAGGAAAGCTGTCTTGACATCCATTTGCCAAATCTCATAATCCATATGAGCGACAATGGATAAGAGTATCCGGATAGACTTAAGCATGTCTACCGGTGAAAAGGTCTCCTCATAATCGATTCCCTCTTTCTGAGTGTACCCTTTCGCAACAAACCTAGCTTTGAAGGTTTCTACCTTCCCGTCTGTCCCTCTTTTCCTTTTGTAGATCCACTTGCATCCAACGGATTTTACACCATCAGGTGGTTCTACAAACTCCCAGACTTTATTAGAGTACATAGACTCTATTTCAAAATTCATTGCCTTTTGCCAAGATGCTGCATCTATATCTTGGAGTGCTTCGTCATATGTTCGGGGATCAGGTTCATGTTTACTTGGGATCAAGTCCGAAGACTCTCCCAAAAACATGAATCTCTCAGGTTCCCTCACAACTCTCCCACTACGACGAGGCACCGTCTGTGGTTGTGTATCATGTGTGACACGTGTTGCAGTCTCTTATGGTACTTCATCTTGTACTATTGGTACTAAAGTAGACGTGTCCTCTCTAAGTTCTTCTAGAACAACTTTGCTACTGGGCTTGTGATCCATTATATAGTCTTCTTCTAAAAACTGGGTATTGGTGCTAACAATGACCTTCTGGTCTTTAGGACTATAAAATAAACCACCTTTTGTTCCTCTGGGATAACCCACAAACACGCGAACTTCTGTACGAGATTCTAACTTATCAGCATCTAGTTTCAGCACATGTGTTGGACTACCCCAAATTCGAATATGTCTTAGACTGGGTTTTCGCCCATTCCACAATTCTGTGGGAGTAGAAGATACTGTTTTAGAAGGTACTAAGTTCAGAATGTGCGCTGCCGTTTCCAGAGCATATCCCAAAAATGAATTTGGTAATTCTGAATAACTCATCATCGATCTAACCATCTCCATAAGAGTCCTATTCCTTCGTTCTGCCACACCATTCTGTTGGGGTGTACCAGGTGCAGGCAATTGGGATTGAATCCCGACCTCTGATAAGTAATTCCTAAACTCTCCTAAGAGGTATTCACCACCACGATCAGATCGTAGTGTCTTGATACTTTTACCTAGTCGTTTCTCCACATCAGCCTTGTACTCTTTGAACTTATCAAAGCACTCAGACTTGCGGTGCATTAGGTAAATGTATTCGTATCTTGAATAATCGTCTATAAAAGAGACAAAATATTCAAAACCACCTCTCGCCTGGATAGACATAGGACCACACAAATCAAAATGAACCAATTCTAACACTTCTTTGGCTCTATACCCCTTGGCCTTAAAAGGCCTCTTGGTCATTTTACCTTCTAAGCAAGATTCACAAGTTGGAAAATTTTCCAACTCTAATGAACCCAAGAGTCCATCGGCTATAAGCCTTTGAATCCTACTTAAGTTAATATGACCAAGCCTTAGATGCCAAAGATATGTTTGGTTTATTTCCGAAGGTTGTTTTCTCTTATTAGTGTTAGAAGATGTGTTATAAATTTCCATATTTTGCTTTGTGGAAGAAATTAGATTTAAAGTATATAAATTGCCAACTAATGCACCAGAACAGATAATCACTTTATTTCTCTTTATAACTATATTGTTATTAAAAGAAACAGAATATCCATCCAAATACAGTTTAGAAACTGAAATTAAATTCTTTCTAAAACTGGGTACATAAAGATAATTTCTTAAAACCAATTTTCTATTTCTATCAAAAGATAAGTAGATGTCTCCCACTGCAACAGTTGCCACCTTAGTAGCATTGCCCATGTAGATGGTTATCTGTTCGCTCTTCGCAAGTGTACGGAAATATCGCAAGTAATATAAAAGATTATCGTATCCACAGGGACTGGAATAAGTACTAGAAATGTCTCAATGCGAATTAGCCAAACAACTATCCAATCGTTTCAAAAGCAAAGTAAGGTAAACAAATCTAATCTTAAAGATCAACAAACAAGAGTTTAGTGTTTTGGGTTATGATAAAGGAAGATTCTAGGAGTTTCGGTTTCTTTGTAGGATTTCTCGAATGTAAATGGTTCACCAATTCTTATCCCTCAATTGCCAAACATGTAGAAAGTTGCCGATTCTCTCTTGCAATAGACAACCGGCTAAGGACTGAGAAATGTATCTAAATAGGATTAATTAGACATGAACCTATGTTGTCCTTACACAGAAGTGCACCTATTACTATGCCTTCCTCGGATATCAACGTAGAAGCCCACGACTTATCAATCTATCAAGATACAAGAAACTAATCACAAAATCCATCCTACTCTCTTGAATATTCCAATTTCCTCTTCAAGATTGTCTCTCAAACGTCCTTACACGGGCTTGCACCTGTCACGTGGATCCCTCGGATGATCGAGTGAGAGTTTATCTTTACAAAGTCCATAAGAAATTCAAACAATTAATCAAGAATGAGAATTAAGCACGAATCATCTTTAATCGTTCAAGATCTAATTGATACAAGCAAGATAATGTCATTGAAACAAGAGAATGACAAATCCATAAGAGATTACATCAATCCATCATACAAATACTCCCTTCATCCTAGAATACAAGATCTACTCCATGAATCGAGGAAGAAAACCCGAAGAAATAGAGAATACAAGCATTCCTTAAATCCCCAATCCAAGAAACCAAGAAAAGGGGGAAAGAGAAAACTTATCTACGAAGAAACTTCGTCTTCGGATCCAATCCTCGCTCCGGAGCCGGAATCGCCAAGAACTCCCCTTGAATCGCCCAGAAATCCTCCCAAGAATGGGAGGAAACCACCAAATCTTGCCTTCTCCCAAAGGGGGAGAGATCCCCTTTCAATTCATGAAGGAGGGTTTAAATAGAGGAGGGAATCGGGCGCCACACGGCCCCGTGACACGGCCGTGTGAGATTCACACGGCCATGTCCAGTTCCTTCTCTACCAAAACTGCACGGCCGTGTGGTGCACACGGCCACAGCCTGCTTAGTCTCTGGAAATGCTATACGGCCGTGTGGTGCACATGGCCACAGCCTGCTTAGTCTCTGGAAGCGCTACACGGCCTTGTGGTGCACATGGCCACAACCTGCTTCGTCTCTGGAAACCTCACACAGCCGTGTAGATCCACATGGCCATGTAGGGCTTCTGCTCTGGTTGGCTTCAAATCTTGACACGGCCGTGTGAAGTTCACACGGCTATGTCATTCTCCACTTCTGTTGGTGCCAAACTCCACACGGCCCGAGCTCCATACCAGTGCAGGGTCGTGTAAGGTATACGGCCCGGTGCTTTCTCCCTTTGTTTCCTCCAATGCTTGCCCAAGGATGTAGATTCTTCACCAAATCGACTCCTGTGTACAGAAAATGCACAAAAAGCAGATCTCCGAACTGAAAGAGTAAATATGCTAAAAGGAAAGCTGGAAGTATAAAAATGCATAGATCAAGCATGCTCAAAGTATGTAAATGTGCGTAAAAACATGCATAAAAGAGTATATAATCTATGCACATCACACCCCCAGACTTAAACCTTTGCTTGTCCTCAAGCAAAATGCCGCAGTCTAAATTCATATGTTCTACAACACATTCATAAAACCTAGTGCACTTTCCTAACTCTATCAAAAAGTTTCATTAGAAAGCATGATCATAGAAACAAGTAAAGTATGGTTCAAACATAAGAATCTTGTGCACAGTGTAAAAGTAACTCAACACTCTTCAAGTTTCAATCCATGTCCTAGTCAAGTCGTCATCAAATTTGAATTCCTAGTGTTTCCAGTGAAAGACAAGTAACCAGTGATAGGCACTTACTCACCATTCACTTGGTTCATATTTCTCAACTAACCCAAGGTCTCAAAGGTGTGCTCAATATCAAGAGAAGCTAAACAGTCATTTCCCCAGTAACCTAACTCGGTCTCAAAGGGGTGACTTGCTAGATTCCACTCATGACAACTGTTTTTTATATCCCTTATTTTTTTTTATAAGTGTTTGCATTGTGCAAAACTTATTCACAAATGTAATTTTTAGCACACATGTTGGGATATTTTGATTTTTCCAAATGAGCTTTAATGATTTGAGCCTCATCCAGTAACCAAAATGAAAGTTGAGAAATCACCATGGAAACCAAGTACTAAGCAAACAAGATGAATCATGACTATTTCAATGACATCAACTATTCAAGCATCAAGCACAAGTGTAGTGAAGATAAAATCCTTAAGGTTGAACCAAAACTAAAACTCATCACCATAAGATTCTTAGCTTGTTTCATGCTACCCAAGATAGAGAAAAGAAGTACATAAAGTTTACTACTAGCATCATTCGAACATCATGAATCAAGACAATAATCGTGCTAACATTTCACTTGAATCCAAGAAAGCATATAAGTGAAGATTTGATGTTCTCAAATTTTTTTTGCCATGATTATTTCAAAAACAAGCAAAATAAAGCAACAAACAATGAAAATAAGAACCAACATGAAAAACTAACAAAAACAAAAAGAAACTGAAAACCAAACTAAACAGTACATAACACCCCCCCAGACTTAAACTTTTCATCATCTCGATGAAATTAATATGGTGGAGGAGGTGGAGGTGGACGAGGGAAAGGAGGTCTACGACGTGGTTGGCCAATAGGAAAACTAGGAAAACCTGGAATCTCACCCAAAGATCTATGATACTCATATAAAGCATCTACTTGTTGGCTAGTAAGCATCATGCTCTACATAAAATCTCTCATCCTAGCCTGATCAGTATCATAATCCTGCACAAACTCAGCCACTTGACCTTGGAAATTCCTCGTAAACTGAAAATGATTTTGTACCTCCCTAAACTGATCATCAGATAAAGAGAAGTGCCCCTCCAACATTTTTCGTTGGGAATCTTGCTTCTCATGAAGTGATTCTAGAGACGTACGAAAATCTAAAAAATCAAACCTAGAAGATCCCGTGACATATGCAAAAGAATGCCTAGCGGGCTCCATAAAACTAGAAGGCTGCGGGTGTCCATATGACGAGGGCTCATGATGTGACTCAGTGTCTCCAGGTATAGAAGGGTTATCCTCAGAATCTAACTCAGAAATTACCCAATTAGCCGGGTTACGAATAGTAGTTCGTTCAGGAAAAGGAAGGGGTAGAGGAGAACCACTCCTCCTAGGAAACGCAAAACCATTCTCATCCCGAACAATCATTTTCATAGCAAGACATGCATCAATGTCAATCATGTCATTACCATGAATTATTTCCAACCCATCAACATCAAGATTTAAATTACAAGCTATTTGGGTAATCAAACCACCAAAAACAATTGATCCTGATGATGCCCTAGCAGATCTTAATAAGGTTTGAACAAAATGAAAACCAGAATCAAATTCAACCTTATAAAGCATAGCCCATAAAGCATAAAGCTCTATCTTTTTAACCACCCCATCACTCTCTCCCCTACCAAAAATAGTTTTACCCATAACTCTATGTAGATACCTAAAAATGGGGTTTTGCATATGGGAGGCCTTAGCTCTTGAAGGCTCATAAGGTTGATCTAACCCAGTTATTGCATTCCAAAAATGATTCCAATTAAACCTTGGATCAAACCTACGAGGGCTACCGGTGGTTAATCCAAAACAAGAATTGAAGTCACTAAATGCCCATAGAAATTCTTGATTCATTAGTCTAAAAGAGATTTTTTCCAAAATAATCATCCTCATTAGTAAAATGGACATCCAATGAACTCAAAAATTCCAAAACAAGACGAGGATATGTAGGCAAATGGGTGTACATAATATCACCCCAATCTAAAAACCCAATCATCAAATCTACATCTTCCCTAATTCCAAGCATATCAATAACAGTTGGGTCCATATATCTAGTACACACTATCTTTCTATTGACAAGAATTGCAAATCTAGTTACTTGATCATCATTTCTAAACACAATATTGAATTCATTGTCATTACCTTCGTTGCGTGAAGTCCTTTTGCCTTTGCCCTTCACTGGTTGCTTTCCTTTGTCCCTTGATGGCTCCCTCTCTTTGTCTCCACTAGATCCACCACCTCCTTTGCGAAGTCTCTTCAAAATATTGGACATCTTGATGAGTTTAGATAGGGGAAGAATTATCTAGAGTTGTGGAACTCAAAGAACAAAACTTCAAAGAATAAAAGATCTTAGGTTAAGAGAACAAAAAGTCCAAGTCTTAGAGAGGAGGAGAATCGGATCTAAGAGATCTCGAGAGATTAGAGAGGAGTTTTTAAGAGATTGGGAGAGAAAGATATGTTTTGGAGAGCTGGGGGTGTGCGGAACACGACCAAGATCTGGCCGTGCGAGGTAGGAGGTAGACTTTAATAGTTCTCCTACACGGGCCGTGTAGATCTACACGGCCTCCCCCTCTTCCTTCTCTGGATTCCTCGCACGGCCGTGTCTGGGACACGGCCTCTCCATCTTTCCTCTCGGGATTCTTTACACGGCCGTGTCTAGGACACGGCCTATACCTTTTTCTCCTCGGGAGATCCCACACGGCCGTGTCTGGATGACACGGCCCAAGCACTTCCCTTCTCTGCAACCTTTGCCTGGCCGTGTATAGCACACGACCTGACTCTGTTTTGCACCTAACCTGAAAACAAAATCAAAAGAATGCATCAAACTAAAAGAAATTACAATACAAATCAAAACTAACTAAAAGAACCCTTGGGTTGCCTCCCAAGAAGCGCTTGTTTAAGGTCTTTAGCTCGACCAAACTTTATCATTCGCTTCTTTTCCTCGCCCTTGGAGGACAGATATACTTTTCATTTTTGTTGGGAGATCTTCTCCCAACATCTTCCACCACATTGTCTCATTCATTTGGTGGCCTTCCATGAGGATGGAAATTCCATTCCTCAAGTTTATAAATGTTTGTCCTGCTACAACATTTAAAAGAGACGAGACATGGTTAGAGATATTAGATAAATCATATTCCAACTTTTCCTTACCAATTACCAAAGAAAGCTTATGATTTTTGACATCAATTATAGCTCCAGCTGTAGCAAGGAAAGGTCTTCCTAATATGATAGGAATCCTAGGGTCCTCTTCCATGTCCAACACGACAAAGTCTGTGGGAATAACATTCCCATCCACCTCTACTGGCACATCCTCTATAATACCCAAAGGGTACCTGCAGGAATGATCGGCAAGTTGAAGTGCCATAGTAGTAAGTTTAATGTTTTTGAGACCTAATTTATTACAAATTGAATAGGGAATGAGGCTAACACTCGCCCCCAAATCACAAAAAGCTTTTTCAAAAAATCCTTTTCCTATGTTGCAAGGAATATAAAAGCTCCCTGGGTCCTTCAGTTTTGGAGAAGTGTTCTTCTCAAAAATAGCACTACATTCCTCACTAAGCGCAATGGTCTCGACCTCTCCTCTTCTTCTCTTATTTGACATGAGATCCTTCCGGAATTTGGCAAATCTAGGCATTTGTAGAATAGCATCAATAAGAGGTACCTCTACACAAATTTCCTTAACCTTTTCTAGAAACTTGCCAAATTCTTCATCCTTCTTGAGCATTGTAAGTCTCTGAGGAAAAGGGACAGCTTTGCTCTGATGGTTCAGTGGAAGAGTCTCTTCAACCTCAATGGTACTCTCCTCATTAGCTTGAATCTGATTTGGTATAGGAGGAGAGAGCTCTTCTTCTTTTTGTATCCCTTTTGAAGCAGTCACTTGGGAGTCTCCCAATGTCCGTCCGCTCCTAAGCTCAATCCTATTGCAATGCTCCATAGGATTCACATCAGGTTTTCCTGGAAGCTGTCCTGGTGCTCTGGATGATGAGGAAGCTAGTTGGGCAATTTGACTATCCTGGATCCTTTGATGCTTATCAGAATTATCCATTCTTTGAATGAGCTTTGCTATATCTTGCTTCATTTCATTCTGACTTGAGACAATTTCTTCAAGCATCTTTTCAACATTTGACTTTGGTAAGCCTTGAGAAGATAGATGTTGAAAATTTGGTCTTGCCCCCATAGATGGTCCTTGATCTTGATTATTTCTGTAAGAAAAATTTGGATGACTCTTCCATCCAGGGTTATAAGTATTTGAGTATGGGTTGTTCTGCCTTTGATTGTAACTCATGATTGCATCACATTGTTCAAGTTGATTGATTTGTGCAGTGATAGCTCCCAATGGACATGAGTCATTTGAATGCTCTGAACTCCCACATACTTCACAAGATGTACTAATAGCATTGACCATATTAGCACTAGTCCCCATATTTTCAAATTTCTTTGTAAGAGCGTCCAATTTTGCAGACAAAAGAGTGACTGCATCTACATCAAACTTCCCTGATGCTTTAATTGTTGGGTTTACAGAGGAATAGCCACCACTTCTTTCATTTTCCCATTGATGATGATTCTGTGCTACACTTTCAATGATTTCTTCGGCTTCATCTAAGCTTTTGTTCATAAGTGCCCCTCCAGCAGCTGAATCAAGGGACACTTTGGTATGATAATTGATACCATTGTAAAAAGTGTGCAACACTAACCATCTTTCCAACCCATGATGTGGGCATTGTCTGAGAATACTATTATATCTATCCCATGCTTCAAAAAGAGATTCTGAGTCAGTTTGCTTGAAGCTCGCAATTAAATTCCTCATATGAGCTGTTTTGCTTGGTGGATAGAACTTATCAAGAAACTGTTGCTCACACTGCTCCCAAGTGGTGATGCTATTAGGGGCTAAAGAATTCAGCCATTGCTTTGCCCTATCTCTTAGAGAAAACCCAAATAATAATAATCTAACTGCATCTGAAGGAACTCCATTCATTTTCATGGCCCCACATATTTCATAAAAGACCTCTAAGTGTTGATTGGGGTCTTCATGAGGTCCTCCACCAAATTGGTTCTGCTGCACCATAGATATGATTGCGGGTTTGATCTCAAAGTTGTTATCTTCCACTGAAGGTCTTGAAATACTAGATCGAAAACCTCTTGCATAAGGTGCTGCATAATCCTTAAGTGGTCTATTTGCCATGTTCAAATGTTCCTGTTCTTCAATTTGCCTTTGCAGAATTCTTCTTTTATGGAAGGTTCTATCAATCTCAGGGTCAAAAGGAAAGAATTCCCCTGCAGAGTTAGATCTTCGCATACACAAGAACAAGATAGCAAATGACAATTCAAAAAAAAAGAAAAATAAAAGAATCAAAAATGCAGAATTGAATTTGTACAAAAAGAACTAACAAGAAGTGAAAGTTATACAAGAAAGTAAAAACAGAAATCTAATGATTAGTTACAACTATGCAATATGAAAGGAAAACAAATGTTATGTTTAGTCTAACTCAATTGATAATTCCTAATGTTATAGCGCAGTCCTCGGCAACGGCGCCAAAAACTTGTTCGCTCTCCGCAAGTGTACGAAAATGTCGCAAGTAATATAAAAGATTATCGTATCCACAGGGACTGGAATAAGCACTAGAAATGTCTCAATGCGAATTAGCCAAACAACTATCCAATCGTTTCAAAAGCAAAGTAAGGTAAACAAATCTAATCTTAAAGATCAACAAACAAGAGTTTAGTGTTTTGGGTTATGATAAAGGAAGATTCTAGGAGTTTCGATTTCTTTGTAGGATTTCTCGAATGTAAATGGTTCACCAATTCTTATCCCTCAATTGCCAAACATGTAGAAAGTTGCCGGTTCTCTCTTGCAATAGACAACAGGCTAAGGACTGAGAAATGTATCTAAATAGGATTAATTAGACATGAACCTATGTTGTCCTTACACAGAAGTGCACCAATTACTATGCCTTCCTCGGATATCAACGTAGAAGCCCACGACTTATCAATCTATCAAGATACAAGAAACTAATCACAAAATCCATCCTACTCTCTTGAATATTCCTATTTCCTCTTCAAGATTGTCTCTCAAACGTCCTTACACGGGCTTGCACCTGTCACGTGGATCCCTCGGATGATCGAGTGAGAGTTTATCTTTACAAAGTCCATAAGAAATTCAAACAATTAATCAAGAATGAGAATTAAGCACGAATCATCTTTAATCGTTCAAGATCTAATTGATACAAGCAAGATAATGTCATTGAAACAAGAGAATGGCAAATCCATAAGAGATTACATCAATCCATCATACAAATACTCCCTTAATCCTAGAATACAAGATCTACTCCATGTATCGAGGAAGAATACCCGAAGAAATAAAGATTACAAGTATTTCTTAAATCCCCAATCCAAGAAACCAAGAAAAGGGGGAAAGAGAAAACTTATCTACGAAGAAGCCTCGTCTTCAGATCCAATCCTCGCTCCGGAGTCGGAATCGTCAAGAACTCCCCTCGAATCGCCCAGAAATCCTCCCAAGAATGGGAGGAAACCACCAAATCTTACCTTCTCCCAAAGGGGGAGAGATCCCCTTTCAATTCATGAAGGAGGGTTTAAATAGAGGAGGGAATCGGGCGCCACACGGCCCCGTGACACGGCCGTGTGAGATTCACACGGCCATGTCCAGTTCCTTCTCTGCCAAAACTGCACGGCCGTGTGGTGCACACGGCCACAGCCTGCTTAGTCTCTGGAAATGCTACACGGTCGTGTGGTGCACACGGCCACAGCCTGCTTAGTCTCTGGAAGCGCTACACGGCCGTGTAGATCCACACGGCCATGTAGGGCTTCTGCTCTGGTTGGCTTCAAATCTTGACACGGCCGTGTGAAGTTCACACGGCCATGTCATTCTCCACTTCTGTTGGTGCCAAACTCCACACGGCCCGAGCTCCATACCAGTGTAGGGCCGTGTAAGGTACACGGCCCGGTGCTTTCTCCCTTTGTTTCCTCCAATGCTTGCCCAAGGATGTAGATTCTTCACCAAATCGACTCCTGTGTACAGAAAATGCACAAAAAGCAGATCTCCGAACCAAAAGAGTAAATATGCTAAAAGGAAAGCTGGAAGTATAAAAATGCATAGATCAAGCATGCTCAAAGTATGTAAATGTGCGTAAAAACATGCATAAAAGAGTATATAATCTACGCACATCATTATCTCCCCTTTATATAGTCGTCGGGTTTCCTGGAACCCCTGCAAAGAATTGCAGACATGATCAGTGGCTCCCGTATCTACACACTAGGTGCTGGTAGATAACACCGCTAAACATGTTTCAACAACCAGAGCATGAGATATACCTTTTTTATTTTGATTCCTACGAGGACAGTCCGCCTTCCAATGTCCTGACTTCTTGCAGATGAAGCACTTGCCCTTCGACTTCTTCACTCCAGCTTTAGCTCCTGTACTCTGAGATTTATTCACCTTCTTTGCTAAGCTAACTTGTTTCTTCTTCTTCTTTCCTTTCGGTTTAGAAGTAGAACCATTTTCAACATAGTAAATCTGAGAATTATGACGAAACAAACCTTCTGCTGCCTGAAGTTCTGTCAGTAGTTCCACCAATGAATATACCCTTTTATTCATATTGTAATTCAGGCGGAATTGCTCAAAACTTCTAGGTAGCGTTGGGAGGATCATATCGATCTGGGTTTCCCCATCAATTTCTCCTCCAAGGATTTGTATTTCATTTAGATAAGTCATCTTCTTTAGGATATGATCCCTCACGGGAGTACCCTCTTGCATGGTGGTTGTCATTATCTTTCTCATGGCTTCTTGCCTAGAGGCCCGATCCTGGTGACCAAAGAGTTCCTTGAGATTGTTCATAATATCATAGGCTATTAGTAAATCTTGATGTTTATGTTGCAATACATTTGACATTGAAGCTAAAATGTAAGACCGCGCCATCTCATCTGCTTTTACCCATTTCCTATGATACTCAATCTCCTCTTGGGTAGATTCACCATTGTGTGTATCAGGGCAAGGCTCAGTCAGTACAAACTTATAGCTTTCAGCAGTAAGAACAATATCCAGGTTCCTTTTCCAATCTATGTAGTTAGGACTAGTAAGTCTGTTTTCTTTTAGTATGATGGCCAGTGGGTTGAAAGTCATCCTAAGAATCACAAATAACTTTTTGGTCAGAACTCTAAATTTAGAATAATATTGATTCCTCAAACAATACTATTTTAAATTAACCAACACCTCAAAACACCGTGAATTTTGTATGCCACGATAGTGTGGACGTATACAAATTCAACATTTGTAAAAGGAGGGTTTAACCCATTAATTTTATTATCTTGTCAACCTAACTTTTTGACAAATAAAATTAATAGTTGGTTTCCTTTGTTCACACGAATAATAGCAGTGACTCCGATGGGGAGGATACTATTAGACGTGCCTAAGTGTATACCATTACTTGACACTAACTCCATTAATAAAATTGTGCCCCTTCCGATGGGGAAGATCACACATTCTTAATTAACTTCCTATAGTCATCCACAATGGAAGTTTGTTCTAGTGATCCATAAACAAACTCATCCGATATGGAGGAAGGCACTCAGAGCCAACACGCAAGTTTGTTTGCATTACTTACAAACCAGTAATGGAGACCATGAGATTTATTTAAAATCCCTCTCCCACTTAGTTATTTAAAATGAGAAATTTTGACTATGCTAGCCTACTAAACATGTATACTAACATGCACACACAACACAGTATAAAAGCAATAAATAGAAAAACTAATTTTTAACTATTATGGCTTTTATCTATTGTTGTCCTCCGTGTGTTGTCATCCCTAGCTGCTGCCATTTTTGGCCACCGCCACCGAGTCTAGTTGCCGCATCCATCTTGCTCCATGTTCCGCTGCGCCTCTGGTCCTCAAAAGGTTCCACGCCTTGCAAGATTCGATCCGCGACAAAAATAGAATATTACATTTTTTGATCTTATATTCCTCGAAGGAATGTACATGAATCTAGATCAAAAAATAAAATCCTAATAAAACTAAATACAACTCCTGCTGTATTTTATAATACAATCATGCACACACAATAAATGCCCTTAACATGTCCAAGGGTCCAATCACACACATAATAACTATAAGCCATAATAGTTGGATCCTGCATCCACAAAGTAAGCATATCCTACTATTAACCTGCCTAAATTATGTATGACATGTGCATAATTAAACTAATACCAAATACACAGAGGCAAAACCCTAGCTCTAATACTAATTGTTGGTTGCTACTAAGAAAACCTAACGGTTCCACTGTACAAAAATTTTATACAAAGGTCTGAACCTTTTCCTAGCTACCATGTATTCTTTTAATTAAACTTGGATCGCCTGCAGAACTTAACACGTTTGATCCAAAGTTTAATTTATTTGTTATTTTAGGTTTAGACTTGGATCTCCTGCGAAACTTAACACGTTCGATCCAAATCACCTAGGTTATTAATTTCATTAAATATTAATTTCATTAAATATTAATTTCCAAAATTGGCTTTCAGGACTGCATGGCGAGGCACATGACCTTCTTGGATATGGGAACAACCACCACCGCCTAGACAAAGCCTTTTAAGGAAAGCTAATATTTAATTTCCTTAAATAACTTTAGGTCAACCAAAAAGAACAATCAAATCACAAGGAAAAGAAAAATAAAAGAACACTATATTGAAAACTAATTCGAAATACTAGAATCGCATGCCTCTTGTATTTGGTATTTTTACAAAGAAATAAAACTAGTATGATGCGGAAATTAAATACTAGTATACCTTTTTATTTTGCAAGCAAAAACCTCTAGGTCTTCTACCGTATTCCTCTTCTAACCTCGGACGTTGTGTGGGCAACGATCTTCCGAGATGAGATATCACCAAAGCACCTTCTTCTTCTCCTTGCAAGGTTCGGCCACAACAAGAGCACCTCCAAGGATGAAGAGATTCAACCAACCAAGCTCCAAGGAATGCAAGCTTTCTCTCCTTCTTCTCCAAGCTAAAATCCGGCCACTACTTGATCTCCAAGGAGGATGAAAGGTTCGACCACAAAGATGGAGAGAAGAGAAAGGGAAGAGGCCGGCCACACCAAGGAAGAAAAGAGGGAGAAAATAATAGAGGTTGTTCACCTTGAAGGCACCAAAACCCTCTCTTTTATAATCCTTAGTTTTGGAAAATAAGGAAATTTAATTACAATAAAATTTCCTTAACTTTCCTTGACATGAATTAATTAAGAAAAATTAAATAAAATTTCCTAATAGATCATGTCATGGCCGGCCACCTCATGGAGAGCAAACAAGACAATTTTCAATCAATAATTAAAATTCTTTATTTGTCTTCGGAAATTTTAAAAATAAAATTTCCCTTTAAAATCCCTTCATGGTTGATAAAAAGAAATTTCTATAATTTTAATTTTTTAACATGTGAATAATTTACAAAGAAGAAAAATAAAATATCCTTCCAATCTACATATAAGGAAAGAGTTCTAATCTCTTTCTTTAATCTTTTGTAGAAAATTATAAAAGAGATATTTTAATTTTTAATCTCTCCAATAAATTATATCTTCCACATAAGAAAATTTTAAAATTAAAATTCTTTTCTAATTTAATAGGGCCGGCCACCTAAGCTTGGGTTCAAGCTAGGGCCGACCACCCATGGATCAAGGCTTGGCCGGCCTTAGCTTGGTCCTCAAGCTAGCTTGGCCAGCCCCTACAACATGGGTGTAAAGGTGGGTATAGGTGGGTATAGTATTCTATAAATAAGAGGCTACGATAGGGACCGAGAGGAGGAATTGATTTTCGTCTCCCGATAAAATTAAGCATCCCGTGTTCGCCCCGAACACACAACTTAATTTTATCAATAATAATTCATTCCACTAGAGAACTATTATTGAACTATCACACCAATCCCAAATTATATTTTTGGGCTACTTCTTATTATGAGTGTGTTAGTCTCCCTGTGTTTAAGTTATCGAATGTCCACTAATTAAGTGAGTTACTGACAACTCATTTAATTAATATCTTAGTCCAAGAGTAGTACCACTTAACCTTATCGTCATGTCGGACTAAGTCCACCTGCAGGGTTTAACATGACAATCCTTATGAGCTTCTCTTGGGGACATTATCAACCTAGATCACTAGGACACAATTTCCTTCTATAATCAACAACACACACTATAAGTGATATCATTTCCCAACTTATCGGGCTTATTGATTTATCGAACTAAATCTCACCCATTGATAAATTAAAGAAATAAATATCAAATATATGTGCTTGTTATTATATTAGGATTAAGAGCATACACTTCCATAATAACTGAGGTCTTGTTTCTTTATAAAGTCAGTATAAAAGAAACGACCTCTGATGGTCCTACTCAATACACTCTAAGTGTACTAGTGTAATTATATAGTTAAGATAAACTAATACCTAGTTACACTACGACCTTCCAATGGTTTGTTTCTTTCCATTTTCGTCGTGAGCTACTGTTAATAATTTATAAGGTACTGATAACATTATCTTCTGTATGTGACACCACATATTATGTTATCTACAATATAAATTAATTGAAGAACTATAAACAAATGTAGATAATTTGACCAAATGTGATTCTTTATTCAAAATAAATGTTTACAAAAGCTTAGACTTTCAGTATACACTCTAACACGCTCCCCCTCAATCTTAGAGGTGGAGGCTTCTTCATCTTACTCTTGTACATGGAACAAAGAGTATGCTCCCTCTTTACCCTTTTCATTGTATTCCTTTAAAGATGAAGCTTCTTGGACCTCTTCTTTGGGAGTTGAGCATCTCTCAACTTCGGAATCCTCTTCCTATTGATCTTGCTCCATTGAGTCACCCTCTTTGGATTTTTCTTGGATTGGTACAGTGGAGGTTCTTCATGAAGCTTGGCCAACTTGCTCCATAGCTCTTTGGCATCCTTGAATTTTCCAATTTGCTCCAAAATGTGGCTAGGCAATAGATTGATCAAAAGCTTGGTTACTTTATCATTTGCCTCGCTCCTTTGAATTTCTTCTTGGCTCCACTTGCTCCTCTTGAGAACTTTGCCATTTGAACTTGTTGGAGCTTCGAAGCCTTCCATGAGAGAAAACCATTTCTCTATCTCCACCATAAAAAAATCCTTGATTTCCAAAGATCGAAGCTCATCATTGTGAACGGTGGAGGCACCCTTGTATCGAATCCAAGTCTATCTTGGAATTCCATTTGAAGTTGAGCTTCTTGAATGAAGTCTTCGACTTGTAGAATCGCTCCAACTTCTTCAACCTTTAGCTTTTTGGCCCTTCCGGCGATGATTCCGATGAAGAGCAATCTTGCTCTGATACCACTTGTTGGGACCGAAATGTAGCTAGAGGGGGGGGTGAATAGCTCGGCGAGATCTCATGCTCTTCGTTGCTTGTTTCTTGTGGTGAAATGCAGCGGAAAATACAAAGAAACAACACTCAACGCTAACACTAGGGATTTACTTGGTATCCACCTCAAGAAGAGGTGACTAATCCAAGGATCCACACACTCACGCACCCTCCACTATGTAAACACTCCTTTTCGGTAACTACCCAAGGCGGAGAAGCCCTACAATACTCTCAATACAACAAGAGACAACGAGAAGCAAATACAAGGAAAAGCTTACACGATTTACATAATAAACCCTAACCCTAGCTTCTTCTTCTTGCTATAGATTCGTCTCTTGACTTGGAAATGCTTCCAAGAACCATCAAGATCTGACATGAGAGTGACTGTGGAAAAGCTCTGTGGTCGCTGTTGTCGCTGGAGAAGAAAGCCGAGAGAGATCTGCAGAGAGAAACGCTCGCCAACAGCTAAATACGACGCCAACGGTCGAATCCCAATCGATTGGATTGCTCCCAATTGATTGGGGAGGCTTTGGATCGATCGGCCGATCGATCCAGAGCGCCTCTGTGCTCTCGAGAATTGCCTGGATCAATCGGCCGATCGATCCAGGGCTTATCGCACAGAATCGCGACTCCCAATTGATCGACCGATCGATTGGAGGCTCTGAATCGATCGACCGATCGATCCAGAGCCATTCTGTGCGATCGCAAGCTTCTCCAAATCGACCCACTGATCGATTGGGAGGAGGCTTATTGCGGGGACTCACCCAATCGATCAGCCGATCGATTGGGCATGAGCTAATTGATCGGCTAATCGATCAAGCTCAAGGTTTTTGCCCAAAACCAAGTCCAAAGTCCCCTAAACCAACATCCGGTTAACCATGACCTGTTGGTACATCATGCCTAGCATCCGGTCACCCTTGACCTGCCAGGACTCCCTTACCAAGTGTTTGGTCAATCCTTTTGACCCACTTGGACTTTTCTCCACGTGCCAAGTGTCCGATCATCCATGACCCACTTGGACTTCCACCAGATGTCTGGTCAACCTTCACCCATCTGGATTTCGTATGTCTGGCTTCACTCACCAGGACTTCCCTTCTGCCTAGCTTCACTCACTAGGACTTCTCCTCTGCCTAGCTTCACTCACCAGGACTTTCCTTACTGCCTAGCTTCACTCGCTAGGATTTTCACCTGGCTTCACTCACCAGGATTTTCTTCTTCCTAGCTTCACTCATTAGGTCTTTCACCTGGCTTCACTCATCAGGATTTTCTTCTGCCTAGCTTCACTCACTAGGACTTTCCACCTGGCTTCACTCATCAGGATTTTCTTCTGCCTAGCTTCACTCACTAGGACTTTCCACCTGGCTTCACTCACCAAGATTTTCTAGTCTACCTAACCTTCCAGTTAGGACTTTCACCTGGCTTCACTCACCAGGATTTTCCACAACTACCTGGCTTCACTCACCAGGACTTTCTAGTCTGCCTAACCTCCCAGTTAGGACTTTCACCTGGCTTCTCTCACTGATCCAGTCAAGTATCCAGTCAACCTTGACCTACTTGACTCTTCTTCATAATCTCCCACATGAACAATTGCACCTGCAATCTCCATGTCTTGTCTCCATGTATTGTCAAACATCGAAATCCAAACATCAAGACTCGAGCTTGACCCAATTCAAGCTCAGTCAACCAGGTCAACCTTGACCTAGGGAATATTACACCAACAACAGTGATGCTTGCTTCCAAACTGACCAGGATGATTATAGATCGCAGTTTGAGTTCGTGTTTTGCTTGAATGGTGGTGCTATGAGCTGGAAGAGTTCGAAGTAGGACACAGTTGTTGATTTTACAACAGAGACCGAGTATATTGCTGCAACAGAAGCAGCAAAGGAGGCAGTTTGGATCCGCAAGTTCATTATTGAGCTTGAGGTGGTTCCTAGCATAGCCGATCCTATAGAGCTCTATTGTGATAACAATGGAGCAATTGCGCAGGCTAAGGAACCTCGCTCACACCAGCGGACCAAACACATACTACGGTATTTCCATCTCCTTCGAAAGATCATCGATAGAGGAGATGTGAAAATTTGCAGAGTACCTACAGAGGCGAACGTCGCTGATCCCTTGACCAAGGCTTTGGCATAGAGAAAGCATGATGGTTACACTAGGTCATTGGGCCTTAGAGCCTACACTGATTAACACTAGTGCTAGTGGAAGATTGTTAGTAAGAACCCTAGAGTCAATCATGTGATGATTGTTGCAAGAGCTATACTTTGGTTTGTCCTCTGTAAATGGAAGTAAGGTAGGTCTGGTCAAAACAAAGTTAAAATCACATAAATTAAAGAAATTTGAAGAGTTAACGTCCATGAATTATACAGTTACATGGACTATTTTCAAGTTGTAGACCATGGTCAAATATACTTAAAAATTAGATGAAACACGACTGACCTACTCATGTTGCATTTCTTCAACAACTTAGCCTAAATATTCAAAGAATGAATGCACATGCTTCCTAATAAGCCATGTTCTTCCTAATGCACATGCAACACGAATTCAAATCACAACATCCTAAACCATCTTCTTCAACTGGAAACTTGAATTCATGTGTGAGGCAGGCAAACTCAATACCAACCACTCACGGCTAAAAAAAAGATATTTCTTTGACATTTCAATAACACAAGGCAACACGGTAGTTGAAATATAGAAAATAAATGAAAGAGAAAGGAATCAAAAAGGGTCCCGTGGCTAGCCTAGAGCCCCGCCCCACGATGAGGTTGCGGTCTGTCATGGTTGAGGCGGCGTCCATGAGGGCTACACCTTGCAGTGACTAGAGGGGAGAGGAGAGGAGAAGCAGAGAAGTATTGCTAAATTAATCACAAAATCATTAATCATGGAATTTAGTCCTAAATATAGAATTTAACAATAAATTAGCCTAAATATGAAATTAAATCATAAATTAGTCCTATATATTGCCTTTAAATTTAGTGACCAATTTATATTTTGGTTGTTGAATTAGACTCCAAAATATTTGCTCAATTTATCTCCTAATTTAGCTATTCAAATTTAATTTTACCTCTAAATTAGTAATCGAAATATATTTTGATCGTTAATTTATCAATCATTTTTTTATTTTGATTGTTAAATTAGTGATCGAAATATATTTTGATTATTAATTAACAACTGAAATATAATATCGTTAGTGTTCAAATGGGAATCTCCTTCCATCCATCTGTTTTTTATATTCATATTTCACACCATTTCATACTCGGCAAAAAGATTTTCAGATTATGATTATTTATTTATTTATTTATTTAAAATAAATGTATTCTTTGATGATAATTATAATTTTATTTCATCAACTAAATCATATATATTTCAAGAAATATTCCCGTAAGAAATTAATAACAAAAGCACCTTTTATAATTAATTGAGACCATAGGAATGAGCATCTAACTTTTAGGCAAGTTTGATTTCTAATGCATGTCAATTTAGAAGTCGAAAAAGCAACAGCGACCGCTCTCTCGGTCGCTCGCTGGTGTGGTCCCCATTTAGTGTCTGCTCAAAACTTTTATCAGCAACGCTGATAGTTAGACTTGCACCGGGAGATTATGGTGCTATAAAGTGCTTTTTAAATTTTGTTCATGTCTTGATCATTTATATTAATAATTATTTGTAATTTATTTTTTTCGTATTGATTTAAGGATGAATTAACAAGAATATTAAGAGCAAATAAATCACCTTTTGTCACATGATAAAATGTTTTTTAAGCCACGGAGATTATAGTGCAGCTCTAAGGTATTTAGATGGCTACTTAACTATCTACGGTTCAATTTAAGCTGGTGAATTTATTAGTATTTTTTCTTTAAATCGAGCCACATTTAAAGGATGATAAATTTTTTGATCGTTCGTCATGAGTATTTTTCGATTTATCCTATGATTAATGAAAATTTTTTTAGGACTTGACAGGTCATCTTCAAATTAACTGGATTTATTTTTATTTTTTATTTTAAATAAAGTACTGACATAGCTAATAGTATTTATGGATTGAGTATCAAATTATAGTGCATTACGAAAGTACTTTCATAGCTAATAGTATTTATGGATTGATTATCAAATTATAGCGTGAGGTGTTTTCATCATGAAATTTAGGGATTTTAATCTCGGTAAAATTGAAGTAAATATTGATCTCGCTTATGTGTTAGTCATTATTTCAAAGGCTAATAGTCGTCTGTGATTTACCTCTTTCGTGTTGGCCTTGTGACGGATTAACGAGAATACTGGGGACGAACGTATTCGACTTTTGACATCATTATAAAATTAATTTTTTTATGATGAGATAATCTTAAAATATTAGACACATAACGATGATTCATTCGTGTTTCTCAATTTATCTTTATAATTGATAAAAAATTTTATAGAATGAACTGTGCATAATCCTTCAAAGAATTTAATATCTAGATTATAAAAAAAAAATTATAATTTCAATTTACGCTGCATTTGATTCTGAGGACACAATTATTTTCATTCGATGGGTTTTATATTTTAATTAAAAAATTTAAAAATATTTCATATGTTTAATAATATATTATTTTATTTCTTATAGGATAATATGTTTGAAATATCTCTTGCGAAGAAACAGAAAAATGAAAAAGATTTAAGTTACATGCATGAAAAGTAAGCGCAAACACTAGTGATTAAATAAGGCTTAGTTTATATTGTGTTAATGTATTTATCAGTTGTTTCACAAACTTACACCAAAAAAAAAAACAGCACGTACAAAGCTAAGAAAAACAATTCGAGTAGGATAAAATTATCCAAATGATCCTGTTCGGAGTCTGAGTCAGATGAAGGTTAGATGAAATGTCGAAGCATTGACGGAGAGAAGACTGTGATGTTGCGGTCGTACGGGCTTCGGAGAACGGACCCACCCCTACATGGTCTGGAAGAACTGCTGGGTTTGTGCCGGCAGTATCAGACCTCTGCACACGCTCAGACAAGCACACAGAACGTTAAAGACTAAGAATCAGGGGAAAAGTCCCCGGAGCCGGCCCTCCGACGCTCAAGTCAGGTACTTTTTCCCCAGAAGAACTGTGTACGAAAGAAGAAGAAAAGTAGAAAAGTAGACAAGTGTGTAAGTGAGCGTACCTGCGTAAAGGAGAGAACATCCCTTTTTATATGACCATACGTACCTTCTGGAAATTGACCTCTGTCAGAAGACGTCGGATGTTAGGACTTGTCGAGTGGTGGAGGACACGTGACCTTCTCCTATAGATTGGAGGAAGGTTCTATTGGCAGATGCTTCCAACCGTTGGAATATTCCCTGACATACAACAGATATTCTCCGACAGGTAGTTTCGATTCCCTGACCTATTGTCGCGTAGTGCCTTCTATCCTGCCCAGGTGCGATTGAAATAGCCCTGGTTGATTTGTTGAGTGATGATAAACCGACTGGTGATAAGTTTGAAGGGCCCCTTCTGCCGACCTTTATGATTTCGACCCTACCGAGGGTGATAAGTTTGAAGGGCGCTTGAATTCCGTTCTGTTTAAATTTCCTTGTACAAAAATTGTACAAATACAGAACTATTCCTAGCAACCCGCATGTTCGATCAGACATGTGTTTGATCAATTAAGCAAGTTCTTGAATGATCAAAGCACACCTTGATTGAAGTACAAGATCGCTGGCCTCTTGTGTTGGTATTCAAAATCGATACGAAGAAAACAAACTAATTACGCAGCAGAATTAAAGAATTAGTTGTACCTTTTCTTTTGTAGTTAAAGACCTCTTGATCTTCTGCCGTATTCCTCTCCTCTTCTTGGACGTCGTGTGGGTGATGATCTACCAAGACAACGTCACCCTCCTTCTCTTCTCGATTTCTAAACCGCTGGCTACAAAAGGAGGCTCTAGGATAGGGCACATTCTAATCTTCTTCCTCTTCTTCAAGCCGCCGGCCACCAATGGATTGCTAGGAAGGGGCGCTGGCCCTAGCTAGGAGAGGAAGGGGGCGCCGACCCTAAGCATGGAGAGGCGGGGGGTGAGGAAGGGGTGACCCTAGCAAGGTGAGGAGGGGCGGCCCTAGCAAGGTGAGGAGGGGTGCCGTCCACAAGGAGAGAAGAGGATTGTGGAGAATTAGAAAATTAGATTTTAGGAGTCACCACCTACTCTTTTTTATCGACTTGCCGTCGGTTACAAAGAAAGAAAAATAACAGAATTCTGTTTAGAAAAAATCTCTTTTTCTATAACCGAATTTTGTTTAGAAAAAATCTCTCTTTCTATAACCAAGTTAAACTAAACCAAGTTAAGTTAAACCAAACCAAGTTAAGTTAAACTAAACTAAGTTAAACCAAACCCAGTTAAACCAAACCAAGTTAAGGATGGGTGGATGCGATGCTTTATATAGAGGCTACAACAGAGACCTAGAGGAGGAATTGGTTTAGACCTCCTGATGGGCTTGGGCTTCCTGTGTTCGGCCCGAACACCCAACCCAAGTCCATCAATAATAATCCATACCACTAAAGGGTTATTATTGAACTACCGCACCAATCCCATATGACAATATGAGCTCCTTCTTATCATGAGTGTGTTAATCTCCCCGTGTTTAAGATATCGTATGCCCGTTATTTAAATGAGTTACTGACAACTCAATTAATTAACATTTGATTCCAAGAGTAGTACCACTCAACTTTATTATCATTCTAGACAAAGTTCACCCGTAAGGTTTACATGATAATCCTTATGAGCTCCTCAAGGGGGCTTCATCAGCCTAAATAATTAGGACACAGATTCCTTCTATAATCAACAACACACCATTA